>NW_006292441.1:47469-68632 GCF_000327345.1 Myotis davidii
GGGCAGGCTGGGCTGAGGGACACTCCCCCCTAACACACACACACACACACACACACACACACACACAGTGCACGAATTTTGTGCACCGGGCCCCTAGTTTTATAATAAACCACTTAAAAGAGCCCCCAGGGTGTGGTGACCAGCAATGCTCTATGTTATGAAGCTGAGCTGAGTAAATGCAGAACCTCGTGTGTATACATGGAGCTTTCATAATGGCCAATGCTCATGCCCCATGTCTCTTTACTTTCCTCATTGTTACTTGTAAGTTCTGTACTCAGGAACTCAGCCATGACCTGTGTTATGTTTTCTCCTTCCCCGAACGTTTTTCTAGCTGACCTCAATAAACGAGTTACCCTATCAGAAAAAGCCCAAGCTGCCTGGCTGGTGTAGCTCAGTGGTTGAGCATCAACCTATGAACCAGGAGGTCATTGTTCGATTCCCAGTCAGGGCACATGCCTGTGTTGTGGACTTGGTTCCCAGTAGGGGGTGTACAGGAGGCAGATGATCGATGATTCTCTCTTATCACTGATATTTCTATCTCTCTCCCTTTCCCTTCTCTGAAGTCAATAAAAGTGTATTTTTAAAAAATAAGAAAAAAATGTACAATCTGTTTTGTTTTAATGAGCAAACACAAGTCCGTTCAGTGACTGTGTCAGAAATGCTTCACCAGGAGGCGCTCAGGCACACGTTGGGTTTAGGATCAGATGAGATGCCCTAGGGTAGGTAGAGTGGAGTGCCCATCGGCCCTACTTCTTGTTTCCCTTTAGGTTGATGATGGGGTGTTAGGCTGTTCTTAATGTGATACCAGAACTAGTACACTGTCCTTGGGAGGAGGATGGGTTTGGTGGGTCTGTCAATAGCACTGACCATGTTCCTAACACCACAGGTGAAGCCCCGAGAGGCCAAGGCAACCCCATTACTTGCCCCCCTACCTGCAGCTCCAGGCAGTGCCTCTGTTTCTCAGAGATCTGGCTCTTCAGGGCCTGCTTCTCCTTTAGCAGGTTCTCCAGGGACAGTGTGGACCAGTCCAACTTCAGCTCCTCACACCGAGCCTTCAGCTGTGGGGACAAGGCAATCCCCGGCCATGAGCATATGCGTGGCTATAGAGAGGACAGGATGGCCCTCTGGGACCTGCTTCCTGCCCTGACACTGGGCTCTGGGAGGAGACAGGGCAGGTGTCTAGGCAGATATCCCTGGAGGCCAGTCCCTCTCTCCTTCCTGCTTTTGGAAGGCCAGGCTGCAGAGAGAGCCAGAGACCAGGGTTCCCATAAGAAACACCCACAGGAGTATGGTGAGGGGTCTCATGGGATAAAGCAAGGGGACCCATTAGAAGGGACGCCCCTGCACATCCAGGGGGATCCCAGGAGGAAAGACTGGGAAAGTCCAGGCCCCCTCAAAAGGTCCATCTAGTCCCTGGCCTGTGTGGCTCAGATGACTGGAGCACCTTCCCATACCGTGAAAGATGGCGTGTTCGATTCCTAGTCAGGGTGTGTATGGAAGACAACCGATTAATGCTTCTCTCTCTCTTTTTTTTATAGCAAAGGTGGAAATTTATTGAACAAGTACAGACTCCCACGTGGGGAAGAGAAAAGAATGTCATAGCAGACAACCATGGGGGGAGGGGGAAAGAATCCCTAATGCTTCTCTCTTTCTTTCTAAAATCAATGAAAACTATGTACTTGGGTGAGGATTAAAAAAAAAAGTCCCATCTAGTAAAATCATGAGTCTTTGGACGCCCCTGAAAGGAATTTAAGAAGCCACATTCCGGGGCAAGTTCAGCTCATGCTCATGTGCTCTGAGAGTCAAGTAAAGCTGTGCCAGCATTCCTCAAATGAACTAGGTCAGAGACATGGGGAGGGGCCCTGGGCTCACTCGGACTAAGGCAGTCACGGCAACTCAGGACGATGTGCTGGGCCCCGGAGGCAACCTCGGGTTATGTGTCTTGGGACACACATTAGCACCTGGGCCTCCAGACCCATCAACTGAGGGACACCTGGCCCTCCCCCTGGTCTGAGGTCTAAGGATTCTGCTGGCTCTGGAATGTGCTGGAACTGCTGCCTTCTCTGGGCACCCACCAGCTGCAGGCTCTGGCTTCTCAGCTCCCTGTTGTCCTTCTCCAGCTGCTCCGTCTGCTCTCGCAGCTGCTGGTTGTGAGCTGAGATCTCTTTCTGAGCTTGGATCAGGTCACTGTAGGTCAGCGCCTTCACTCCCAACTGTGGACACACAACAGCAAGGCTGGGCTTGCAGGGAGGTGCAACCATGGCAGGGAGGGGAAGGGATTGGCTTTCGCCCAGACAAGACCGGGGTGGCACTGTACTAGTCATAGACAGGAGAGACTAAGTACAGTCCCCCAGAGAGGGAACAAGGGGGTGACCTCAAGACACAAGCCTGTGCAGGCCCCATGAGGGGCTGCTGGGAACAGCCTTCTGTCCAGAGCCCAAGTTCTAGACTACCAGAAAAAAATATCTGAAAGGAAACAGTCCTTCTTATCTCAGTTGCTCTGGGCTGTGCCCCCCGCCCAGCCCCTGCCCACCCCTCAATTCTGTACTTGAGTCATCCTAGCCTCAGGTAGCTCTACCTCATCCAGTTTCTGCTGAAAAAGCTTCTTTATTTCTTCTTTCTGGGCCTGGCAGTGACCGAACAGCTGCTGTGCGGCACCCAGCAATCGGGCATTCTTCTCCTGCAGGAGACAGAGGGCTGGTGAGTGAGCCCAGCCCACACCATCTCTTCCCTCAAACAGGCTCAAAGGAGGAGTGCTGATGGGACACTGTCCAGCCCATCTTACTGATAAAGACCACTGTCCATTCCCTGACCTGCGAGAGCTGCCACCTCCCTATGCTCACAGGTGGCAACACATGCATACACTGGGCACGTCGGCTGGTCCTCCATCTGAGACTTTATCCGAAGGTGGTACCAACTCAGTGGCTATTTGAGTTACTAACTGGGGATGACAGACACCTCTCAGCACGGGCAGCAGCAGGCCCTCTGGGTAGGGACAAGGGGACGTAACAGGAAGCAGGGCATGTTCTGGGCGGGCTGGGGCTGTTGGGGGGTGGCAGGCTGGGGGCTTGCCTGGCTCACCCCTTGGCAGAGTGCTGGGAGCACAAAAGCAGGTACCCCTCACCTTCTCCTGGTCCAGCAGCTGCTGCAGGCTGGCCTTGTACTGAGGGGTCTTCGTGTATGCCAGGAACTGCAGGTACTGAATCTTGAAGGACTCTAGAACCGGGGACAAGGTCTCAGTACAGAAGTCACCCAGCTGAGGCTGGAGGCTGTGTTGGTAGGGGAAGCTTGGGGGCACTCGTTGTCAGCTGCTGCTGAAAATCACCTGTCACTGTGCCAGCACCTTTGGCTCCACAATGCCTTGGCATCACCACTCACCTGCACCTATGGCTAGTGTCCCCCCATGGAGCCCTTTGTAGTTCCTGCCATCACCACGCACATTTTCTTTCTCCCCAAGACTGCGGGTTTCTGTGACCAAATCTCCCAGTTTTCCCAGTAAACACATGCTGTTCAAGTGGGGAAGCTGATGGCTCCCACAATTCAAAGGCATTTCCTTCACCCAGTTTTCAAAAGAGATGAGAAGCTTATCGGTCAAGCACCGCAAGGTGAGCAGGTGCCTGCTCCCTCACAGCCCCAGCCTATCCATGACAGGCTCTTCCCACACTCTAAGAACTATGGGGCTGGGTCATTATGTGGGGCTGTCCTGGGTACTGTGGGGAAGTGAGCAGCATCCCTGTCCCCCACTATATATAGGAGCACCCCCAATATAACCACAGATGTCTGCAGACATGGCCCAGTGTCGCCTGGGGGGCAGAGCTTCAGCCTAAGAAAACCACACGGGTCCTGCTGGCCTAAAAGCCCAGGCACCACCCGGCAGGACTGAGCCTGAGCCCTCGGGACTCTAGTGTGGTCAGCTTGTTGCAGGGATCACAGGGGGCTTGCCAGAGAGGCAGAACCTCGGACCCGCCCCTTCTTCTCAGAGCTGTTAAGTTAGAATCTGCACACGAACCCACAAATGTTTGCGGCGCCAGCTCACCTAGCAGCTTCTGCAGTGCAGGCGGGGTGGGTGCCAGCAACAGCTGTTCAGGGGGGTGCCGCTGCACGCTGGGAGGTAGCTGATAAAATGGGCTGTGAGGTGACTTGTATGAATCTGCAGGAAACAGCAACATTTATGTGTCAACACTGACTGGAATGCCCTGAGGGAATTCCGGATTGTTCTGTGGAACTTATCGAGCCTTTTAAGAAAATGTATTTTTATTGATTTCAGAGAGGGAGAGAAAGATAGGAACATCAATGATGAGAAAGAGTCATCGATGAGCTCCCTCCGACATACCCCTTACTGGGGATAAAGCCCACAACCTGAACATGTACCCTGACCAGGAATTGAACTGTGATTTCCTAGTTCATAGGTCAATGCTCAACCACTGAACCACACTACCCAGGCTTTTCCAGCTTTTTAAAAGATAAGATTTGCCCTAACCGGTTTGGCTCAGTGGATAGAGCATCTGCCTGCAGTCTCAAGGGTCCCAGGTTTGATTCCGGTCAAGGGCATGTACCTTGGTTGCAGGCACATCCCTAGTAGGAGGTGTGCAGGAGGCAGCTGATCGATGTTTCTCTCTCATCGATGTTTCTAACTCTCTATCCCTTCCTCTCTGTAAAAAGTCAATAAAATATATTTTTAAAAAATAATAAAATAAAAGATAAGACTCAACACAGCTCTTACAGTCCAAAGGCATAACCAGATACTGCATCTCAGCAGTTCTAGAAGCTGAGATGAATGCCTCATAATATAAGAAATTTCTGTGAGCAGTGCTATTTCTGCCATAGCTGCTGATGCTATCAAAGCCCTGGATGGCAGGATGTGATGGAAAAGCCCCCACCAGGATTTGCTCTTGGCAGATCATCTGGGTGAAGTGAGGCCCAGGCGAACCATGAGGACATGAGGTGCCCTCCGGAGCATGACCCATACAGCCTGGGCGGCCCTGAGGAGGGCTCTGAGGCCTGGCTCACCTTGTGGTGAGGGCGTCGCCGTCTGGGACACAGTCTGGGCGTGCAGGAGGTCCAGTGCAGTAGGGTTCTTCTTGGGCTTACGCTCAGGGTTCGCAGTGCTCATCTTCTTGGGACGTCCGCGCTTCCGTCCAGCCAGCTTCCGGCCCTTCTTGTTCAGCTTCTTCTTCCGTGCTTTGGAGGGGGATGGCTTCTTGATAGCGGTGGTCGCTGCTTTCTCTTCCTCAGCACCAGAATCCTAGTGAACAGAGGTCATGGAGAGAGCAATGCTCCCACCCCTCTTCCCAATAATAATGAGCCCACAACACAGGCTCTGGCAGAGCAACTGAACAGAGACACCTGAAACCCAGGAACCCCCTTCCCTCCTCCAGAGCCCAGTGATCAGTCAACCCACATGTGCACTGAGCAGGACCACCTCTCTGGTTGGAAGAGCCCAGCCCCTCCCTCTATAATGAGGGCTGTGCCCATCAACAGCCCTATGGGGCCCCAAGCCCAAGAGAAGGGGTTGGAGGGCATTTACCACAGAGGTGTCCGCAGGCACAGCCGCCTTGCTCTCAGGCACCTTCGTGGGGGTGGTTGTATTACTCTTGTTTTCTCGCTGCTGCCGGCGCCTAGCTGCCTCTTGTTCCTCCTGGAAAACAAGTGTTGGACATGTCCCCCAAAGTGTCAACATGTCCCCAAAGTGTGGGCATGACCTAAAAGTGCCACCGAGGTGGGCTACCTGGCCCAGCTCTGCTCAGGCCAACTCCTCTGCCAGCTGTACAGAGGAAAGTAAGGCAGAGAGGAGCACGTGAGCCGTCCCAAGCCTTAGCCAGCCACGAGCCATGTGTGTATCTACTGCCTGGGTGCAGACACCCTAGACCTCTCAGTCAGAAACCCGAGGCTTTCTGACCTGTGCGTGACATGTGCGAGGAAATAAAATCAAAGATAAAAAGACTCTGGGTGCACACAAAGAAACTGCCTGACAGTCCTCTCTCCTCTCGGGGAGTACAGGGACCCCCACTGAAGTACATCTCTGCTAAGTGAGGGTTACTGGAAAGGCTGTAGGAGAAGGAAAGAGGATGGTGCTGGCTGGCTTAGTTTATTCTTTGTGCTGAGGGTGGGTAGCCTCATTAAGACCCAGATATCCCAAGTATGGCAGGAATAACACAGGACTAGGTCATGGGGATTTCTTCCTGCTCAGATGCTTGTCTGAGTCTCCAGAAACACTGACATTTGGACCGATGTACTCTGAGGTCCGAAGGAGGCAGGTTTGAGGACTGGGCATTGCAGGGACACTGGGAGAGGCAGTAGAACCACCATGTTGGAATCTAGGCCACTTCCCTCTAGCAAGTGTGGCGTACTACTTAGAAGCAGTTGCCTGTTTAGGAAGAGGAACATCTTGTGTTCCAGATGTGGTGGGTCAGTGTGGCTCGAGCACCTCCCTCAATCCTGCACTTGGCACACTTCACCAAGCTATCGTAGCATTCAAAGTTCGAGACTCATTCAACCTAGTTTCCAAACGACTACTGACAGGAAGTGTGGCCCCGATGGAACCATGACCCCTGTCCCCAAACCACCACTCCCCATCTACCACGTGGAGTTCCATCAAGCTCATCAAGCAGCATACCAGTGATGTTCAATGAGGGAAACACATACTTACCCTGAGTTTTGGATTTTTCAGACTAGAAAAATAGTTTTCAAGCTAAAAATGAAAAAAGAAAGGAAAGAAGTCTCATTAGACATCAGTCCCAAACCCTGTCAGGACAAGAGCAACACCTGAGACACGCCACATGAAATGTCGTGGAGCTGTCACAGGGATACACCTTTGCTCAAAGACCCACAGGTTCCCACTCTCAGGGGCTGTGCAGACCCGTAGGGCCATCTCACATGAAGCAAGCTGGGTGGGAACCAGGCTGCCCAGTTCAGGGGCTCCCTGGACACCAGAGGCCTCTGACACTGAGGTCAAATCCATTATTATTACATCATTCGGGACAATGTCTGCCTCATATAAGGACTGGGAGCAAAGAGGGAAGACAGAGTTCCTGGCTTCCACTCATGCTATGGCACAAGGTCTCAGATCCTCCAGGGAGAGTGCCGTGGGGCAGGCGGCAGGGAAGGGGGAGGAGGCTTTCTGGGAGGGCCTGGGCCTCACCCACACAGACACTTACTATGGTGCGGTCGATGGTGTGCAGGTAGTAGGAGACGGGCTTCCCCGTCCACGACACTGAGCCCTTCAGGGGCGAGAGCTCCACGACGCGCATGATGGTGCCGATGTCTGCAACGACGGGCACAGGTTAGGGCCTTGTGCACCTGGGGGAATGACTCAGGCGAGGCAGGAAGGGAGCAGAACCGCGCGCCCTCATCACGTGAGGCCGTCCCACTCGCCAGGCCGGTGAGGTGCCTGGATATCAGCACGCTGGCAGGTCAGGGAGGCGCACGGCGTGCACAATGATCCCCGCTAACCCAGGTGCTTGTCCAAGGAAAACGGCAACGAGCCTGACTGGGTGGGATGGAAAAGCACTTGAGGACCACTTGGAAAGAACACGGCTCCTAAGATGCCCAGCACCCGAGAAATGATGACCCCAAGGCCAGGTCCACAGAGCAACATGGCTCTTCCCCAGGAGGCCAGAGGTCCAGCTCTTCCTGCAAAAAAAACGAGACCACAACACACCAGCCATTTGCCCCTCAGGCCAATCAGATACGAAAGCAAAGCACCTTGTAAACTACTAATTTTCATAACCTGGAGTCAAACGTGTGGGGTCTCAACCTGGGTGGGCAACGTGTAGGGCTATCTGTGGTGGTCAAGACAGGGGTGCTCCTGGCATCAAGTAGGTTCCCAGGAAGCTCCCACAGAGATGAACTGGCCCAGAAGTCAGCAGTGCTGTGGAGGGACCCTGTACTAACATGTGTCAAATGCTTAAGACCATATATATGGCCTGGCCAGTGTGGCTCAGTGGTTGAGCAGTGACCTATAAACCAGAAGGTCACTGTTTGATTCCTGGTCAGAGCACATGCCCAGGTTTCAGGCTCAATCCCCAGTTGGGGGCGTGTCAGAGGCAGCCCATCAGTGAGTCTCTCATCATTGGTTTCTACCTCTCTCCCCTTCTCCCTTCCTCTCTGAAATCAATTTAAAAATCTACATATATAAAAAAGATCATCTGAAGAATTTAGCAACATGAGAGTTTCTTACCACTCAAGTTTCTACTGTTTATTCTGAAGTTCAGAGGTGCAAAGGGCTTCGAGGACACAATTCTGCCACCTGAAACATAAATGCTGATTATTGCCTTTCATGGGGAAAACCGTCATACACATAAGGAAAGGATGATGGAAGTTAGAGGAGGGAGGAAAAGCCAAAGGAAGAAATGAGCACACTGAGCACACAAGTAGCCAGGGACCAGGAGTCCTTTCCGTTTCCTACAAGTAAAAGCAAAATTAAGGTATACTTAAGCCTGACCTACCAATGGCTTTCCTGTAGAAACTTGCCCAAGGCCTCCTAAAATCCCACAGATGCCGACCTCTGACCCAATGACCCCCACCTGCATAGACGTGTCTCATAACTCACACTGAATCTGGGAGACATCAGCAGCCCTTATGCCCACCCAGAAGGAAACAGCCTGACTTCTGTATCAGGTTAGGAACTGCCACACGGAAAATACGAATGCCCCATGTTAGTGTGGTTGTTCCAGGGGAAACAGACTGTCACACCTGTCACAGTGAGCATATGTGAGTGGTGCTGCTCATGTTACGATTACGACAGCATTCTACATGGACTGAAGAAAACACTAAAGTAAACATGTTAATGCTAAACTTTACAGTGTCAGAAAAAAGAGTCAAATATAAAAGTTAAAGAAAATAATGTTTCATAAATCCATTTAAGTCATACACACACACACATACACACACACAGCCATACACATGAACACAGCCCCATAACACCCCAGTCAGAGGTGCTCCCCAGTGATCAGACTATTCCTGAGCACCACCCCCACTAGGAAAAGGAAAGGATGGATCCCAGGGCTGGCCTGGTGCAGGGTCAGGAGACCACGAGGGGTTTTCACAGTCATAGGAGCATCTAAGTGTGGAGGACACGATGAAATAAAACCCAGGGGTCCACAGACCGCTTTCATTAGGAATCTGCCATCCTGTGATGCTCACATGACAATGCATGCATGAGGGGACTTCTGAGGGCAAGTCACTATAGGACAACAGATCCTAATGACTAGAGGGTTTAGCAGGCAATCCTACCCCTGAGCCGGCCCATGTGTGACAACCAGGCATTGAGACCTGCAGGAAATGGGGCGCAGAGGGGCAGGGTCAAGCTCACCATACGGGGTAAGTCCAGTATGGATGACATCCCACAGGAAAAAGCCCAGATAACCCATGGACACTGTCAAAAAAGATGGAGGGGCCATTTTCTAATAAAACTACACAACAGGCCAAGGCCCGAAGGCCATTTGTGACTATTGGCTGAAAAGATGGGAAAAAACAAAAGAGAAGCTGGGAGAGTTCAAGGAAGGGTAGGACCCAAAGGCCACAGGAATCCCAGTCCTCTCCTCTCCTTGGGCCATACAGGTGCAGAGGGAGGGGCCTGAAGGCTCAGGAGATGGTGTGTGTGCAGGGTGCAGTGGACAGTGGCTGCTCACTCTTACAGTGTTTAAAAACAACCATGCACACACATACACATGCTCACCTGTACACAGAATGGGATCACACATGCTCATACACCCACATGAAACTGGCCGTGTTGAAGGCAGATGAAAGTTATCTGTGTCTATGACCTTCCCCCTCCCAACCCAGGTCTGCTCTGGGCTGCTATCTGACCTGGGATAGAGGAAACGGAGACAGAGGGAAGCAGCAGGGTGGCTCTGGACAGGTGAGGGTGGTTCCAAACACCGTCAGAAAATGCAGAAGGCCCAGGATGGATATCCCAGTGTCCTCAGTGCCCCCAGGTTAGGGTTGCCAAACAAACAGGGACACTGGTCTGAATTTCAGATACATATGAGATACCTTTAGTAAAAGCTGGGAAGCTAGTTGTTGTCTATAGGAAATCCACATTTAAACAGATAGCCTATATCTTACTTGCTCATCTGGCCACCCACCCCAAGTCCCTCAGGCTGGCTGAGCAGTGTGTGTGGGGGAGGTCAGGTCTATTCCATTCCAAATTCTAAGCTGGGATGCACCCAGCCTGGTACATCAGGTGATAGTGAGAGCCACAGGTAAGGCATCCCCACTGCCTAAAGCCTTCCGATTGGATCTGAAATGGATGGATATGAAAACTTAGAACTCCCACACCTGTAATCGGTGTCAAATCTAGCCAGACCAATGAGTGGCGGCTCAAGAAGCACAGTGAGCCTGCTGCAGCCACATAAGGGTGGAGTTAAGGGAGAAGTACGTTACCTTCCTTCATGTTTGCAAATCGCTCCTTCAGCTGGTGATCCACCTCAGGACCAAAGGCAAAGTTATTCACAAATATAACACTGCAAAATAATATTCCAGTTGAGTAAAACGAAGGTTCCATCTTCACGTGTGTATACAGTGCCAGTGCATATGCTGCCTATTGCTTCCACTGCCAGCTCCATTCTAAGGCCTCCCCAGGCTCTGCCCGCACCACTTCCACCCGGCCTAGGGAATGGGCTCCAGCTGCCCAAGTTTGTTGCTAATGTACACTAATTGAGAAATTTCCACGACCACCACATTGCTGGCCTCTCTGAAAAAAACAAAAACCAACAAAACAACAACAAAAACCCCACAAGATGAACATGTGCAGGCCAAGGTGGCCCCAGGTCAACCTGTACTGAATGGCTGGTGGCCCCTGCCTGCCCATGGACTCTCTAGATTGGAATGCAGGCAGCACAACTGTAACCTGGGGCAGGGGCGTGAGGAGAACAAATATCCAGGCAGGAAGGTAGCACGACTGAGTCAAGCTACATCTGAACGTGACACCCAAGGACCCTTGGGACCAGAAGCAAAGCTCTTCCAAGGGACGGCGTAACTCAGCCTGTCTAATTTTTTCAAATGGTCTCCGGCACCAGATGACCAAAGGAACTTGGATCTGCAGATGCCTGCTGGGATGGCTGAGGAGACTGCTGCCCCGCCAGGAATAAGGAGGTGTTCCCCTGCCTGCTCCCTCACCCACCCAGCCCAGCCCTTGCCCATTGAGAGGAACTCTCTGAATGGCTAAATGCTAGAAACATCCGTGCAGCTGGTTCACGTGAAGACGCAAAGACAAGACAGACAGTTTCATACTTAGAGTCATGTGGCTCTCCTCTCTGCCGCAAGTGCCTCCAGATTAAAACTGTGCCACGGCAGAAACTGGGCCACGGAGAGCAGAACTGCAGACATGGGGTCACTTTCTCTTTTGAGCGTTACAGAAAACGAAGTGAGCTGTCATCTCCATGCTGCTTGTTTTAATGAAGTCTCAATAGCTTTAAAATCAAGAAATCTCAACCCTTTACAGCAATTAGGTGAAGGAGCAGTAACAGAGGGCCTGGCATGTGCAAGGGCAGAGTGGCAGGAAGGATACTGAAGGGATAAATAAAGGCCAATCAAGCAGAGAGAAACAGAGAAGACAGTAAGATTTAAAGTGGGATGGGGGTACCCCAGCTGCCAATGGGCAGAGCATGATGAGGACAGGTAAGCCGAGTTAGGCCATGGCCCTACTTGGAACAGAGCTTGGGAAGGCTGGACACCAGAGTCTTAAGGCGACCAAAGCCATGAGAGGGCAGAACCAAAAAGGCTTTGAAGAAGGAGACTCCAGACACTCCTGCCCTCTCACATTCAGACCTGAGGAAACCAGAAAACTAATTGAGGCAGAGGTCACACCTGACAACAAGCACTGGTGGGGAGGAGACACCCGTGACAGAAAACAGAGTACCTGGGGGACATCCAGGGGACGCAAGTAGGCCCGGCCTTGGGCCCTCACCCACAGGACATCACAGGCCAAGCGGACGACGGGCAGAAGAGGAGCAGAGTGCAGTATGCTCTCAGGAAACTGTCACTGGGATGCCCAGAAGTCAGGACACTGCAGCCTGGATGCTGCTGGGCAGTGCTTGGTGAGTATGGGGTTCTCCCCACTGGAGAGGCCTCTCATTGCATTCAGACCCCGTTCAGCCCACCACAAGGGCAGCACGGATCCTACTCGATGGGGATATCCACAGAGTCATCACAATTCTCTCAAGAAGATGAGGAGGACCTAGTCATTGCGGGACAGTGTGCTCACAGAGCAAAAAAAAAGAGGACACTTCTATGAAAGAGCAATGCCTAGTTCCTATTTGCCTCGAGAATCGCACAGTGGGGAACACAGGGTAACCTATAGTAGGTGCGCCCAGAACAGGGAGAGAAGGACAAGACAGCAGGCCAGACTGAAAGCCTGGGATCCACCCCACCAAGGCTGGCCCACCACTCCCCAGGAAGAGCACTTCAGAGGATACAACGTGGCCTCACAGATCACCATGGTCCTGGCTACCTCGGCTGATGCATAGAAGACCTTCACACCCCAGCACTGCCTCCTGCTCATTCAGCGAGACCCATCAAATCTGCAGCTATGCTAGAGGTGAGGGGCAGAGCACAGCAATCCAGCCTGGCATATCTTAGCCCCAGCCTGAGGCCAGCGGAAGGACAAAGGGAAAATAATAAGAGAGAGGGCAGGCAAGGACTGTACACACAGCTACAGGAGCTGGTGGACATGAAGGTCACACCTTAAGTCCTCGGTTGAAGGGTCTGCTGGAGCTGGGATGGCTCTGGGATGGCCTCTCCTCCAAAGACCAGGCAGGCAGGCCTGCCGAGCAAGCTCAGGGTGTTTCCTGCCAGGCTGTTCACACCCATACTACACTCCCCGCCACAGCGAGTACAGAGAAACAGCCTCCCTCCAGTAGGCACAGAGCAGTGTCCACGTGCAGACACAGCAAGAGCTGAGCTCAGGGCCAAGATCTCCGGGCAGTTTCCCTCCCTGGCTGCAAAAGTAGGAAAGGGCCCTTCCTGATAGGCTGCGAGGGGCCAGCCACACTGGCCCTAGGCTGGTCACTGACCACCTGCCCTGCTGACAGCCCTGAGAGTGACCGTTGGCAGCCTGAACCAGAAGGGAAGAAGAGAAGAGAAGCTCCAACTGCCTCTGCCATCTAGTTCTGCTTTGAGAAGGCAGCCATGCCAACCACACAGGGACCCGAGAAAGCGAGATCCCCCCGCCCCCCCGGGGGTGCCCTGCTCAGTCAGGCCCCAGCCCTATCCTCATAGCATTGAGTGGCTACTCCCAAACCCGCCATACCTTGTGTTGGCGATCCGCTCTCTCCACTCCTCCGAGAGGAAATCACCTCTTTCCAGCTGAAAGGAAGAACACAGGGACAAGAGCTCATCACGGGTCTCTTTTGGCCCCTGAGCCAGCCTCCCACCTGGCGAGGAACAGATGAAATGAGCACAGAGTCACTAAAATGGGCAGACCTTGAGGTAAGACTGAGGCATAGCTGCTGGCAGCTCCACAGGGAGGAGGAAACAGTTGGGGATAAACAGAGACCACACACTGCAGTATGGGTCACCATGAGCCCTGGAGTGGGTACCCTGACTAGTGCTAGAGCGCCCATCCCAGAGGGCCAATGCACAGAGCAATGAAGACACTAGAGAAAGTGCCCAGGAGTCCCATGTCTTGTTCACTCATGGCCAGCAGGGGGCGCTCCCAACACATGGCCTGCAGAGCCAGGGAAGGTCATCACCCCATCACAGCGGGGCTGTTGGGGACAGAGGGTGGGTTGGCAAGGGCTGCAAGAAACCTGTACTGGGCACACAGGGGAGTGTCCAGGACACAGACCACTGACCATGAGAGACATGGCATAGGCTAAGCTCCTTGCTGTGACAAACACACCTGCTGCGGCTCTCTGACCTGCTTTACCTGAGAACAGCACCGTTTGGAACTTCAAAACCTGCTTTCAGCACTGCTTTTCTTAGCAAACCAATGTCATTCTGCCTCAAGGACAAAGTCTGTCCAAGAGGACACAGTTCTAAATAACTGAACTGTTCAGAGCTGTAACATTTTCCAAAACAAGAAAATTAGTTCTGTAATTCTTCAAAGGCTATTACCATCACTCCATGGTGTCTACCCAACACAACTGAAAACATGTCCACACAAAAACCTGTCCTTGGACGTCCGAAACAGGACTCTCAGCAACCCAAAGGTGGGAACAACCCAACGCCCATCCACGGATGGACAGATACACACACATGACCTATCCATACACTGAGTATTGCTCAGCTATGAAAGGGAGTGGAGTACTGACACTTGCTTACAACATGGATGGACCTTGAAAACATGGTGCTCAGTGAGAAAAGCCAGAGCCAAAGGTCACCAAGTGTGTGATTCCATTACTGTGAGATACCCAGAATAAGCAAGTCCACAGAGACAGGAGCTGCGTTAGTGGTTGTCCCGGGCTAGGGGACTGCTGGTGGCCCCTCATCCATACCACAAGTGCTCTGAAGTGACCGGGAACCCCTTCTCGAGAAGACAGCAGGTGCCCAATGGGCACTGCATCTCTCTCAGGAAGACCCTGAGCAAAGTGTCCTACGGGTGCTACTGCCGCAATGCAGTGAGACCATGTGTGCAGGGCAGGAGCAGCTGCAAATCCTATGTCCTCCAGTGTACACAGGGAACCACACAGGATGTCTTGTGACATGATGTGATGTGGTGGCACAGGGCATGAGGAGTGGCCTGTTCTCTACACCACTCAGGTGCTGTGGGAGGACCCGCCCACAGACTGGTTGTATCCCATCTCTGAATCCTCTCCCCACCTGAGGAACATTCTGAATCTGCCATGGCTACCAATGAACAGCCCAGCCAAGATATGG
This sequence comes from Myotis davidii, assembly GCF_000327345.1. Classification (NCBI taxonomy): domain Eukaryota; kingdom Metazoa; phylum Chordata; class Mammalia; order Chiroptera; family Vespertilionidae; genus Myotis; species Myotis davidii. The sequence continues at coordinate 62,290 of NW_006292441.1, forward strand.
GGAAGTGACTCGAGGCCAAAGTCCTCACTGGAACAGTGTAAGATGAAGCTCCCAGAGCAGGCCTCACATCTACCTTCTATCTGTATAAACCACAGCCATGAGGACGACTATCTGCTTTGTCCTGGGTCTTCCCTGCAAATCCACAAACCTGGGGGTCATCCTGAAGACCCCGATGCAGGTGATTTTAGGCTCCTCCTGGTGTGGCCTCTCTCTCCCTGGAGGCTCCCCCATCCAGGCCATAGTGTTTCAAGCCACAGCACCACTGCTCCCTTTGACCTCATACTCAAGGCAAGGAAGCAGCCATAGTCCTCGCCTCTGCCTGCCAGGCCCCTCCGTTCTTGTGCCATGACCATCCAAGGAGTGATTGCCTAAGTGGGCTCTGTGTCACTGAGGCCAATGTGCCTGAGCTATCTCTGGCCATAAAGATGTGCACGTTACCCCCCCAAAAAACCTTGTGACTGGCCCCCAAATCACTGAGTTCTCCTATTTCTTCCATCTGTGGAGACACCCATGAGGGAAAGGAGAGATGGGAGGAGCCCCCAGCACGTACATCATCCTTTCCATGGGGAAACCAGATTTACTCATGTTCCAAGCCAGCAGGTAGGTCCACAGTCTGACTCAGGCAGGGTGATCACACCCCTGTCCCAGCCAGCTCCTCCTCACCACAGACATCCTCCTGGGAGCCACCACCCACACCTCACAGAATTCACATGCTCTCAGCATCCAGGAAAAGATCATGGTTTGTACGAAGCATCCACTCCAATGGGGTGTCCAAGGCAGGTCCCACCCAAAGCCATGTGAGCAAGAACCACTGATGGGAGGCTCTAGGCTTTGTCGTTCCGCCAATCTGCCCGGAACAGTCACAGATTTATACAGACAACGCCCAGCTGAGCTGCCTGACTTCCAGGGACTCAACCCAGGCAGGATCAGAGTAAAGGTGCCAATATCTCCAGAACGCACGCAGCTCACAGATGACTTTCCTAAGGACAAAGCAGCCAGCATTCCAGTGCCCGGCAGCTCTGCACCTTCTAGGTCTTCCTGTCAGCAGCACTAGGCTGTCCTAATGTGGACAAGCCTGAAGGGAGCAGCTCTTACCAGGGGGAGGCCGAGACACTTCCCGGAAAGGCACCTATTCCCAGGCGCAGAGGCAGGTCCACAGATGCAGGGCGCCTTTCACACGCAGCACTTCCGTGAGGCCGCAGCTGCCCAAAGTGTCACACATTGGATGAGTGAAACCTGTGTGCCAGGGCCATCACTGGGAACCAAGCGCACACAATCAGGTTGTGAGCAGATGACTGAGGTACTGCAGGGTTCTGGACATCAGCTTGGGCAGAGCTGGACGAAGTAGCCCCCAGGTGGAGGGATGACAGGTAAGCAGACAGAGCCAAGTGGAAGAAGCGGATAAGGCACCAATGGAAGGAGAAATATGAGTGGGCAGGAAGGTCCCAGACACTGGGAACTGCTGGGCTGCAAGACAGGGAGGGTCAAGGGCAGAGGCTGGCCTTGCCTGCCTGGGCGGTACCTTGCAGATCGAGAGGGAAACGGGAGGAAGAGAGCCACCAGGGACCCTTGGCCTGTGAAGTAGGCTCTGGGGCCTAGAGAAATACACTGGGCTATTTTTAGGCTCCTATTGGCTTTGTTTGCTCTCCAGTTCTTAAGTAACAGGAGGCAAGACTGCACTTGCCAACCCAGCGCCTGGCTGAAGCCACAGAAAGCTGCTGGGACTCCTCTCAAGACCCAGGACACATTCCTGCCAAATCCAGGCATCCAGCAATCAGGCAGATTCTCACCGCACTCTCTTGGAGCAGGGCTGCACCCAACAGGACAAGCTCCGGAAGCGAGAAGACACCAAAGGCACAGATGGCTGCTCAGCCTGCGGCCAGCTGTTCCACGTCCCACCAAGGCGGGAACCAAGTGTCCTTTTAGTCAAATTCTACTCCCTGACACTTTGCAGGAGCCACACTGGGCTAATGAGCACCTTAAACCCCATGAGACCCCAAGAACGAGATCGTTTCCATGTAGGGAGCTCTCCTGTGTGCCCAACGATATAGCACAATGTTCAGACGCATCACTGACCCCCAAACGCCCACAGGGCTAGGCGCTGCCACTGGATGGTGACACAAGGAAGAAGAAGAAAGGGTAAATGAAGTGCCCAGGGCAAGCCCTCCTCCCCCGCAGCTTCCTCCAAACTGCAGAGTGCTGAAGGCAACAGGCGGATTGATGGGGCTGTTCTGGGAACCAGGTCAATAAAAACTCTTTTTTTTTTTTTTTTTTTTTTATATTTTTTTATTGATTTTTTACAGAGAGAAAGGGAGAGAGATAGAGAGTTAGAAACATCGATGAGAGAGAGACATCGATCAGCTGCCTCCTGCACATCTCCCACTGGGGATGTGCCCGCAACCCAGGTACATGCCCTTGACCGGAATCGAACCTGGGACCTTTCAGTCCGCAGGCCGACGCTCTATCCACTGAGCCAAACCGGTTTCGGCAATAAAAACTCTTATACTGTGTGCTTGGAACTGTTGGGCTCACTCACCAGAAGCAGAAAGTATTTTTTGAACTTAAAAACCTGTGTTTTTCCCTAGCCTGTGTGGCTCAGTGGCTTGGCATTTTCCCATGCACCAAAAGACTGTCAGTCGGCACATGCCTGGGATGCGGGCTTGAGCCCCGGTGGGGGGCAGGTAGGAGGCAGCCAATCAATGTTTCACTGTCACATCAATGTTTTTTCTCTCTCTCCTCTCCCACCCTCCCACCCTCTCCAAAAATCAACATAAAATCTTTTTAAAAAGCCCCCAAAATACCTGTGTTTTAAGGAAGCCATTAAGTGTTAAGAAAATGGTTAGCTATCTGGAACTCCCAACCAGCAGATACAACAATCAGGTGGAAAGCTGTTTCCTGGGAACAAGAAGCAGCTGGGCTTACTACCCAATCAGCCTGCAGGACAACTGCCAGAGAACTTTAGGTGTTGGAGAAACAAGAGAGGTCAAAGGAGATGACTCCTCACCTTTCACTGTGTGGAAAAAAATCTGGAGGACATTCCACCAATAAAAAGGGAAGGAGAGCTAGGCCCACCCCTGAATGTGCAAGTCCTGCCAAGGAAAATCAAAAGAGCAGTGGAAGGAGCACTTCCAAACTCACTGTACGAGGACAGCATCACCGACACCAAAAGCAAAGACGGTATAAGAAAGGGAAACCAGCGACTAAGACATAGATGCTAAAACCCTCAACTAGACAGGAACAAACCAAAAACCCAACAACATGTGAGGACACACACCATGTGCCAGTGGGATTTACCCTGGGTGTGGACGGTCAGCTCAATGAACCTCTATCACATCAACAGGCCACAATGAGAAAATCACATGGTTATATCAACAGGAGCAGAAAATGTATAGTAAAATCCAACAACTTTTCATGATAATGATTCTCAGCAAATTAAGAATAGAGGGGAACTCTGTCAACTTCAGAAAAAATATCCACAAAATACCTACAGCGAATGTCATACTCCATGGCGAGAAACTTGAGGTTTTTCCCACTAAGATCAGGAACCAGGCAAGATGACCCCTCACCCCCGCTCTTCAACACTGTACTGGAAGTCCTAGCTAATGCAATGAGACACAAAAAGTAAACACAAGGTGTACAGATTGGGGAGGAAGAAATAAAACTGTCTGTTAGCAGATGGCATGATCATCTATGCAGAAAATCTGAAGTAATTAACAAAAAATAACCTGGAACTAAAAAGCAATTATAGTGAGGTTACAGGATAAAGGTAATATTATATATTATACAATATGTAGCCCAGCCAGTGTGGCTCAATGGTTGAACGTCAACTTATGAACCAGGAGGTTCAATTTCCTGCCCAGGTTACAGACTTGTTCCCCAGTAAGGGGGTGTGCAGGAGGCAGCCAATCAATGATTCTCTCTCATTATTGATGATTCTATCTCTCTCACTCTGTCCCTCTCCCTTCCTTTCTGAGGTCAATAAAAATATATTTTAAAAAATACAATATGGCCGAAACCGGTTTGGCTCAGTGGATAGAGCGTCGGCCTGCGGACTGAAGGGTCCCAGGTTCGATTCCGGTCAAGGGCATGTACCTGGGTTGCGGGCACATCCCCAGTCGGGGGTGTGCAGGAGGCAGCTGATCGATGTTTCTCTCTCATCGATGTTTCCGACTTTCTATCTCTCTCCCTTCCTCTCTGTGAAAAATCAATAAAATATATTTTAAAAAAATACAATATGTAAAGGTCAGTTACTTTCTAATAAACCAGCAATGAACAAATAGAATTTGAAATTAAAACGACAACACCATTTATTATCAGCATCACAACAAAAGAAGAGAAATACTTAGGTATAAATCTAACAAAATATGTGCAAGATCTATGTGAGGAAAAGTACAAAGCTCTGATGAAAGAAGCCAAAGAACTAGATGAATGGAGAGAAAGTCAATGTTTATGAATGGGAAGAATCAATATTGTCAAGATGTCAGCTCTTCCCAACTTGACCTACAAATTCATCACAATCCCAATGAGAATCCTAGCAAGTTATTATGTGGATATTGACACACTGATTCTAAAGTTTATATGGAGGCAAAAGGTCCAGAATAGGCAACACAATATTGAAGAACAAAGTCAAAGAACTGATGCTACCCGATTTTAAGACATACTCTGAAGCTACAGTAATCAATACAGCATGTATTCTATCCAGCAATTATGTTTGCTGATGTTCCAAAGGACTTAAAAACTTATGTCTCACTAAACTCGGCACACACATGGTTATAGCAGCTTAATTTATAACTGCAAAATTTTTGAAGCATCCAAGATGCCTTTCAGTAGGTGAATAATTACACAAACGTGATACATAAAGATTATAGCATATTCTCCAGTACTAAGAAGAAATTACCTATCAAGCTATAAGAACATATGGAAGAAGCTTGAATGCATGCTATTAAGTGAAAAAAAAAAAAAAGCCAATCTAAAAGACTACATACTGTATGATTCCAACTATATGACATTCTGGAAAAGGCAAAACTATGGAAACAGCAGTGAAAATACTCTATATATTATAATAATGAATCTATGTTATTATACATTTGTTCATACCCATAGAATACACAACATCAAGATTGAACCCTAAGGTAAACTACAGACTTTGGGTGATTATCATATGTCAAAGTAGTAGTCACTATTCTGGCGAATGATGTTGATAATTGGGAAGACTAGGCATGTGTGGGGACAGGGAGTATATGGGAAATCTTTGTACCTACCTCTCAATTTTGTTGTAAACCTAAAACTACTCTTAAAAAAAGATTTTAGCCCCTAGCGTGTTTGGCTCAGTGGATAGAGCACAGGCCCACGAACTGAAGGGTCCCAGTTTCCATTCTGGTCAAGGGCTCGTACCTTGGTTGCAGGTTCCCTGGCTCTGGTGCATGCAGGAGGCAACCAATAGATGTGTCTCTCTCACTTTGATGTTTCTCTCAGTCTCTTCCTCTCCCTTCCACTCTCTCAGGTGAGGATTAACAAAACAAAAAAAAGATCTTATAAAAAATGAATAAGCAAACACACACACAGAGGGACAGCGTGTGTTGCCCTGGCTTGTGTTATTCAGTGGTTAGAGCACTACCCTGAGCACCGAAGGGTGGAGGATTTGATTCCTGGTCAAGGGCACATACCTGGGTTGTAGGTTCAATCCCCAGCCCAGGTCAAGGGGCATGAGGGAGGCAACCAATCAATGTTTCTCTCTCTCCCTCCCTCCCTTCCACTCTCTCTAAAAATCAATGGAAAAAATATTCTCAGGTCACAGAATAGACACATACACTAATGGACAGAACAGAGAGCACAGAAACAGACCACCACAAACATAGCCAACTGATCTCTGACAAAGGAGCAAAGATAGTCTTCACAACAAATGGTGCTGGAACAACTTAATCTCCACATACAAAGAAATGAATTAAGACCCAGACCTTACATTCTTCATAAAAATTAACTTAAATAGACCATAGACTTAAATGTAAAACACAAAACTAAAACTCGTACCATTTCACACCTGTCAGACTGGCTATCATCAACAAATCAACAAACGACAAGTGCTGGAGAGGATGTGGAGAAAAAGGAACACTTGTGCACTGCTGGTGGGAATGCAGACTGGTGCAGCCACTATGGAGAACAGTATGGAGTTTTCTCAAAAAACTGAAAATGGAACTCCCATTTGACCCTGTGATCCCACTTCTCGGTCTATATCCCAAGAAACTAGAAACACCAATTAGAAAGGATATATGCACCCATATGTTCATAGCAGCACAATTCACCATAGCTAAGATCTGGAAACAGCCTAAGTGCCCATCAGCAG
>NW_006292441.1:68677-72810 GCF_000327345.1 Myotis davidii
ATGCATATAAGCATAACCAATGGACATAAGACACTGGGGGATAGGGGAGGCTAGGGGACTGTCTGGGGGGGGTGGGGGGGAGTGGACACATATGTAATACCCTTTGTAATACTTTAAGCAATAAAAAAAACAAAACTCCTGTAAGATATTGTGAAGGTAAACCTAGGTGACCTTAGGTTTAGCGAGGGCTCTTAAATACACCAAAAGCATGATCTGTGAAAGAAGCTGTTATGTTGTTTCCAAGGAGCAGAAAATTTCCTCTTTCCTACTCTCCCATACCCCCGATCAATCCCCGAACTATGATTATACGATTTCATACATTTCCCTAATATCTCAGGGACATCAATTTCCACTCAATAGTCAACACCCCATGGGACAGCCTGCTCTAAACTGATGACAATACAGAGGGAGAGGACTGAACAGTTGTGAGAATCCTTTGGGAGGGAAGAGCCACAGGACCAGCTGGTGGGACCAGAAGAATCTAAGTGTTTTGGCCCAACAACTGGGTATTTGGTAGGTAGTGAACTGAGAGAGGAAGAGAAGGACCTGTTAAAGATCTGGTTTTGGACCCACACCAAATGAATAGACACTGCATTACAGCTGTATGTCCACGGGCAGAAGGAAACCCTGGTAGAAAGATGAACAGGGAGTGTTGAGCATGGAAATGCATTTCAAGAAGTGGATGTAAACACCCTGGGCAGAAGGAGCAGAGAGACCAGAAGATCTAGGCCAGGACCTGAGGAACCTTGTCGTTGAAAAGCTGGGCTGAATGATGAAGATCAAGGGGCAGTGCAGAGAGCCGTAGAGAATGCTGCCCCTAATCCCAGCCTTGCCAAGAAAAGGTGCTTGTGGGCTGGGTCACATGCTGCTGGGAAGGCAGCAAGAGAAAGATGCCACTCAGCTGGCCAGTGGATGGGGGAAGCAGCTGTTCCCTTCACACCCTACTTACCCACCTCGCACTAGCTCCACTACACACACACACACATGCATGACATGGAAGGAGGGGCCGCCTCAGAAGAAGCCCTAAGTGGTTCTGGAGACACACAGAGGGCAGGTGATGATTACCTTTGTGCTAACCAAGGTCTGAGAAAGATGTGCCACCTCTGTTCTCTGAAAGCATGGAGCAGGAGTTAGAAACACCTGCCCCCAAGGTGGCCCCTGAAAGAGGAAGACGAGCATGGCCAAGAAGGGGTGAAAAAGAGGGGAAGAGAGGAGGGAGAACTTCTAGGTAATGTCAGCCATCCTATCCAAGGGGCTCCTGAAGGGAGCTAAGCAGGCCTTCCTCCAGCAATATCACATGCCCAGCTCGGGATAGGCCAGAGCAAGAATGGGTGAGGAGGGGCTGCCCCAGTGGGGATGAGCTGGATCCCATAGGAGATGAACGGCGGGTCTGGGAGGAGGAGAAAGTATAGGGGACTTGTTAGCCACGGGGGCATGGAGCGATGGCACTCACTGTGTATTCTGCATGCTTTTTTCCATACCATTTCATCCACTTCCTGAACTCTCGGTCCATGGTCTGCAAGGGAACAAAATCAGACAGCCCATCAGAAATCCAGGAAGGCAGAGGAACTTGAGCAGATGGCCTGTGGCTCCTCGAGGCCCATCCATCCCCTTGTTCCCCTCCCACTCTGACAGATTAAGCCGAGACTGCCAGTCTGCCCCCTCCACCAACACAACCAGTAAGCAACAGCTCCAGGAGGATTCTGGGGGTCCCATGGATGGTAGACTGTGGGCCTGTAATAGTTCCCAACCTTCAGGGAACCGGAGGACACCAGAGTCCAAACCACAAACATTTCTGTTGGACGAGATGATGCTCAGACCCATTTACTCTGCAGACAATGTTATCAGCTGACCCCACCCTGGGGGCAAGAGGCTATAGTTTCCAAAGGAACAGAAACACACTAACAGAGACCCAAACTCACATTGGAGACCACAGAGCCTCAGAGCTCCTGCCTGGATGACCCCCTCTCCCCATGTCCCACCACACCCCCATTTTCAGCACCTGATGATGGGGGCAAACAGATGTGAAAAAGAAAAGAGGTACAAAGACATGGCCAAGTCCCCAAATGGCTCACCTCCGCGTACTTGGCTGGGATGTCCGCTTTCTCGACTCCGTAGTGATGTTTGCAGTTGGTGGCCGCGGCGACTTGCAGCACAACCTGGCCCACTCCTTCAGAGAGAGGTGGGGGGAGGGGTAGTCACAGATGCAGGACCGTGATGGAAGGTGGGAGAAGCCAGGTGGGCAGTGGCCAGGAGGGTATTAGGCAGAGCCCCCAGACTCTCCACTAAGGCACACACATTCACTAAGGGATGGCTGTCACACTTTGGCTCCCCCAACTAGAATTGGCCTATGGCCAGATGAAGCATGAACTACTCAGACACAGACACAGCCCTTAGAGACTGATGCCACAGGGTAAGGCTCCCATTGATCTCAAATCCACACTACACTGCTGCCACAGCACAGTAAGGCTCACCAGATCAGACATCGCCTTGAGAACACCATCAATGCCTGTCATCGACTGGGTTTAAAACAGGATTGGAGGTGGCAGGAGAACCCCCCAAAAAACAGAAATGGGATCTCCAAACCACCGTCACTGGTGGCATCGTTGCCCAGCCGGACAAGCAGGAGGAGCTGAGATCCAGGAAAGGGGCATTGCCTGCCAGCGCCAGCACTGTGGACCTTAGCCAGCAACCTGTCCTCCCATGAGAGGTCAGCTTTGCATTTCAAATAATGTTAGGAGCCCTTCAATTTTCCATTTTGAATAGAAGGTATTCAAATAATAAAACTAAGCACACATGCCTGACCGGCGTGGTTCAGTGTTTGAGTGTCGATCTATGAACCAGAAGGTCAGGGTTCGATTCCTAGTCAAGGCACATGCCCAGATTGCGGACTCGATCCCCAGTGTGGGGCATTGCAGGAGACAGCTGATCCATGATTCTCTCTCATCACTGATGTTTCTCTCTCTCTCTCCCTCCCCCTCTGAAATCAATACAATACACACACACACACACACACACACATTTTAATAAGCACACTATTTAGAAACACAGGTAAATGAAAGCCCATAGGTAAAGGTCGTGAGGGTCCCTACCAGGGGCAGGGGAGGTAGTGAGAGTCATGCAAAAGACTGGTGGTTTTAAAAAATCATCACTCTTTCAATATAAGAGAGGTAACTTAAACAGCCTTCTAGGTAACTGGCTTTTGAACCACATGCATCCCAATTAAAATATGAATTGTGTGCTTGAAAAGGGCTTAAACTAAGGATGACGCCACCAAAAATGTCATCTTATTCCCAAGTGTCGAGGACACACGTGCCTGTTTAGACAAGGCTTTCAAGTCTGTAGGCGTGAGGCTGTAGTGTATAAACAAAGTCACACAGGGACAGCAGATACCCGAAAGGGGGGCTGTGCATAGGATTCCTAGTAGAGCAATCGGATGTTTGACAGCCACATAATCAGCCCTGTCATGCCAATCAGAATATCCTACCAGGAATCAATCAGCCTGATGTTTACTCATTCTACAAAGCTCATCTTGGGCACACCTGCCAGGCCCCTGTAGCTGTCCTGCTAAGACAGGCCTTGCTCCCAGTAGCCTCCACTGGTGCTGAGGATGTCCCATAAGAAAGAAATAGGGGGCTGCTGGGGCTGGAGGGAGCTGGGACCCCACCCAGGTATTGAGAAGCAGTTAGGGCTTAGTTGAAACCTGTTGGGATGTAACTGTTTCCTCCATCTCTGGGGGAGCTAGAGGATCTGCAGGAAGGTCGGCTGGGGCAATGGGTCTGAGGGACGACCTGCCCCCTCCAGCAACCTCACACTCTGAACTTTTCACAGAGGAGGACTGGAGACTTGGAGCATAGCCCTGGGGCCACCTGTCCCACACTCACCACTTCCCAGGTCCACAAACAGGTCGTCCTCGGTCATCTTGATCTCATCAATCATCTGTGCGACCAGGTCAAAGGAGGTCTCCCCATATACCTCTGGGGAGAAGGGCTCGTAGTTGTTGAGCTTCTCAGGGTCTGTCACTGAGTGGTTGTAAACCTGCTGCAGGATGTGCCGCAGGAGCCCATTGGATGGCCGTGTATTCAGCTTCATGGGCTGCGTGGTTCCCTTCCACTGCAGACATCAAGGAAAGT
>NW_006292441.1:72923-80891 GCF_000327345.1 Myotis davidii
CATGTGTATATACCAGTGTGTGTATACATGAGTGTGTCTGGGTACATGGGCGTTATATGAGCCTGGACATGTTTAAGAGTATGTATGTATATAGGTGTGCATGTGTGTGTATAACAGGCGAGCAATAAGGCCCACAGTGCACACAATGCTCACTGCCTGGGCCCTGCCATGCTGCCAGGCTGCCTCGCTACACAACAGGGTTGTTAGCCTGTTGACCGCAGAGCCCTGGCCTCAGAATGACTGTCTTCCTGATAATCTATGTGGGAAAAGAAACGGGCCCAGAGGAGCAGAGAGCCAGCACCCTTCAGCCTTGGCCTTCCCCTCTTGGGATCAGGAAGGACAATGCGAAGGACAATGCGAAGAACCACAGTTGGGGTCTAGATGAGGAGAGAGGTCTGAGGGGAGAGTGGAGCCACCTACCAGCTGGTGGATGCTGTCGATGGCCCGGTTGTACTTATCACAGAGCCTCTGCATGCTTTCGAAGCTGAAAAAGGCAAAAGAAAGGCACTGGTTACTGCCAAGGTCAGAACAGGACACCAGGAGGGATGGCATGTGGACAGATGTCACAGGGTCAGGCAGAGCCTGGCTCCCACCCAGAGGTCACAGGGCACCAAAGAGTACCCCACATGGGCAACAAGGCTAGGCCAAGAGTTTCAGGGTGAGGCAGTCATGGCTACGAGGCTGTATCTTGTACTCCCAGGCCAAACCCAAGGTCAAAGGTGTGCTCATCATGCCATAGATCAGAAAAGGGGTTCACACAGCCATTCCTAGAGCCCCATGGGGAATGGGACCCAGACCAGGCCCTCACCCCCAACCCAGCAGGCAGGCTCTCATGGCCTTTCTCTCCCTGGCTAGATCCCGCAGCCCGCCTGCCCTCGGCCCTGACTCGGATGGGTGCTGAGAACACCCACAGGGAGAAAGGGCAACTGGCTTTGCTGGACCACGCCCGATACCCTGACTGTGCAGAAAGGAGGGCAGCACCTCCCCGCTTCACACGGGTATCACTTCTGTTTACTAAAACTTTTTAAAGTTTCCACACTTTCAAACATATAAGCAGCATGTGTTAGATATATAATGAGAGTATGGGGGAGTTTTGTTTTTTTAATATATATATATATTTATTGAAAGGAGAGGGAGAGAGACAGACAGAAACATCAATGATAAGACAGAATCATTGATCAGCTGCCTCCTGCATGCCCCACACTGGGGACCAAGCCAGCAACCCAAGCATATGCCCTGGCCGGGAATCGAACTGTGACCTCTTGGTTCATAGGTCGATGTTCAACCACTGAGCCACGCCAGCCAAGTGGGGGGAGTTTTTTAAGAAACGAAATTCTTGCCGAAACCGGTTTGGCTCAGTGGATAGAGCGTCGGCCTGCGGACTGAAAGGTCCCAGGTTCGATTCCGGTCAAGGGCATGTACCTGGGTTGCGGGCACATCCCCAGTGGGGAGTGTGCAGGAGGCAGCTGATCGATGTTTCTCTCTCATCGATGTTTCTAACTCTCTATCTCTCTCCTTTCCTCTCTGTAAAAAATCAATAAAATATATTTAAAAAAAAAAAACGAAATTCTTGGGGAGGGTGCAGGATCAGGATGGATGGAGCCAATGGGGGAGGAAACAGGGACACTGAATAATTTAAAAAAAAAAAAAAAAGAATCTAAATTCTCCCAAACATGATCAATTTTATTTCAGGTGTTAATTTTCAATGAAATCCCCTAAACCAGGGGTTTTCACCTGGGATTGTCATACCCCCAAGGAATCCAGGGTGATATCCAGGAACATCTGTTTTGTCATGACTTGGGGTGCTCCTAGCATCTAGTAGGTGGGGGCCAGGGATGCTGTTCAGCACCCACAGTGCCCAGGACCGCCCCACAGAAAGTGACCCAGCCCTGATGTCCACAGAGCCACAGGGGGAGGACATGCACCAGGTTCCTGTGCTTTATAAAAGGAGCACCCCTGGGGCTCCCTACGTCTGTTCAGCGATGCCAGCTGAGTAATGGGCTCTTACAACACGGGACACAGAACCACTACTCCGCACGAGCATCTTCGATACCTACCCCACTCCTCATTCTCAGCCCTAGATTTAGAGTTTAGGGGCACTTTCCTTCCTAACAGAAGTAACAAATTCAACTAAGACCAGCATCCACATGACAGGTTTGCAACTCCCTTGGATGGCAGCTGCCATTGAAAAAGCTAGAGAGTTCAAGGGCAGGACAGAGCAGCCTCCACCAAAGCCTGAAGAGTTCTCACAAAGGACAGTGACTAGAAACATCAGAGCAGGCTGATGCAATGAGTCAGTAACCAGAAAAAACGAGCTCCAGCACATTCCAGAAGACTAGTTACAGGATGGAGGTGACGAGAGGTATGAGGGGCCAGCAGGCTCACAGTGGACAGAGGCCCTCCTGGCCCTGAGTCCACCTAGCAGATGGGAGGATGACTTAGCAGCAGGTCCAGGGCTCTGGTCCACACTTTCTGTGGCCGCAGGCAGAAGCCACTACACTAGTCACCACTCTGCATTTTAGTGCCTGTGCTCCAACTTTCACATCACCCCGTCAACCCAACCACAGTGACCACTCACAGTCTCCGACCACCCCTGGGAGACATTCTCCTGCAAGGATAAGCAGAGGCGGGGGCTCAGAGCACCTGGGCCATATCCCTGCAGCCTAGCCCCAGACAGGAATCCACCCCAACAGACCAAGCTCAGCCCCACAGGCTATCCCTGCTGTCCCTTTGCTTGAAAGAGAAATGGTCCCACTGCTCGCCTGACCCTCATGTTGCACAGTCCCTCGAGGGATGCCATCAGACTGGCCCCACCGCTCTCTGCCAACTCCGACATCCTTCCAGTCTTTTCTAAGCCAACTGAACATGAAAGGAAGAACATTAAACTTCCAATTCAAGCGTCTTGTAGCAAAAGCACCTCTCAAACATCTGCTGCTGTAGGCCCTGCACACAGTGGACACCCCTTTATTAAAGATGTGCTTCACTGACTATGTGATTGACATACAAGGGCCAGTGCCCCTACATATCCTCACCCTCGGGGCAAGAGGACTTTGTCATGGGATCCACAGCATGGTTGATGCCCTGGACAATGAGAATGCAATTCCCCCCTTTTTTCCCCTCCAATCTTCACCTGAGGATATGTTTTCACTGATTTTAGAGAGAAAGGGGGGGGGGATGAGAGGGGGAGGGAGATCAATTGAATGCCTCCCGTACGCACCCCAATCGGGGATCGAACCCACAACCTGGACATGTGCCCCGACCGGGAATTGAACAGGTAACTTTTTGGTGTATGGGACAACACTCCAACCTACAGAGCCACACCAGCCAAGGCTGGTTCCCTTCTTTTTACAACACTGGGTGACAATTATTAGATGGGGAGGAGGGCGAAAGGTGAGAGGACAGAATCTGGCTGACTGAGGTGGGAAATGCTGACCCGTGAACCAAGGCCTCTAAACACACGTGCGATCAAGGAAGGGACGCCTGCGTGCTGGGCCCTGTGTTGGGGTTGCCAGGCTCCTATGGGCCATGCTCTTCAACAAAGGGTGAGTTATCTCAACCCACAGACAGCACCACCCTTTAGCCTGCCAAGAGCTAAAATGGACACAAGCCTGGAATGTCATCTTTCTTTCTCAAAGAAAAATAAAAAAATTCCAAGCAGGCATTCCAGAGCTGGCCTCTCCCTTCTCCACCCACAGGCCTCTCCTTTGAGATCAGGATGTGCCTGCAGGAAACTGCTGAATGTGGTCAAAAGACTGGGTACAGTTACTGAGAGTTGGACTGGGACTAACGAGTATCGGGGGCTCCAGAGGCCAGGCCACCAGTGGCTTCTGGGTACGAAGCTTGGCTGCTGGAGTCGCCTGCTATGAAAACAGCAACTATTAACTTGAGGTGATTTCACACAGACCAAGTCTTGTTGCACAATGTGGCATTCTCAATTATGTCCTCACTCTGACAGCCTCTGCCAAGATCTGATAAAAAGTTCCTATAAAATAGCTCCAGAGATTATAGCCAATTCTGAAAGGAAATTTCAGATCAGTTTGTACCATGGAAGAAGAACTAATGATAGGCTGTGCCCCTACCATGTGTTCAGATAGAAGAGAAGCAGCTCAGACAGAAACCCACTTACCTTTTGGTGTCGTAGTCGATTAGGACATAATTCTCCATAGCGAGCTTGAGGTCTGGGATTTCCTCACAGACCCATCTGAAATCCAAAAGCAGAAACAACAATGAAGATGATTTTCAGTCTGGATATTTCACTCTCAACTTCCTCAAACACTGTTTACTTCTAAATATAAAAAGAAAATATCCTCATTACTCAACCAGAGTCATCACTACAGATTATACAGAGAATAAAAGGCAAATCAGGAATATGATGAAAAATGGCATGCCAATGAATTCAATAACTTAGTTGAAGTGAACAAATTCCTTGAAAGACACAAATTACCAAAACTGACATGAGAAGAAACAGAACATCTGAATAGCTCTATCCAATTACATAACCTGATTCCTTAATAAAATACCTTCCCACGGAGAAAACTCCAGGCCAAGATGGCTTCACTGGTGAATCATATCAGACATTTGAGAAGAAATAGCACCAATTCCACCAAAATGTTTCCAGTTCTATGAGGCTAACATTACCCAGATACCAAAAGCAGAGGAAGACAAAAGCATCGTAAAGGCATTACAAGAAAGATTTTTGTGTCATTAACAGACACAAAAATCCTTCACAAATATTACAAATGAATTCAGCAAAACACTTTTATCAAGTGAGGTTTATTCTAAGAATGAAGAGTTGCTTAACACTAAAATTAATCACTGTAATTTATCTCACTAATAGAATAAAGGAGAAAATAGTGTGGCCATCTCAACAGATGCAGAAAGTGAACATGACAAAATTAAATCCCTACTCATGATTAAACAAACTCTCAGGAAATTAGAAATGGGGGAGGACAGCTCAATAAAGGTCTGGGGTCAGGTATGAAACTATTGTCTCTGGGCAAGAAACCACCCGCAGCTCCACTTTGCCTGCTGGCTCCATTCTGTGATCTGGAGGGGATGGGAGGTGGAGTGGGGGACACAAGGATACTTGAGAAGGAATAAGGAACAGCTCTTTTTGTCCCTGGGTCCCTATATCATCTAGCAAGACTCCTCACGCTGCCTGAAGTATTACTTCTCGTAATAGCTACTGAATCCAGCTCGCAGTTTTCTTTATCATGCCCACAGACCACACACTCAGACCACACTCCTATCTCAGAAGTCTGGGTACCCACCCCTAGAGACCCATTCCAAACTCAAAGTCGCCAAGGCCAGCTGGACAGTCCACATGTCACCTTCCTGTGCTCCCCCGATCCAAGGGTCCTTAGGCTGCAATAGTGCTCTCTTCTCCTTTGCTTACAGAACGCGCCCCTTTACTCCCAGTGAGCACCTCCTGATGGGAAACCTCTGATGAGCAGCACACATGGTTTCAGGCAGGAGGCTATGAGCCCTGCAGCTAACACCAAACTGGGTGCAAGACTCATACTCCCAGGAGGTGGAGACAGTGAAGATGCCTGTAGGCCCCACCTCCCTTCAACACTGTCCTAGATAGATAGAGGTCCTGGTCAGTGCCACATGACAAGAGAAACAAATGGACAGTCTTTACTGGAAAGAAACAAAACTATCTCTGTTCACAAGACACACGATTCAGTATGTAGTCTAGCCTATGGAATTTACAGAGATGCTTCCAGAACTCAAGATGTGAATTCGACAAGGTCGCAGGACACATGGTCAACATGCAAAAATGAGCTATATTTATATGTACAGCAACAACAAAGAATAAAATAAAAGAAAAAAGAAAATAAATTAAATGTCACTTAAAAAGCATTAACCCATAAACACTCAGACCCTGGCTGGTGTGGCTGTTAGTTGGAGCATCACTCATGCACCAGAAGGTTTCAGGTTCAATTCCTGGTCAGGGCATATACCTAGGTTGTGGGTTCGACCCCAGGTCGGGGCACCGACAGGGGGCAACTGATTGATGTATCTCTCTCACATCAATGTTTCTCTCTCTCTTTCTTCCTCCCTCTCTAAAAAATATCCATTAAAAAATCCTTAAAAAAAAACATAAATACTTAGGGATCATTTTAATGAAAGACTTGCAAGAGCTCTATTGAAAACAAAACAAAACAAAATGTTGAGAAAAGTTAAAGGCAACAGAAACAAATAATGTTCATGGGATCCAAGACTCAATATTGTTAAACCTCCTCCTCAAACTAGATTCCACCTCAAAGTAATCCCTAAAAAAACCAAACAAGCTTTTCTGGAGAAACAGACAAACTGATTCTAAAATTGACACACAAAGGCAGAGAACATGGAACAGCCAAAATAATCTTTAAAAATAACAGCACTGTTGCAAAACATACTATCTTGTTTTGGGACTTACTATAAATCTGCAGTAACCAGCAGTGTGTGGTAAACAAACAGGGCAGTGACACTGAACACAAAATCCAGACAGACAAACATATAAACATGAAATTTTGATAAAAGCACCAAGATAACTTAATGGGCAAAAGAGAGTCTTTTCAACAAATGAGGCAGGAGCCCTGGCCGGTTTGACTCAGTGGATAGAGCGTCAGCCTGCAGACCAAAGGAAAGGGTCCTGGGTTCAATTCCCATCAAGGCACGTACCTTGGTTGCAGGCTCCTCCCAGGCCCAGACCCTGGCGGGGACACGTGCAGGAGGCAACCAATCAATGTGTTTCTCTCACATCGATGTTTCTCTCTGTCTTTCCCTCTCCCTTCCACTCCCTCTAAAAGATCAATGGAGAAACATCCTCAGTTGAGGATGTACCAAAAAAAAAACAACAACAAATGAGGCTGGAACCACCAAGTATCAGATGGAAAAAACTTAAATTTTCACCCTCATAATCTTTGTAATCTCATTTAATAGAACCAAGATTAATTCACAACTGATTTTAAACCTGAACGTAAAAGTGAAAACCACAGAGCTTCTTGAAGAAAAGAAAAGACAGTATCTTTGCAACTCAGGAGGCAAAGATTTCCTGGATGCAACCCAGACAACTAACCATCAAAGAATGAACTCAGTTAAAAGCTTCCACTCATTGAGGTGCCATGAAAACCGCAGTCAGCTACGCTACACCTCCTACAGTACCTCATCAGGCACTCACTGCCGGAATATGTCAAGAATTCTCACAACTTAAGTCAAGGGGAGACAAACAACTCAATCTCAAGAAATGACAAAACAAAGCAGAGCTCCCCAGAGAAGTGGCCAATTCTAAGGGTGCGACGTGGGAAACTCAGAATGACTCTGGAGCGTCCTGTGGTTCCAGAAAGTGAGGCTGGACTCAGAATGGGCGGGGGCAAGTCAGAGGAACACAGGGCAGAATGAAAAAGCCCCCATCGGGCTCCCAGAGTTGAAAACACATTCACCGTGTGGTGGACAGGTAAACAGGATGAAGGAACTGTGGCCCCTCCTACAACAGCACACTGCTCAGTAATAAAAAGGAAAAGCTACTGGTACACACAATGGAGAATCTCAAAACGGCGTGCTCAGCATGTGCTGTACAATTCCATGCAGGTAAAATTTTAGAAAATGTAAAGTAACACACAGTGCCAGAAAGCACATCAGGGTTGCCGAGGACAAGAGTGAAGAGGGCCCTGACCGGTTTGGCTCAGTGGACAGAGCGTCGGCCTGCGGACTGAAGGGTCCCAGGTTCGATTCCGGTCAAGGGCATGTACCTTGGTTGCGGGCAGATCCCCAGTAGGGGTGTGCAGGAGGCAGCTGATTGATGTTTCTCTCTCATCAATGTTTCTAACTATCTCTCCCTCTCCCTCTGTAAAAAATCAATAAAAAAATAAAAAAGAAGTTGACCCTTTAAAAATAAATAAATAAATTTCACCCTTTTCTGTTGAGAGCTCCTCTGACTTTATTGGCTGTTGTTGGAAGTTGGGGCTCCTTTCCTGCACCCAG
>NW_006292441.1:83534-94380 GCF_000327345.1 Myotis davidii
TATTAAAAAAAAAAAAAGAGTGAAGAGGGAGATGGATTCAGGGGACATGAGGAAATGTGGGGGATAGAGATATCTGTTGCCATGACTGCCGTGCATGGACATGTGTACAGCCACCCCACTTAGACTTTACACTTCACACATGTGCAGTTTCTGTGCTTCGGGTGTATTTCAGTTACAATTTTTAAAGTAATAATATCGGAAAGAACACCCTCAACTACCTCTGTGTATGTTGGAAATTCTCCATTATAAAAAGTAAAAGGAGAGAAAAAAAAATGAGGTAACCACCCATCTCTGCCAATGAGCAGAACTCATCTGTAGGAACAAAGAGGGAAGAAGGTCAAGTTGTTTTGAGACACAGGACTTGAGGCTCAGGCCTGGAGGGCAGCAGCCACTGCCAGTCCAGGAAAAGACCAGGTTAACTGGAGATTCCAAACCAAAGGCTGGCTCCGCAGATTCAAACTGGCCTGACACCCTGTACTGCAGGACAAACAGACACCCTACTTTGCAGAAGAAAACCCATTGGAGAGGCTGACCACCATGAAGCACCCCCAAGGAGTAGACAAGAACCAAGCTGCCAGCTTAGAGCCCTCCCTCTCTCAACCACAACACTTCCACCATCTAACCAGCAGCCTCTTTAAAAATAAATAAATCAGCCTGGCTGGTGTGGCTCAGTAGTTGAACATCAACCTATGAACCAGGAGGTCACAGTTCAATTCCTGGTCAAGGCACATGCCCAGGTTGCAGGATTGATTCCTAGTAGGCGCATTGCAGGAGGTAGCCAATCAATGATTCTCCTTCATCATTGATGTTTCTATCTCTCCCTCTTCCTTCCTCTCTGAAATCAATAAAATCAATGAATCAATAAACCAGCCCTAGCCAGTTGGCTCACTGGTTGGAGCACTGGCCCTCAAGACTAAACATTCAGATCAAGAGCACATACCTCGGTTGTAGGCTCCATCCCCAGCCCTGATTGGGGCACCTGCGGAAGGCAGCCGATTGATGTCTCTCTTTCTCCCTTCTCTCTAGAAAATCAATGGAAAGAATATCCTCAGGAGAGGATTAACAAAAAAATTTAAAAATATAAAAAATAATAAAACTGAAAAAATAAATAAATCAGCCCTGGCTGGTATAGCTCAGTTGAGTGTCATCCCATGTACCAAGAAATCACCAGCTCAATTCCCAGTCAGGGCACATGCCCAGGTTGTGGGCTTGATCCCCAATCGGGGGTATGCAGAAGGCAGCCAATCAATGTTTCTCTCTCCCTCTCCCTTCCCTCTCTCTAAAATCAATAAAAACATATTTTAAATAAACAAATAAATAGATATATAAAACTAAGCAACCTTTAATACTGCTTCACCAACTGAGGGGTTTATGGATTATACTAGAAAAAAAAGATCCTACATCTCAACAATGGCACCCTGCTAGATCCACACAAATTTCATCCAGTCCTTAAAATGATCTTTCAAGGAGACACTGCTCAGCCCCAAGATCAAACCAAAGCAGCTGGGGGAGCTGCAGGGCCTGTTAGGTCACCAGCTCCCAGGCGGGAAGGTGGAGATGCCCATCCTGACTCTTCCACAGACACCACAACCTGGCCCTGCCATGGGCTACTACAGGCTCATGTGGATGTCATGGTGTGTGACCCAGGTGGTGACTACATGGCTAAGGATGTTAAGAAACAACACAGCAAGATGCCAGTAAACAGCCCTAACCGGTTTGGCTCAGTGGATAGAGAGTCAGCCTGCAGACTAAAGGGTCCCAAGTTCGATTCCAGTCAATGGCATGTACCTTGGTTTCGGGCACATCTCCAGTGGGGAGTGTGCAGGAGGCAGCTGATGGATGTTTCTCTCTCATCAATGTTTCTAACTCTCTATCCCTCTTCCTTCCTCTCTGTAAAAAATCAATAAAATATGTTTTTAAAAAATGCCAGTAAACAGACATGTGAGTTTACCGAGGGAACTGACAAAGATTGGGGTTTCCAAGCGTGGGATATGCAAAGCAGGAAGTAGCCACTGTCATCACTCAAGTTTGTTCCAGACCCTCAATCCAGCGTGGAGAAAAGGCCCATTAGAGACAGAGTGGAGGGTACCTCCCTCCTGGCTCCAGACCCTCGAGTGCCATACCAGGAGAAGGCCCACTAGACACAGCAAAGGGCACCTTCCTCCTGGTTCTGTCAAAATTGTCACTGACACACCCTGTGTTCTTCCCTGCACTCTCATTGACTGGGCTTTTGGAGGGCTACCGAGCATATGGAGGGAAAACCAGTCCACCAAGGGGCTGTGGCTGAAACAGCACCAAATCCAATAGGAAGAAGACAGAGACAGATGGAAGAGAGAGTAAAACAAGGGGAAGAGGAAAGGAGTTCCCTTGTCCATCAATTTCCACGAGAAGCCGAAGTTCATAGAGGCACCAGGACCTATCCAGGCCACACCCAGACAACCTGGACTCCTCTAACCAAACTCTGACACTTTTCAGTCTTCTCAAGATGCTGATAGGGAACACAAGAAGGACTGGGCTGAGAGAAGGTGGGTGTGCTGGAAAGACAGGAACAGGCGCTGGCCCCAGGCCAGACCCACCCCCGCAGATGCCACACTCACCGGATGGTCTCGATGATTTCATGAGCAGCATCGTGGTGTTTGTCCTGAAAGATAAAATGACAGGGTTTAGAGCTGACTGAGCAGTCTCTCTATACTCCATTGATGGCAGTTTGGCCATCTTAGGGTCCAGGGACGACAGGATGGGGGCACTGTAGACCCTGGGCTTTCCCATCTCTGTATTTTCAGACCCACTAAGCTCTCAAACGCCCCACTCAGGCAGGACTTCCCAGTGAGTTATTAGGGTGCTGTCCTGGGACCCCTGCCCACTTGGGACATGCTGGCCTAGAAGAGACCCTGTCCCTGTAGTTTCTCTCCCCGGCCCTCATGTCCTCCACCCGCCAGTACCCGCTGGCACTTCTCCTAGGCACTCCCACAGCCTGGATGCTACAGGCCTGGCTTTGAGTTACTGAATCTCCCAGGCCTCTGCTTCCCTATCTGTAAAATGGGAAATGACAATAATAACCATTGTGAGAATGCATGTGGCCATCCTCCTGCCTAGACAAAGACACCTCCCACTTCCACTGGTGGCCAGGACTGTGCCCACTGTGTGTGTGGGGGGAGGGGGAGGATTCACCATGGCTTCTTCCTCAAAGGAAGCTCAGGGATCACTCCAGGCCTTTCACCAGGGTGTGGGCAGCAAGTTAATCCAAAATCTCAAAGAAACTAGGATCAGAACCACTGAGTAGTGCCCTCTAACTCTGTCCTCTCACATAAACACTACACCTTCCACACTGCGGTGAGAGTTAGTGCAGGGGGTCAGCAAAGAGGATGGGCCTGGAGGGAGCGGCCTGCCAACCGCTGCTCTGTGGCAGTAACAACGCCTCTTAGCCCAAGCCACCATTCCTACCACTTTACAACAGGATATGGGTAGAGTGCCTCACATTCAATAACAGAATCAAAACAGCTCTTTAGATACCCTTGAGACTTAAGTCTTATTTTTTTAAAAATAATAGCTCTATTGAAATATAATTCTGATAGAACGAACTCACTTGTTTCAAGTACACAGTTCAGTGGTTCTTAGTAGGTTCAGTGTTGTGCAACCACTGCACTAATTCCAGAATATTCCATCACCCAAAAAGGAAGCCACATCCCTATCAGCAGTCATCCCAGCCCCCTCCCAGCCCCTGACAACCACTAACCCACTTCATGTCTCCGTGGGTTTGCCTATTCTGGACATTTCACATAAATTGGATCACACACTATGTGGCCTTTTGTGCAAGGCCTTATTTTTTAAGGCACAAGAAAAAAAACCATCCTTCTAATGTTCAGAATAATGTCCTCCCATTTACTAAGAATCAACCAATAAATATTAAATGGTGTCATTTAAACAAGGTGGGGACAAGATGAGAACATACATCTACACAGAAATTCATATGTGAGCGTTCACAGCAGCATAATTCACAACTGCCAAGGGTGTAATGCAGCTGCCAGCCATTACCAAGCCACAGGTATCTTTACTTGAGTTTGTTCCAGACCCTTATCTTTCAGGACAATATTAGCAATATAACACACCAAGCTGCATTAACTGTCTTGGCCCAAATATGCACAGGCCTGCAAAGGCACAGGAGCCTGGAATTTGGTCTCTTCTGTGATGAGAACTTGTGCTTTTTCAGCTTTAAAACCAAAATAAAGGGAGAGAGAAGTTGACAACTGTGCCCTCTGAGGTCTCAGAGTAATCCTTTTAGGACCAGGCCAGTTTCTACCCACAGTCCTGAAGCCCTGGTCACTATCAATGATTCGGATGCTCTCCTGACCTACTTACTGGCCATGGCCTCTTTTACTTCTCCACAGACCTTCGGAGGAGGGAGATGTCAGACCCGGCCAAAAAGGTCAGACTGGGAACAGCCTGAGGAATCCTGCACTGACAGTCCAGTCCTCATCTTGTTATGCAGGGAGGTTTGCAAGCAGGACAGAATGGATTTTGAATCCAACAGTGCTGCTTCTAGAAATGGATCTCAGAAGGGTCATATAACCCCCTGCTCGTGGCTCTCATCTGTACACTGGACCCTGTGGGGACGTGTCTGGGCTGGAAAACCCTCCTGTTTGTCCCGGTCCTGCTGCCAGACCTCTGCTCTCACATACCCACCCAGGGAGAGATCTGCCCCGTGGAGATGAACTCCCAGGCTCACAGTGCCGATATCCACACAGCAATAAATACCAGGGCTAAGGGCCTGCCATCTGGGACAGGGGGCAGCACAAGGAGAGAAGGGACAGTAAGGCAAGAGGTCTCAATCAAAATGAACGCACTCCCAGAGTTGCAGAAAAAGTCAAGTCTACCCAATCACTGCTTTTGAGCTCACTAGTTTTACAAACTATGCTTATATGGCCCCCAAAAGAATGTCACATTACAAAAGGGGACAAAAAGGGGTGGCTAATATTGCTCTGCAGGAAGGAGGGTGCTGAGTTGGCACTGTCACAGGGCTGGTCCAGCTCTGACCTGCCCTTCCTCCCACTGTTAGGGGATGTCTTCTGCTCAGACAAAAGACAGAGCTGAGAGAATGGCCAGCAGTGACTTACCAGGTCGGAAGACTCATCTCCTGCTGCCACCCCTGTGGCACCTCTCCTTGCAGGGCCACACTGCCCCAGCCACCGATGCTCAGTGCCAACTCTGACTTGCATAAGCCAGGTAAAGGACAGGCTGGCCGAAGGACAAGCTACATCTACCGACCAGACCTGCAGCTCCCACATCCCCCAACTCCATGGGACAAAGAAGCCCCAAACCAACACCATCCTAGCACCACTGGTTTTCACGAACGCCCACCCCACTGAGGAAGCGAGCAGCTAGGCCCCTGGACCTCATTCGGATAGTGGCACCCACTGTGCAAACACAGTCCCACAATCCTGAAAGCTACGCTCTGTGGTTGGGAGGAAGACGCCCCCATGAGGAAGAGGGATCTACAAGTATGCCATCCCCATGGCCACCACAGGCCACCTAAGGTTATGAGGCACGTGATATGGGCTGGTCTAGAGTCTAGACCAAGCAGTGCTCTAAGTGCAAAACACACACTAATTTCAAACACTTAGAATACATACCCAAAAAAGTTGAAATGCTTGTATTTTGGTCATAGTTAAATATAATACATTATGAAAATTGATCTCACCTGCTTCTTTTGACTTTTTAAACATGGCTACTAGAAATGCTGAAACTGCACATGTGGTTCATGTGCTAGTCCTACCAGGTGTCAACTCCCATACCTCATTCCACCTCTGTAACTAATGGAACATTTTTGAGGTCTGACCCTGAACATGAGGTCTACAGAGAGCCTGGGTCCTTGCAGAGCTGGGACCAGGCATGGAATGCCCTGTGCTCTGGGCAGGGTCTTTTGAAGGTTGGGAAAGATGTGGAAAGAGGGCTTAGGTCTCCACTGGAGGACAAGTGCCACCTATAGCCCCAGGGGACAGAGCTAAGACCAAAGCTCTGGTCTTAACAAGAAAACTTCAGATGCTTTAATAAAAACTAGCCCATCAGCCCGGTTGGTGTGACTCAGTGGCTGAGCGTCAACCTATGTATGAACCAAGAGGTCACGGTTCAATTCCTGGTCAGGACACATGCCCCGGTACGGGGTATGCAGGAGGCAGCCGACCAATGATTCTCTCTCATCATGGATGTTTCTAACTCTCCCTCTCCCTTACTCTCTGAAATCAATAAAAATATATTTTTTAAAAAAAGAAGTCCCTCGACAAGTGCCCAGTGACTTGTGGATAATGGAAGTCTTCATAAAATGGCTGTCAAGAAGTGACATCAGTGGGACAGTGGGACATGATGACCAAAATTTCACCCCCAAAACTCTTCTTGTCCTCATCAGAGAAAATAATTTATTACCACAGACCACTCCAGCCTGAAGCAAAGGGTATGAGGAGAAAAGAGACAGCACAGGACTATGAGACCCCTCTGACCAGGAGAACTTGCCCAGGAGGCCCTGCCACCAAGTGGCAGGCAGAGACTCAACTTGGATCTGGAAAACCAAGACACACTGTGCCCCTGAAAATTCCAAATATTTTTACCTCTAGCAAGTGGTCACTATTAGTGCCACACCAGTTCATGTGGGGTCATCCCCACCCCCAGACTGAAGGCCAAATGAATGCCTCGCCAGGGCCTCAAGACCCCACAACTTGGCCTTTCCTTGTAGGGGGATATTACGCAGCACTGAACTAGTTATGGCGGAACAACGGAACAACCAAACAACTGGTCGCTATGACATGCGCTGACGACCAGGGGTCGGACATGGAACATTGATGTTTCTATGGTGGGCATCAGCAACGGGTGACAGAGCGCAGAACATGGCGGGCATCAGCCATGGCAGGATGGTGGAGAAGGTGAGCAGGGGCGCCAGACCAAGGCGGGGCACCAGTCATTGCCATCAGGGCGAGCCTCTGGTTACTGAAAATTCTTTGCTCCTGTGCGCCACAGTCCCGCCAGGTGCTCGCACCTGCTGCCAGCACCAGCCCCGATCGCTCGGTGCATTGGTGGGTGCAAGTGGCGGCTGCCAACCCAATCACCCCTCAGGGCTTCTCCACCTCCCCCTGCTTCTGAGGGGCAATTGGGGCAGCAGCCACCGTTCACACCCGCAGCTGGCGCTGGCCCCAATCACTGTGCCATAAACAGGTGCAAGTGGGGCCAGCGCCATCAGCCTGTGGGAGCGGGAGCAGCAGCGCCAGGAGCAGGGCTGCAGGCAGACAGGAGCCCAGGGGTCTCAGCAGGAGGGGCTGGGCAGGAGTGCGGAGGATGGGCCGAGACCCGCCCCTGTGCCCACTGGACCCTCGTGGCCCACAGTTCCTTTCAAGGTGCACAAATTCGTGCACTGGGCCCCTAGTAATTACATATTATTCTCTAGTCGTGTAAGATGTCACCATTGGGGGAAACTAGGTAAAGAGAACATGGGGTGTCTCTATTATTTCTTATGGTTGCACAAGAATCCACAATTATCTCAAAATAAAAAGGTTAATTAAGAAAAAAAAGGATGGAGTTCCCACAGGGAGACTGGGTGGGCAGGTCCCCTGTAACTCTGCCTCCTCCTCCCTAAGGAATGTCCAAAGTTTCTGGGGTCCCCCTGACTCCCTCTAGCTCCTACCCATTAGGATCAGAGTTCGCAGTAGGCATTTGGATTTTAGGGATTAGGGTATGAAAACTAAAAGCCACATGTGGGCCGAAACCGGTTTGGCTCAGTGGATAGAGCATCGGCCTGCGGACTGAAAGGTCCCAGGTTCGATTCCGGTCAAGGGCATGTACCTGGGTTGCGGGCACATCCCCAGTAGGAGATGTGCGGGAGGCAGCTGATCGATGTTTCTCTCTCATCGATGTTTCTAACTCTCTATCTCTCTCCCTTCCTCTGTAAAAAGTCAATAAAATATATTTTTAAAAAAATAAATAAATAAAAGCCACATGTGGAACACCAGACTTTTTTGATCATCCCTTCCCCTATTACATAGGCTATTTCAACCACATAAAGCCATGGAAGGGTTAATCTGCCTTCCCCCCCGAACTTGGATTAGGTAGGATTCACGCAGGCAGAGGTCAGATCAGAAAATATCTTCTGAGTCACAGGATGGCTGGCTCACTTGGCCGGCCCACTCAGCTATTACTCATTGCCAGCATTAAGGGCATGACTACTCAGAGGGCACTCATCAGAGAACTGTGGGCTCTGGGTAGGAAGCCGAGGGTGGAGACAGTCATACTGAGGCTGCTCCCCCCACCCACAGCCTTATTAAGTCACCCAGGTGAAGGACCCCTGCACATCCTCCTCTCTAATATTCTTGTGCTGCCACCAGCAACCCAAGATGCCATTTACTCCCTTCTGAGTTGAGACCTAGTTTCCCACCCAAGAAGGGCCATCCTGCTTTAGAAATTATGCCACTGTGAACTGCAAGTGGGTATTAGAAACTCAGCCACAGCAGGAACAGAATGTGCTGGGTCTCCCCCTCATGTTTGCCAATTGCACAAAAGCTGGTTTCCCAGGCTGGACACTTCTGAGTGTGGCCGTTGTGGCTGTTGGCACTTCCTCCTACAGACACCCCTCCTCAGATAATCCACTCACACCTCCCCCAGGACAAGAGTGGTAGCTCCTCCCCTCTGAACCTCAGCTGACACAGGGCTACAATAACTCTGCTAACTTTTATGTTTATACATCATTCACCTTCCTTCATCTATAAGTTCCTTGAAAATAAGAACATTGTCTACTATCCCCAGGAACACTAGAAATGACTCAGTGAACAAGTAAGCTCAGTCATTTCAACTGTGTGGTCACATGAGTAATCTGACCTTCCAAAAAGTGAAGCTTCTTACGTAGCCCACTTTCTTCATGTATTCATCATTGAGTCATCACAAAATATGAATTCTATAAGTACTGCCCCCTCAGTTCCCATGAAAAGCAAAACTCCTCAGTGGGAAATGGAAGATTGACAGACGTCACTGCAAAGTAAGGCTGTTGCGAGCCCCGGCAGCTAGCTGAGAATGTCACTGGACTAGCCACACCAGACAGGGACCTGCTGACATGAGGCGGCACACCAGGCCCGGTGGGCAGCACACCCCATCCCCTGCCAAGTGAGGCCAGGGCCAGCAAGGGAACGATGCTCTGCAGTTCAGAACCACCTGCCACTAGAAAGCCAGGTCCCAACCCAGGAGGCCTTATTTACAAGGTTTACAAATCCCTGTGGCCTTGCTCCACCCGAATACAAGCAGGTGATAGAAACAGCATGAGTGTCTCTGGGTAAATTTTCACCTTAGTATATAATGCCTGGGTGCTGGGTCATAGTGGTTTTAATTCTTCCCATGCTCAAAAATGCAAATTTGCAAGATAAACAAGTGTTAATTGTACACTCAGTACAGCCCTCCCCACCAGACCCCCATCCTGCTCCTAAGCATTTCCCAAGAGAAGTGAAACCCAAGTTCGCATAAAAACCTGTCTGAGGATGTTTAGAGCAGCTTTATATGTAATCCCCTCCAAACTGGAAATATCCCAAGTGTCCTGCCACCAGCAGCCTAAGGGACCAATGGGATACACAGCAAGAAAAAGGAGTTACTTTTTATTATTTTTAAATATATTTGTATTCGTTTCAGAGAGGAAGGGAGAAAAGTGAGAAAGATAGAAACATCAATGATGAGAATCATTGATCTGCTGCCTCCTGCATGCCTCACACAGGGATCAAGCCCGCAACCCAGGCATATGCCGTGACCAGGAATTGAACTGTGACCTCCCGGTTCATAGGTCGATGCTCAACCACTGAGCCACACCAGCCAGGCAGGAGTTACTTTTTATACCCACTACAACATGGATGAGTCTCGGGTATGTTTTGCTGAGCAGCAGCAGCCAGAATCAAAAGGCTCTGTGCTGTTTAGTCCAATGACCTAACTTTCTGGAAAAGGCAAAACGGTAGGGATAGAGAGGAGGTTAGTGATGGCCCAAAGGTGGAGGACAGTTGGTGGCAAAGGGCAGAAGGGACCCTGAGAAATGACATGATTGTTTTGCAGTCTGACTGCCATGGATCTGTCAAAAACCCCTAGAACTGTACCCTAAAAAAAGTGAGTTATACTACACGCCACTGAAGATAATTAAACTTTAAATAATGCACTGGACAGCCACAGGGCCTCCCACTCAGTTTTCTCTAGCTTTGGAAGCTGCCCACCCTGCCCACTGCTCAAGTCGCCCGCAGGACGCACACCGGAAAAGCAAGGCTGGGCTGCCCGCCCACGGCGCCTGCTGAGTTTTCCCTCCCGACGGCACCCTGCCCGGCCGGAGCGTGGACGCAGGGACACCGACACCGTCACACACCGCACCGCACTCCGGGGCAGGAGGCCGAGGCGCCCACCCCGCGCCCCGCATTCATAGTCACCCAGCGGACAACTTTGTAAATTTCCGCTCGACCTGTCACTTTCCAAGGGTCACTCGAGATCGGGGACAGAAAGCCTCACGGCCACGGCGCCGGCCGGCCCGCCGTTCAGATTACGGTGCAGAAAGCCCTATTCTGGTCCGGCCAGTCCTGCCGCTCCTGACGAGGGGGGCAAACCTCCGAAAGCAAAACAAACAAACAACAACTAGCGGGAGGGAGAAGGAAGAGATGCCCTCAAACACAAAAATAAAGCGGAGCCCACTGACAGCTCCAAGAATAAACTACAAAAAGGAAAAGGAAAAAAGGGAAAGAAAGCCAAAAAGAAACCCTGACTGTCAGAACATGAAACACAGGGAGGGCAAGTTCGCCAGCCACCCCAGCCCGGGCGACCGGGGTCCCAGCCCCGCACAGGCGACCGCAGC
>NW_006292441.1:96602-97434 GCF_000327345.1 Myotis davidii
GGCAGCGGCCACGGATAGACGGCGGGCTCGGCCCCCACGGGCGACTTGAGCCTCAGCTCCAGCTTCTCCCCCATGTCCCAATTACTGTTATTTTACAAGCAACTTTTATGACACTGAAAATTATTTCCAAAAAGAACTCCATTAACACTATCAGGGTCAACTTACGTCTTTAATGTTCCTGATGTCATAAGTTCAGTCACCAATACAATGCATTTCTTTCCTTTCAATGTAGACTCCCAGGAATCATAAAATCGAACTATATTGGGATGTTGGAGACCCTTTAACATCTCTGCTTCTTCCTTAAATCTTTGCTGCTCAGCTTTGGTTAATTTCCGATCCTGAATGAAGAAACAAACTCCAAATTAAAGCGTAGAAATTCTCATGCAGATTTCTAATACCACTCAAATGAGTGCTTCACTTTATTGTACTTATTTATATATGTATTTATTTTTGCCTGACAATTCCTTTCTATATAATCATTGTCAGATGTCCCTTGTTAGTGATTTTGACTCCTCCCATAGGGCAATGCAGCAGTTGCTACATTTCATAACTGTTATAAACCCACCTGCATAATAAACCAACACCTTGAAAAACATATCTTGGAACTTTTTATGGTAATCATTTTGTAATACATACATACTAGAGGCCCAGTGCACAAAAAATTGTGCACTCGGGGCAGGTCCCTCAGCCCAGCCTATGCCCACTTGCAGTCTGGGACCCCTCAGAGGATGTCCACCTGCTGGCTTAAGCCCACTTCCTGGGGGATCGGGCCCAAGCTGGCAGTCAGACATCCCTCTGGCAGCCCGGCAGCCCTTGGGGGATGTCCACTTAC
>NW_006292441.1:97951-100824 GCF_000327345.1 Myotis davidii
GCAGAAAATAATTTCCCAGGTCCCCGCACACCCTCGCCGCTTGCTCCAGCTCCGTGGCTGCAGGCTGCCATCTTGTTTGGGTTAATTTGCATATAGTCACTCTGATTGGCTGGTGGGCATGGCTTAAGGCGTAGCAAAGGTATGGTCAATTTGCATGTTTGTCTTTTATTAGTGTAGATATCAAATCATTGTACACTTTTAACTTATACATTGTTATGTCACTTACATCTCAATAAAACTAGAAAAATAAATAAAATTACTGTTGCTGCAAAAGTGATAAGGAAATCCTGCCATTTGTAACAATAGGGATAGATCTTGAAGGCATGCTAAGTGAGATAAGTAAGACAGACATAGACAAATACTATACGAGTTCCTTAAATATTTTTTAAAATATATTTTATTGATTTTTTACAGAGAGGAAGGAAGAGGGATAGAGAGTTAGAAACATCAATGAGAGAGAAACATCCATCAGCTGCTTCCTGCACACTCCCTACTGGGTATGTGCCCGCAACCAAGGTACATGCCCTCGACTGGAATTGAACCTGTGACCCTTGAGTCCGCAGGCCGACGCTCTATCCACTGAGCCAAACCAGTTAGGGCTTCCTTAAATATTTTTAAAATAAAGTTGTAAGAGACTAAATCTTAACTGTTGTCAACATAATCTATAAATAAAAGTGTAATATGATAATTAGACGATCCTTCTGGATGACCTTCTGGATGAAGCCGGGGATGCATGGTGCCTGCCGGTGGCTGAAGGGAAGCCTGAGTCCCGGGCACCAGAGGGAAGCCGGTGCCAGCAGCAAGGGGAAGGAAGGCCTACTCTTGCACAAATTTCCTGCATTAGGCCTTTAGTAAAATGATAATTATGTGACATGATGGAGGTACTAGCTAATGCTATGGTGGCAATCATACTACAATAGATAAATGCATCACGTCAATACACTGTACACTTTAACCCCTTCCCCAACATTTTTTTTGTTAAAAACGTTTCTTTTTCAGACTAATTTTTTTATTTTGGTTCTATATAGTATTTTTGATGCTGGTTATGAAAACAGTTTGTAATTATTTTTTCTTCCCATTTTTGTGGTTAAGAATAGTATTTCCTCAGAAAGTTTCTAGATGAAATTATTTAGAATGGTACGTATGTAGCTGGTTTTTGAAGGTGAAGTTTTAGACGAGTATACTCGTCGACGACTGAAAAAAGAACATTTTGTGAAAACGTGTATACACGTTTCTGCCGGGGAAGGGGTTAAGCTTATTACATATCAATATTATATTTCAATTGTATTTCTGTAAAAAGGGCTTAAAAAGAGTTAAGGAACAAAAGTAAGAAACAAAAGAACAAAAGTAAGAAATGCTAAACTTGGAAGATATCTAAAAACAAGTGTTTATGATTTTCTGTCTAACCCAAGATGACGAATAAGTCCTAAATGTCCCTATAATTAGCTAGAAGTCTTTCCATTGTGATAGGTCAGCAGATCTGCTCTGAAGAATAACGAATTAATTTTGATGCCCTCTGATGAAATTAGCAAGCACAAGTCATGTGCCAGGATAAGCTACATACTTCACTTTATCCTTTGATCCTATGGATTAAAAGTGGTCAGCATTCAGAGTAAACAACTTTACAAAGTTATAACTGCTGACCCAGACATATTGCTAAAGGTAAAATTCCACTAAAAAGGTATGGCCAAACCCTGGCCAGTGTAGCTCAGTTGGTTGGGCATCCTCCCATGCAAGGAGAGGTTGCCAGTTCGATTTCCAGTCATGGCATGTGCCCGGGTTATGGGCTTGATCCTAGGTAGGGGGTGTTCATTTTCTGCTCTCACATCGATGTTTCTCTCTCTGTGTCTCCCTTCCTCTCTCTAAAAATCAATTTAAAAATCTTTTTAAAAAAGGTATGGCCAAGGTCTTCAAAGGTCCATTGTAATTCAGAGTCGAAAGTAAACCTGTCAAATTTGCACCCAAATCCAGAGGAGAGCTTTCAGCTACTATAATTATTCTCCTTTAAACACACACACACACACACACACACACACACACACACACACACACACACACACTATTGTATTAATCAGTAACTTTCACACCTTGCCAATTAGAGTTCTTACACAAGAAAGGAATGATGACCCACAAATGGCAAACTAGAGATCACTGATAGATAATGGAGTTGACATAGTCAGAAGCCAGGAAAATTACAGTCTACAAAAATGATCCTTTAATCTTACTGTCTCTAGGTAAGGTCACCCCCCCAAAAGCATCAAATAACAATGTTTTAGTGTTATAGATATTAATTTATATGGCTAATAAATATAATAAGAGGTCAAATACAAATTCACCGAATAGATTTCAACTACTCCAACACTACTTTAAAAAGAATTACTGTCCTTCTATGAATGTTAACTAAACACTTAATCTATCATAATATATGGCATGCTTAAAATGTACACAAAATCTTTCCTGAGGCAAGGCACAATACCAACATGAGTAACCTGCATATGTATTTACTCAAGATAAGAAGCATTTCATTTCCAAAAGGTAAACGCTGGCCTTATCAGCTATGTCTCTTAATGCAAACACCAACAATGAAGTACAGAACCAGGTCAGAGGGTACATGGATCTGTTTCTGCAAACGCAAGGAGGAAATCAACATATCCTAAAAACTATACTATAAAAGAACTTGTTCAAATAAGGATGAACACTATGAAGGCTTCAAAACACTGCTCACTTGCCCTGACCAGTTTGGCTCAGTGGATAGAGCGCTGGCCTGCGGACTGAAGGGTCCCAGGTTCGATTCCGGTCAGGGGCATGTACCTTGGTTGCGAGCACATCCCCAGTAGGGAGTGTGCAGCTGAATCGATGTTTCCCTCTCATCG
>NW_006292441.1:101105-106821 GCF_000327345.1 Myotis davidii
ACCAGTCAAGGGCATGTACCTTGGTTGCGGGCACATCCCCAGTAGGGGTTGTGCAGGAGGCAGCATATTTCTAACTCTCTATCCTTCTCCTTCTCCCTTCCTCTCTGTAAAAAAATCAATAAAATATATTAAAGACAAAAACATAAAAACACTGCTCACCTTCCAAAGTAGTCTATCAATGACTGGCCTGGAACATTGCTCAGTATTTTATCACTATCATTTAATGAACACTCACATATGTATCACATGCTTTATAAGCATTCTCTCTAACCTTCAAGATTTTGTTTCTCAAGCTGAATAGTAAGTACACAAGCTCCATTGTGTTATTCCTTATTATTTTTGTGTATCAGAAATATTCGGTATTTTTAAGTGAAAAACTAAGGCTTCAAAATGTTAGGTAGCTTAGCTTGCCCAGGGTACCTAACAGGAACAGGCAACATTGGAACCAGGTCTGCCGAATTCTGAAACCCAAGCACTTTCCAGGTCATCACTCTGCCTCTCAGAAATAAGATTCACTGCAGATACCTCACTCCCAAGCCACTTTCCATGGTGAGACGGAGTAGTACCCCAGAACTACAGCAAAATGAAATAAACACACACAAGGGCAATGGCAATTTGTAAATGGTAAATCCAAAGAATTAATCAAGAAATCAGCATATAATAGAGTCTGGCTATATATGAGAAAAGGAAAGTATCTTAATAACTTAAGATATATTAAAATTCCTCAACCACAAATTCCCCAATTTGGGGGGTTTCCAGAAATTCAACAGTCATATTTAGGAAGGGACCACATAAAAGTAAGAGGTAATTCCAATTAATAAATGTAAAAGGAATGTGGAAAATAGAAAATCAGCATTATAACACCACAGTAATACTCACTAGAGGGAAAATACACCAACGAGTGCCAAAACAATGCAGGAAAGTTTGAGGAGAAACAGATCTCTGCATAGTCTCAAAGTCTCTACCCCCAAGATATTAATATAAAAATATGTATTTAATAGTATAGAAAACCTATCATATGCTACCCTACCCAAGTTATCAAGGTTATCATCACCAGTAATCCAAGTCGACATCATATACCCCTTACTATAATGCAGAGAATGGCATTACCACTCTTGTGGTATCCATGCCAAAATTCATAGCCTGTATCTATGTAATCATGAGAAACCATAAGACAAACCCAAATTAAGGGACATTCTACAAAATAACTGAACAATACTCTTCAAAAGCTCAAGATCATGAAACACAAGGAAAGACTAAAGAACTACTACATCTTGGAAGAGACTAAGGAGATATAACTAAATGCAATGTGGGTCCAGCTGGCATGGTTATGAACCAGAAGGTTCTATTCCCAGTCAGGGCACATGCCCAGGTTGCAGGCTCGATCCCTAGCATGGGGTGTGCAGGAAGCAGCCAACCAATGATTCTCTATCGTCATTTATGTTTCCATCTCTCTCTCCCTTTCCCTTCCTCTCCGAAATCAGTAAAAATATATTTAAAAATAAAAGCAATGTGGGATCCTGGATTGAATCATAGCATTGCAAAAGGTCATCAGTGGAAAAACTGGTGAAATCCAAGTAAGTCCTAACTTTAGTTAATAGTATTGTACTAACAATAATTTCTTCAGTCTCTGGTTAAGACATTAATGTAAGGGAAAACTGAATGAAGGGCATACTGGAACTTTCTAGACCAGTGATGGCGAACTTTTTGAGCTCGGCATGTCAGCATTTTGAAAAACCCTAACTTAACGCTGGTGCCGTGTCACATATAGAAATTTTTTGATATTTGCAACCATAGTAAAACAAAGACTTATATTTTTGATATTTATTTTATATATTTAAATGCCATTTAACAAAGAAAAATCAACCAAAAAAATGAGTTCACGTGTCACCTGACACACGTGTCATAGGTTCGCCATCACTGTTCTAGACTATCTTTGCAACTCCTCTGTTAGTAGCAAATTATCTCAGAATAAAAAGTTAAAAAGAGAAAACCAAGTAGTAATGGAGTGGTATCCTGTTGCCTGCTACTCCCAACCCTACCATTTCCATCAAACAAACCTATATTTTAACAGC
Organism: Myotis davidii; assembly: GCF_000327345.1. Taxonomy (NCBI): domain Eukaryota; kingdom Metazoa; phylum Chordata; class Mammalia; order Chiroptera; family Vespertilionidae; genus Myotis; species Myotis davidii. The sequence goes on from NW_006292441.1 coordinate 103,181, forward strand.
CCTTTCATCTGATTTTCACTAATTCCAATCTCCAAATCTTCTTCGTACCGATTATAAACTCCCTCTACTTATACTTTATAAAAATGGGGCCTGTGTCTGGTTTTCTCCATTATGTCCCCAGCACTTAGCACAGTCTTGGTACATTATAGACACTAAATATTTATTTGATGAATGAATGAACAAATGAATGAATGGCCGCTGTGTGTACTGTATTCATTTCCTATGGCTGTTGTAATAAATTACCACAAATTCAGATGCTTAAAACAACACAAATGTATTACCTTCCAGTTGTGTAGATCAGAAGTCTAAAATGAATCTCACTAAAGTCAAGTTGTTGGCAAGGCTGCATTCCTATTGGATGCCTTAGGGAAGAATGAATCTGTTTCCTTGCCTTTTCCAGCTTTTAGAGGTTGCCCACATTCCTCAGTTCATTGCCTACTTCCAACAATTGCATCACTTCCATCATGAGATCTCCTTCTGACTATGGCCACCCTTCCTACTCTCTTATAAGGACCCTTGTTATTACACGGGACCAACCCGGATAATCCAGGAAAATCTACCAAGATCTTTAATTTAACTGCATCTGCAAATTCCTTTTTGCATTGTAAGGTAACATATTCAAAGGTTCCAGGGATTAGGACACAGACATCTTTCAGGTGCAATTATTCAGCTTAATACATGTATCAATTTGTTATCTATCAAGCAGACAGCTCAAAACTAACCCTTTGACATAACTGGGAAAATGAATATTTCACAGACCAAGTCTGTCTGTCTCCTGCTGCTCTCACCCTGTCATTTTATGAAAGCATCTGCCTTTGATTTTTACTTTTTAAAAATATTTTTTATTGATTTCACAGAGGAAGGGAGAGAGTGAGAGATAGAAACATCACTTATGAGAATCATTGATTGGGTGTGCACGCCCCACACTGGCGATCAAGCCCACAACCCAGGCATGTGCCCTGACAGGGAAACGAACCCGAAACCTTTTGGTGTACAGGGCTATGCTCCAACCAACTGAGCCACCCAGTCAGGGCTCCACAATTTTGATACAAGCTTTCAGTATAGAGGTATGGACTTTTAAACTGTTATTTCCATTGCACTGCTTTGAATATATTCGCTACTATAATGAAAGTGTATGAGAAGGCTCACTCAACATGTCATCCTGCTAAAGTCGATTGTGTCTTTTAATATCTTTTTTCAGTGACATTTTGCTTGAGTTCAGAGACTACAGGTAGACTTTTGATGTCTATTTGTTAGATGCTACTTAAAGGAGGCCTGTTTAATTACCCTGAGAAGCACACAATCACATGTGACCCCAAAGTGAAGCACATTCAAATACATTTTAGGCATAAATAACAAACATTTTCAGATAGCTATGATCCTTCATTTGGAAAATAGCCCCATTAGATGAAAACTCACTTCCATCAAGAAAACAAATGACAAATGTACTAGTGGAAATATTTTTCCAAGTTATAGCAAAGCGAAACCTGGTTACGTTTCCAGGTATAAAAGAAGAGTGCTGCTGATTCTGAAGTGGTCAGTGGAAGAGGAAAGAAACTATTAAAAACATCTGTGATTGACTCCTCCTGAGAGTTATTAAACAGGCTTTTCAGTAACATCTGACCAGGTCGTTCAACATCATGAACTAAAATAAATAGTATTCTAAACAGGAAGGAGGTCTTAAAGCCCTCACTCACAGTAAATTACCAATTTACCAAGGAATTACCAAGTTCTTTACAAAGAACAATAGGTCAAAGTTTCTCCACTAACGCATAAAAAGTCAAGAATGGAAACCCTAAAATATGACAAACTATTGAAGTGAAGATGTTTATGGCCTAATCCTAAATCAGACTTACATCAAAGGGTTTGTTTGTTTGCTTGCTTGTTCTTAACATTCTCAAAGTCAAGTATCAGCAGTAAAATCTCTCCCCAAGTTCTTTGCACTGCCATAAAGTCCAGTTGTCTAAACAAATGGATGTGATTGGTACTTTTAAGAATTTGTACACAAGGCTCAAATGTCCACAATGGAGGGGAAATGCCATCAAGAGAAAAGGTATAAAAACTTTTTGTTGAGCTGTGCATTTCAAATTAAACATGTAAAAGATAAAAATTTTAAAAAAGAACAGAATTGCCTAATTTCAGGGGAGAAGAGTAAGCAAGAGGTGGTGTGAATGCAATATAGTTTACAATTTAAATGATGTTAATAAATAGAACATATATATATCACGTTGTTAGTGGACATACCAATTTTTTATATTACATACACATATAAACAAAGATTGGAAAGAATCTAGAATAATTTAAACTGTTAACTGGGATGTTTTTCTATAAAATTGTGTAATTACATAATAAAGAACACTTTATTTTTTAAAAATATGAGAAATCGTCCATTACAAACTGCATAGTACACCCAGGAAAGTAATTAAAAGGTGATGCCCTGCCCTGGCCAGTGTGAGGGCATCGACCTGTGAACTAAAAGGTTGTGGGTTCAATTCCCAGTCAGGGCACATACCTAGGTTGTGGGTTCAATCCCTGGTCTGGGCACGTATTAAAGGCAACCAACACACATTGATGTTCCTCTGTTTCTTTCTCTCTCTCTCTCTCTCTCTCCTCCCCTTTCCCTCTCTCTAAAATCATTATGCATATCCTTCTGATATTCTAAATAAGTTAGTTTTTCTTAGTTCCAAATATGCAGAAAATGAAATGATACCTCAAAATTGTATCAACTAAGTTCATTCATTCTGACATTCCTTTCATAATTGAAAATTGCAATTGTTCTCTGTATAAATTAAAATGTAGTTTATATCATTTATAACATTTGCTGCACATGAGAGAGTCCCAAATCTGGCTTTGTATCCAATTACCTAGGGAACTTTTTATTTATTTTTTAAATCTTTATTGCACCCGGGGAACATTTTTTTTAAATATATTTTATTGATTTTTTACAGAAAGAAAGGGATAGAGAGTTAGAAACATCAATGAGAGAGAAACATCGATCAGCTGCCTCCTGCACGCCCCCTACTGGGGATGTGCCCATAACCAAGGTACATGCCCTTGACCAGAATCGAACCTGGGACCCTTCAGTCCGCAGGCCGACGCTCTATCCACTGAGCCAAACCGGTTAGGGCACCTGGGGAACATTTTAAAAATAAGTTCCTGGGCCCTGGCCATGTGGCTCAGTTGGTTGAGAATCATCCCATGCACTTGAGAGGTCAAAGATTCAATTCCCAGTCAGGGCACATGCCTGGGTTGTGCGCTCATCCCCAGTAAGGGTGTATAGGAGGCAGCTGATCCATGTTTCTCTCTCATCAATGTTTGTCTCTCTCTCCCTTCCTCTCTCTCTAAAAATCAATAAAAACATATTTTTAAAAAATAAGTTCCTAGGTCCCATCTCCTGGAGATTTTGATTTGGAAAGTCTGGAGTGCCAGGAGTCAGTATCCTATATAATAAAAGGCTAATATGCAAACAGACTGAATGGCAAAACGACCGGTTGCTATGACACGCACTGACCACAAGGGGGCAGATGCTCAATGCAGGAGCTGCCCCCTGGTGGTCAGTATGCTCCCACAGGGGGAGCGCTGCTCAGCCAGAAGCCGGGATCACAGCTGGGGAACGCAGTGGCGGTGGCAGGAGCCTCTCC
>NW_006292441.1:106949-124755 GCF_000327345.1 Myotis davidii
AGACTGTGAGTGGGTGCAGTCTGGGCTGAGGGACCCCACCCCCGCTCAAGTGCACAAATGTTGTGCACCGGGCCTCTATTATATGATAAAATATAAAGCTCATGTTAAGTGTATTCAGGGATTTCCTCTTCTGGTTCAGCTAATTCTTGGAACTGGTCCCTTATTTTAGTGCTTTTCAAACTCTGCTGTTCATCATTTGCAGATGTTACTAAGCGGCAGATTCTGATTCATTGGTCTGGAATGAGGCCTGGGAACATGCAATTCCAACAAGCTTTGCTAGGAAGACCTTATAGCAGGGGTCCTCAAACTTTTTAAACAGTTCACTGTCCCTCAGACCGTTGGAGGGCCGGACTATAGTTTAAAAAAAAACTATGAACAAATTCCTGTGCACACTGCACATATCTTATTTTTTTTTAAAAAAAACAAAATGGGAACAAATACAATATTTGAATTTGCATATGGCCTGCAGGCCGTAGTTTGAGGACCCCTGCCTTATAGGATCTTTCGATCTTTCCCCAGGCGAATGATAGCAGGCAGGTCCTACTGCTACAATATTTTCTTCAACTTTTACCTAAACATCCTTTAGCATAGTTAGAGTGCACAATTTGCAAAATAACTTGACCTATCTTTACTATATAGCCTACCAAGGGAATGGAAATTACTTCCCCCACTTACAGAGTATCACTGAAAGATGAGTGTTACCAATGTCATGATGCAGAGGTGAAATTAAAATGTACATAATATTCAATAGATATATAAGGATGACCACAACATAATTATAATGGTAAAACGTTGGAGAAAAATCTTAATGTCCAATAATAGAGGACTAGTTAAATAACTTATAAGGGCATGTAGTAAAATTATGACATAAAACTACAATTACTGGTAATGAAAAGATGTTAGTGATAAATTTTTAAAAAGGTTTTGTAAAAATTGATATTTGATTCCATTTTGTGGGGGAGAAAATACACAAAGTCATATATACATTTATGCAAAAGGGTCCAGAAAGATATACTAAATTGTTTAAAGTGTCCTCAAAGTACTAGAATTTAAGGTGTTTTTTGGGGGGTGGGAGGAGAATGTCCTGAACAGCCTCTGGGTGCATGGGAGGATGCTCAACCAATTGAGCAACACTGGCAAGGGCCTCAGGTGGTTTTCATGTTTGTTTCCTTGCATTATCTAATATTTCTACTGTGACACAGACCTTATAAAATTCTTAAAGGATTAAAAAGGGGGTGAGAAGAAAATCAAGCAAACCCCATACCTGCATACACTTTTCAAGAACTACTATAATGGCTCTACTGCTAAGTTATTTGCATTCCAAAGAGTCATCAAGGGATTTCCCACATTCAAAACACTTTGTTTTTTGTTTTGTTTTTGTTAATCCTCACCCAGGATATTATTTCCATTGCTGTTTTTACAGAGAGTGGAAGGGAGGGAGGAAGAGAGGGAGGGAGGAAGGGAGGATGAGGGGGGGAAAGAGGGAGGTAAAGGGAGGGAGAGGGGAGAGAGAGAGAAATAGAGAGAGAGAGAGAAATAGATATACATCTATGTGATAGACATATCTACTGTCCCAGCCACCTCAACCAGTCCATTGCTTTTTTGAAGAGTGGAAGGGAGGGATGGAGAGACCTAAGGGATACACATTTACTGTCACAGCTGCTCCAACCAGGGCCCCAGGGCTAGGGATTGAACCTGCAACCTAGAACCAAAACTGTTGTCTTGTACTCCACCCAGACTTGCTGAATTTGAATCTCTGACAATAAACTCCTGAATGTGCATATGAAGCAATCATTGACTTTTACAGAGAGCAAAGTTCGGAAACTTGGTGTTGTTAAACAAAGAAGCTTCCTAGAAATGCAGGGACTTGCACTAAATTTCAAAGCTATCTAAATGGCAACCTGTAGCATATTCAGAAAGGGTGATCAGACACACCCACAGGCAGAGACTACTGGAATTTGAACAATAATCACCTGCCTAGAAGTACTGGCTTTATTCTATGTTAATTTTAAGCATCTCCTGTGAAAACTGACCATTTCTCTTGAGCTGACTGAGGTCACAAAGGTTTTTCCTTATATTTAACCTACATCTGTCTGAAACTATTATTATAACTCCTTCTATGATACTTGACCCCCTATGTAGTCATTCATTAGTTAGACGTTCACATAAACATTTATTATGGAACCAAGTATCCAGTTGATGCAACTACAGTCCTGTTGCTTTCATTTCTCCTTTCTAAGCACATTACATTTGACTAACCTCAGTAAATTCTGCTGATTATTTCTTCCAGAGATCCTCTTCAAGGTAAACACAAAGGCATGTGTGAGTTTATACTAATAGAAATCCTCAAGGAATCAAGAAAAGCATTTCCTGTTCTAAAAAACAGTACACGAACCCCCAAAAATTTGTTAAGAGAAAAGGGAGATATCACAGGACATATGACTAATATATCACAGTCTTAAGCACTTGTTATATCAAGTTTTAAGGCACAAATTTAGTGAAAGTTTTAAAAATGAGACGTTAAAGAGTTTCAGAAATTTCCTAACGTTAGTAAATTAAGAGCATTTCCCCAACAACACCATAGAGCAGTGGTTCTCAACCTTGGCTGCACATTAGAGTCACCTGGGAATCTTTTTAAAATCCTGATTTCTGGGCCTCATCCTCCGGAAATTCTGTTTCATTGTTATGGGGTGCAGCCACAACATTAGTAACAAAGAAACAGAATTTCCGGAGGATGAGGCCCAGAAATCAGGATTTTAAAAAGATTCCCAGGTGATTCTAATGTGCAGCCAAGGTTAAGAACCACTGCCATAGAGTTTCCCCCTCTTAAACCAGAGGGGAAAGCAACAGGACAAAAAAATAGCTGGCGTGAGGTCCTAAGATAGTGGTTCTCAACCTGTGGGTTGCGACCCCTTTGGCGGTCGAACGAACCGTTCACAGGGGTCGCCTAAGACCATCCTGCATATCAGATATTTACACTACGATTCATAGCAGTAGCAACATTACAGTTATGAAGTAGCAACGAATTAATTATGTCAATTTGTAACAATGAAAATACATCCTGCATATCAGATATTTACATTACGATTCATAACAGTAGCAACATTACAGTTATGAAGTAGCAACGAAAATAATTTTATGGTTGGGGGTCACCACAACAGGAGGAACTGTATGAAAGGGTCGGGGCATTAGGAAGGTTGAGAACCACTATCCTAAGAGGATCTAGGAAAGGGGCATAATTTCTGGGAGGGGGGTGGGAAACAAGCGCTTAATTTTATTATAATCTAGGATGTGTTTTAATCCTGGATCACTCAGAAGACCAAGTCAACTAAAACTGGAATTTATTAAAACCAGGAAGATTATATACCAACCTGCAACTCACACCAAGCAACCTCAACCCATGTTTCAGTGTCCAGTCCTTTATACACTGTTTTAAAGGCTCCTCTTCCCAGCTCTATGTCGAATTTCAGGAACCTGCCACTAGGAGAAGTAGCTACAGCCTTCATTTCCGCTTCTTCTTCCATTTCCTTTTCATTTTTCTCCTTGAGACAATCTTTGGAGGATTCGGAAGTTGCCTTTGAACATTGTGAGAATTTGACTTCTTTTTCACCTCTTAGCACATTTGCAGGAAGCTTTTCTGCACCTGGAATCTCTGTTGTAGCCTTCGTTTTCTCATCTTTGGAGGAAGAATCAATAACTTTGTCATCAACACTCGTTCGGAAGAATCTCTTCCTTTCGACAGTTTCCCCCCGAGCAGAGATGGTACTGTCATTTTCCTTCAGTCTAGCTTCCACTGTCAAAGTGGCTGCCATCTGATGAACTCTGTTTTCCAGTGAAACTCCATCAGGTTTCTCTGAATCTTCTGTGCTAGCTGGCTCCCCTGAATCAGTAGCCATTGTAATTAAGGTTGGCACTAAAAATTTCCCTGTTCTACCCTTCAGTCCAGTTACATCTCAGGTATCAGAATTATCAGGATGGACTTCCTTTTTATGTGGTCATGTTTCCATAGTAACCTGAAAGGGGAAAAAAGGATATTTTAAAATTACCTCACAAAGGAAATCATTAAGGAGAAAACAAGTCACCTGATTGTTTAATCCATTTTTTCTTAATAAGAAGTTTGTTCTTTTTTCTGTCCAAGCTTAGCAACCAGCAGACTCCAGGGACTATGTCTTATCTTGTTTACCACTGTAACCCTCAGTGCCTAGCAGGCTACTTGGCATATAGCTCAGTAAGTCTTCATATTGAATGAATGTTGGTTAGGAACCTAGTTTCTCAGTCCCATCTATCAATCCATCATATCTAAAGTAAGTATCTAAACCTGAGTTCACTTAGCTACAAGGTAAAAGGTAACACATAATAATTAAAACAAGCACATTGTTTCTCAGTAATTGTTTTTTGTCTAAAATTCTGGAATCTGATGGTAGTCTTTTTTATTGTGGTAAAGTATACTTAATATTAAATTAACTATTTTAACCATTTTTAAGCATACACTTCAGTGGCTTTAAGTATAGCCACAATGTTGCGCAATCATCACCATGATCTATTTCCAGAACTCTCCATCCTGGATCACTTCATCATCCCAAACTGAAATTCTGTATCCATTAAACTATAACTCTTCATCTCCCCAGTCCCTAGTAATCCCTATCCTACTTTCTGTCTCTATGAATTTGTTTATTCTAGGCACCACATCTAAGTGGAATCATACAGTAGTTGCCCTTTTGTGTCTGGCTTATTTCACTCAACAAAATGTTTGCAAGGTTCACTGATGTAACATGTTATCAGAATTTCATTCCTTTTTAACGTTGAACAATATTACATTGTATGTATATACCACATTTTGTTTATCCATTCATCTGGTCAATGGATTGGGATTGTTTCCACCTTTTGAATACTATGAATAATGCTGCTATGAACATCCAATTGTACTTTTGAGGTACACAAAATACTTGTTTATGAGCTTGCCTCAGATTTTAGCATAACCTACTGTAAAATATTAACATACAATACAAAAATATTAAAACACTATACTAAATCTTTTAAGAAACACTTTAAAATATGTATCCTCTTAAACCAGCAATTCTACTTATAGGAACTTGCCTTAGAAAATAGTCTATTTGTGCAAAGATTTAATTATAAAGACATTCATCACAGCACTTAAAATTTGGAAAAAACTGTAACTAAACATAAGCCTAATAGGGATTTAATTAAATATCTCAAAATGAGATGGATACAATATTTTTAAAAATCCACTAGCTTTTAATGAGATTAAAAGACATCTATATATTATATGGTTAAATGAAATATATACAATAAGCCTTCATATATACACACATAGATACATATATGATATTAATTCTGAATGGTATAATTATGGACTTTCTGCTTTTCTGTATTTTTTACAGTTTTCCACAAAGAACATGTGGAAATATGTGGAACATATAAGGAAAAAGTTATTTTTTAAAATTTTATTTTAAAATTATAGTTTACATTCAATATTATTTTGCATTAGTTTCAGGTGTATAGCAAAATATTTCAGGGACTACTTTGTAAAGTATATGACCATGTAAGGAAAAAGTTTTTCAAATGAATGGTTGTACTACCAATAAAAAAAATTCTTCTCTTCTCACCACAAACATGCATCACAAAATTAAGTACTGTCTAACTATTATGTTATGTAACTTAGAAGGCACGTTTTGTCACAATCAAAAAAAATACGCAGAAATATCAAATTTGAAAACCTGAGAATAACAATCCTTAACTAAGACAAAATGGAAATACCCCAAATTGCTCTACATATTAAACATAAATCCTATCAACATCCACCTAGTTTATTTGCAGACATTAACAAATTGATCCTAAAACTCATAAAACTTTGAGGGACCAGAATAGCCAAAGGCAAAACAATCTTGAAGAAAAAAAAAGTTGGAGGACTCATCCTTCCGAATTTTAAAACTTACCACAAAGCTATAGTACTAAGATAGCGTGGTACTGGCATAAGGATAGATGTAAAAATAAATGGAATGAAAACAGAGAACCCAGAAATAAACCCACATATTTATGGTCGATTTTCAATAAGGGTGCCAAGACATTTCAATGGGGAAGGAACCCTCTTTTCAATAAATGGTGTTGGGACAACTGGTTATCTATACGCAAAAAGAATGAAGTCGGACACTCTAAGGAAGGTTTACTGGAAGAGATGCTGGACCTGAGTCTCAAAGAAGGAAAATTACCTGATCCAAGCAGAAGGAAGATCACAAGCAAAGTCATGAGACAGCATGGATTAAGTGTATGAATGGTACCATGAATAGTTTACTGCATACTTTAGAAGCAGGCAGATGAAGACAGAGAACAGATATAAAATAAGACCAGTTAGAAATCTACTGCAATAATCCAGGAAAGAGATGCTGAGGTGTGAATGAAAATATTGGCAAGAGGGATAGATTCAAGATACATTAAACGAAGTTCCAAATTCAAGGTTTATTGCCTGAGTGAATATGGTTTTAAAGGGAAAGAATCTATGATAACTCCCAGAAATTTGCCTATCAAATGACACTACTAAGACATAGCTGTGTCAATATCAGAGATAAGAATTACAGTCATGTACCACACAATGACATTTTGGTCAAAAACGGACCACATATACCATATAGCCTCAGTGTCTAGTAGGCTATACCATTTAGGCTTGTGTAAGTATACTCTATGATGTTCACAGAGATGAAATTACCTAACAGTGCATTTCTCAGAGCCTATCCCTATTGTTAAATGGTGCATGACTGCAAACTAAGGACTCATGAACCGCTTTATGAGGTTACATTGCCAAATCAATTTCAAACGTCAATGAATAAGACTAGTATTGCCTGCAAGTAAGAAAAGGTAAGTAATATCACCTCACTTAGGTGCAGATTTTTTTCTTTAACTTATTTTTGACACAATTTGGACTTGGAAAAAAAAGTATACAAAGAATCCAATATACCCTTCACTCAAATTCCCCAAATGTTAACATTTTAGGTGAGATATTCTTAAAAATATTATTCACTTCACTTAACTAAAGGTCAATTATCCAGAAGCTTCAAGAACAGAGATCCATAAGCCAAAAGGACTTGTAAAAAGACAAAAATAGGTAAAATAAGATAATTTAAGTAACTGCAGAAATTCTTTTTAAAAAGTGAAATCCGCCAAACCGGTTTGGCACAGTGGATAGAGCGTCGGCCTGCGGACTGAAGGGTCCCGGGTTCGATTCCGGGCAAGGGCATGTACCTTGGCTGCGGGCACATCCCCACTGGGGGGAGTGCAGGAGGCAGCTGATCGATCTCTCTCATCAATGTTTCTAACTCTCTATCCCTCTCCCTTCTTCTCTGTGGAAAATCAATAAAATTATATTTTAAAAAATAAAAAAAATAAAAAGTGAAATCTTACTCGGAACCCTAACATAAAAATAGAGGGGCAAGTAGTCCTGCTCTAGTATAGCTCTAACATGTTCGGTCACCTGGTTTTCCAAACTATAGGATAAGAAGCAGAAAATCAGAGGTATGGGGAAAGGAATGTTCCCTCAGCCTTTTAAAAAACAACCTTAAGACAAAAAAATGTTATAGAGCCAACAGGGATATTTTATAAGTATGAAAAGATTAATTCATTAGAACAATAAAATTATATACATCTAACAACAGAGCCCCAAAATACATTAACACGTTTAGCGCCCAGCCTGTTTTGTCTTCTGGATGGAAAGTATAGTGTCAGCCACCAGTGGCTGACTGGGCGCTTAACGTGTTAAGTTAAAACTGACAAGAGCCTGACTGGTGTGGCTGAGTTGGTTGAGCTTTGTCCTATGCACCAGGAGGTTGCCGGGTTCAATTCCCAGTCAGGGCACATGCCTGGGTTGCAGGTTCAATCCCCAGTAGGGGGCATGCAGAAGGCAGCCAATCAATGATTCTCTTTCATCTTTGATGTTTTTCTCTCTCTCTCTCCCTCTTTCTTGCTCTCTCTGAAATCAATAAAGACATATTAAAAAAATAAAAGTTGCCACCAAGAAAGTGATACACAAAAAGCCTTGGAGAAAATATGTGCAAATCACTTATCTGATAAGAGACTAGTATTCAGAACATACAAAATATTCGGAACATACAAAAAATTCTTACAAGTCAATAATGAAAAGATAAATAATCCAATGGGCTGAGGATCTGAATAGACATTCTCTAAAGAAGTTATACGAATGGCCAATCAACATGAAAAAAATGTTCCACATCATTACTCATTAGGTAAATGCCAATCAAAAACTAAAATGAAATACTACTTCATACCCATGAGGATGGCTACAATCAAAAAGATGAACAGCAACACGTTGTTGGTAAAGATGTAGAGAAAATGGACCCCTCGTGCATTGCTGGTGGGAATGTAAAACGTTGCAGCTGCTCTGGAACATAATCTGGCAGTTATTCAACAAGTCAACATAGAGTTACTATATGATACCATCTACCCAAGTGAAATGAAAACACATGTCCACACAAAAACTTGTACACAAGTGTTCACAGCAGCTCTATTCACAATAGCCAAAAAGTGGAAATGATCCAAATGTCTATTAATTGATGGCTAAACAAAATGTGCCATATCCATGCAATAGAACAGTATTCACACAATAAAAGGGAATGAGAGATATCAATACCTGCTACAAGGATGAACCTTGAAAACGTTATTCTAAGAGAAAGAAGCCAGAGGGAAAGACCATACACTGTATAGTTCTATTTATATGAAATGTTTAGAATATGCCAATCTACAGAGACAGAAAATAGATTAGTTGTTGCCTGTGGGCTGGGGCTAGGGCTGGGGCCGGGGCTGGGGCACAGGAATAGCACTGACAGCAAACCAGCACAGGGGATCTTCTGGGGTGATGGAAATGTTCTAAAATTAGATTGTAATCAAGAATATACAACTCCATAAATTTACTAAAAAATCACTGACATTTATATTGGTGAATTTTATGGTATGTAAATTATATCTCAATAAAATATGATGTCCCTGTTTAAGATCCTAAAATATTGTGACTAAAATCAAAGCCATCGTAATATCAAATATGTCTTTTTAAAACCATACTCTCTACCCATCCCCTTCTGTCCATTCTCCTAATCTTCAGCCTGGCCTCCTGGGTTGAGAATCGCTGTTCTGAAGGGAAACTACTGACAACAATAAAATGTAATAGCTGGGAGCCTTAGGGTAAACAATGAATAAGAAAAAAATTTAACTAGGCCAAGAACTTCACTAAGCATAGTATATCTGGGGCCTTTTCATTGTGGATCCACTAGCTTTCTTGAACATAAAACAGTTTCAGAACACAGGTTTTGGGGTGCGAGAAACCTGGAAGCAAATACTGGTTCTGCCTCTCACTTCTCAGAGTAGCTCTGAGGCAAATTACTTAACCTCATTCATCCTTGGTTTCATTTGTGAAATCTCACAGGACTGATATGGAAATATACATATAAACTATTTAGCATAGTGCCTGGCATAATATAATAATCAATAAATGGAGGTTTTTATTCTCTATCTCTTAATAAACCCTAGTGGCAGCCCTATATTAAAGCACTATTAAACAATACTCAAAATAGTAAATTATTTTCAGGGGATTATATTTATTTTCAATAAGGCCAGAAAGTATATGCTGCATTCGTTTAAAGCTTTGCAGTTGCATTTCTACTGGGGTATACTTCAGTAACCACGATAGTATCTCTTCTACATTCAGCAATACAGAAACACAGTGCATTGAAATAGTCTACAAAAATCAGGCCTGAGCCCGCCAGCGTGGCTCAATGATTTAGCATTCACCTATGAACCAGGAGGTCATGGTTCAATTCCCAGTCAGGGCACATACCCAGGTCGCAAGTTCTATCCCCAGTCAGGGTGCGTGTAGAAGGCAAACGATCGATGTTTCACATTGATGTCTCTCTGTCTCTGTCTCTCTCTTTCTCCTCTCTGTGAAAAACCAATAAAATATATTTTTTAAAAAATAAAATAAATGAATAAATAAATAAATATAAGATTCAAAAATCAAAGAGGGAGGTATATATAGACACTCCCAACCCTGTTTGCCATTTAATTTCCACCACTCCAACATGTAACCACTTATTCAATTCTTATAGCCCTCCAGAGTTTCTTTAGGAAAAAATAAGTGAATATAAATACATGTTCTCTCTCCCTTTCTACACAAAAAGTAGCATAGTATGTACTAAATTTTTTTATAGTTACAATATTTTTATTGACTTATTTGAAAGAGAGAAAAAGAGTTGTTATTCCACTTATTTATAACTTCATTGGTTGAATTTTGTGTGTGCCCTGACCGGGAATGGAACATGCAACCTTGGTGTATGGGGACGATACTCTAATCAACTGTGCTACCCAGGTTATCCTATATAATAAAAGGCTAATATGCAAATAGACCGAATGGTGGAACAACTGATCGCTATGAGGTGCGCTGACCACCAGGGGGCATGTGTGGAACATGGTGGGCATCGGCTTCTGCGAGAAGGTGGAGCAGGTGAGCAGGATGCCAGACCAAGGCAGGGTGCCAGTTGCTGTCATTGGGGCAAGCCTCTGGTGGTTACTGAAAATTCTTTGCTCCCATGCACCATGGTCCCACACAGCGTTCGGAGCCGCTGCCAGCACCAGCCCCACTTGCAGCTGCTGCCAGCGCTGGCACCACCACTCACACTCGCAGCCGGAGCCACCGTTCACACCTGCTGCCCAGTGCTGGTCCCTAAGGGCTTCCCCACCTCCCCCTGCTCCTGAGGGGCAATCTGGGCAGCAGCTGCCACTCGCACCCACTGACAGCGCCAGCCCTTCTCACGCCTGATGCTGGTGCCGGCCTCAATTGCTCCACACTATCAGTGGGTGCAAGTGGGACCGGCACTGTCAGTGCCCGGGAGCGGCGGTAATAGCGGGGCTGCCGGCAGACAGGGGATGGGGGGGACCGGAGGGAAGGGCCGGGTGGGGGTGTGGAGGATGGGCGGAGACCTGCCCCTGTGCCTACTGCAGCCTCGTGGCCCACAGTTCCTTTCAAGATGCACAAATTTGTGCACTGGGCCCCTAGTAGTCACAATATTTTAGGATACGTTTTTCCCTGTCCATACATAAATGTTCCTCATTCTTATTTTTACTACTTATATAGTATTCAGTTATTTGCTATGCTAGATAACATTGCATATTTCATTTTGCCTATGTGTGTACACATATATGTAAATACCCTGAAATAGGATTGCCGGATCAAAATAAATTTGTATATTTAACTTGTATTGAAACATACTAATATATCCAGAAGAGTACACATAATCCAAGTGTATCTTTATATAATGCTGCCAAACTGCCTTCCACAGGCATTGTACCAATTTAAACTCCCACCTGCAATGTGTGAGAGTATCTTTTACCCCACATCCTTCCAATAAAAAAGGTGTTATCAAATGTTTTGATTTTTAACGCTGATAGGTTTAATTAAGGAATCTCTGTATGGTTTCAATTAGCATTTATCTTATGAGTGAGCTTAAACATCTCTCATATAACAATAATTAAAGTCAAGAATAAGGCAGGAATTCCTATTATCACTGCTGCCACTTAAGGAAATAAAACAAGACCTACAAATATTGTTAAGTAGGAGACAAAACTCAAAACTTGCAGACTACATGATTATCTATCTAGAAAATCCAAGCAAAATAACTACAAAGCTATAATAAGAACTAAACAGCAGAGCTCAGCAGAAAAACCAAAGACAAAATCAACAAACAAATCAACAGCTTTGCTAGACGTCAGCAATAATCAATTACAAAATGGAATTTAAAAGACAACTATCCTAACTTGAGGGCTAGAGCAGGGGGGTAGGCAACCCCACGAGTGGGGCAGGAAGAGCTGGGTACCCTGGAAGGAAGGCAAGTCAGTTGATTTTTTAAAAAAAAAATTTTTTTTAAAAAAAACTATCCTGTTCATAAGAGCCGCAAAGCTATGAAATATTCATCTGGGAATGAACTCAAGAAGAAGTATGCAACACATATAATGAAAGCTGTACATTTTTACTGCAGTACATGAAAAACACTTTTTCTTGGTCCAAAGATTCAATATCAGCATCTTCATATCCCCCGCCAGATTATTCCAAATTCAATGCAAACCCAATCAAAATCTCAAATATATTTTTTGTCCAAAATTGAAAAGCTGATTCTAAAAGAATACAAGGAAATCCAACAAAATCTTGAAAAAGAAAACAATGAGAACTTGCCTTACCAGGTATTACATACAGCTATAGTAAATTAAACAGTGTAGTTTCGGCACAGAAACAGACAAATGGACTACTAGAGTAGAAAAATCAATACAGAGTCCTGGCCCTGTGGCTCAGTTGGTTGGAGTGTTGTCCCATACACCAAAAGGTGGTGGGTTTGCTCCTCAGTCAGGGTACATTCAGAAGGCAACCAATTGATGTTGTCTCTCACATCTATGTTTCTCTCCCGCCCCAACTCCTTCCCTTCTCTCTAGGGTCAATGACCATATCCTCCAATGAAGAATAAAACAAAAAATCAGCCCTCACTGGTTTGGCTCAGTGGATAGAGCATCAGCCTGTAGACTAAAGGGACCCGGGTTCGATTCCAGTCAAGGGCACATGCCCAGGTTACAGGTTCAGTTCCTAGTAGGGGGTGTACAGGAGGCAGCCGATCAATGATTCTCATCATTGATGTTTCGATATCTCTCTCCCTCTCCCTTCCTCTCTGAAATCAATAAAAAAATATTTAAAAATTTTTTTAATTAAAAAAAAAAAAGAATCAGTACAGAAACAGACACATTATATATGGGGATGTAGTCCATGATAAAAATGGCATTTCAAATTTGTGAGGAACATCTAGCATACCAAATGGTATCAGAATAACTGGTTACCCATCTTGCGGGGGAGGGGGTCAAAGCCCTAGTTAAAACTCAGTCACAAAAATAAATTCCAGGTAGATTAAAGAGCTAAACATAAAAAGCAAAACTACAACTATTAAAAGAAAAGATGACAACATATTTCTAACCTGAAGAAAGGCCTCCCTAAAAAGACAAAATGCAGAGATCATTAACGAAAAAGCTAACACATTTTGCCATTTGACCATGAACAAGGTTAAAAGATAAGAAACAGACTGTGAGCCAGCATTTGCCACATGTATAGCAAAGCATTAATATCTAAAGCATTAATATCTAAAATATATAAAGAACTAAAAAAATCAGGAAGAAATACTAATGACCAATACATGCATGGTAGAAGGATGGCTCAAACTAATTAGTAAGCAGAGAGATGTAAATTCAAAAAATTCGATGTCATTCTTGTCCATCAGATGAGCAGAATAAAATATGCTAATATCATGTTTTAAGAAGTATGTGAGAAATACTGGACTGTTAGCAGGTAAACTGAAATAGCCTTTTCATATGGCAATTCCAATTCCGAGTAGCTAGTGCAAACTTGTCACCTAGCAATTCCACTTCTTAGTATTTACCTGAGAAATATTCCTATATATGTACAAATATATATGTACATGGATTTTTTTTTAATGAAGCATTGTTTGAAATAGAAAAAAAAACCTGAAAAAACCCTTAAATAAGGAGACATATGTAATAATTTCAACAATAAAGAATTAAAGAAAAACACTTTAAATATCTATCTTTAAGAGACTAGTGAAATAAACAGTGGTATATATGTACTGTGTAATAATATGCATCTGTTTAAAAAATGAGATGGATATATACTGATAAATAAAAATCTTCTACATATATGTACTGAGAAAAACAAGTTGTAGTACTATGTATACATTTCATCTATATATATTTATGTAAAAATCCCCCCAAAACTTTATATTTCTATATGTACTCATATTATGTGTACATACATATAAAAAAGACTGACAGGATATGCTCTAAACTGATCCTAGTGGTTAAAGAAGCATGTAGTATGAAATACTGTGTATCCATTAAAAAGAATAAAGTGAGCATATACATACTGACATATATATGTAAATACAGAGAAAAAAGACTGTACAAGTTCATAGTCAACTCTTAAGAGTTACCTGCTGGGAGGGCAGGACATTGGGTAAAGGGGAATCTTAAGGTTTTAATCTACTTCTATATTATTTTAACCCTTTAAAGCAGAACTGTCCATCAACAACCTGTACAAAAGAACCAGCTCCGGATATTATAATTTCTTACAATAACTAAAGGAAAGACAAAACTAATAATTATGTACAAATATATTCAAATGAATACTATCAGTTAACATGTATTGAATGCTTTGTGCCAAACACTGTAATCATTTTCTCATATAATCATCACAAGAATCTTGAGGTAAATATTTTTATTCTCATTTTACAAATGAGGAAACTAAGCTCAAAATATTAAGTTAACTTGCCTGAGATTACACAGCTAGTAAACACCAGGGCCAGAATTCAACCCTGGCATTTGACTCTGAAGTCCAATCTTAACTTCTTCTAATATGAGGCCATGTATCACTTGGAGCCAATGCACACACTACACAACCCTGAATTTCATAGGTACATATACTGCACAACCCCATCACAGTCCTTGGGAGTTTATAACACTAAAACTATCTTCTTCCTCACTTCCATCATCCAGCTTTGATTTGGCAAGGTCATTTCTTCAATTAAAGATACCCATTTTATGTGAAAAAATGTCTGGGTCCAAATTAGAAAGGGGGTTGAAATCATCTCTATCTTCTTTCATCATCAAAATTAAACAATTTCTATTTATCAATCACCTACCCTCAAATCCTTACTTAACACCTTACTCTGCCTAACCCTTTAAAGCGTGGCAGCCAACTTCTAGGAATATATCCTAAGAAACCCAAAGCACCAAGCAGAAAGAATGTATGCACCCCTATGTTCATAGCAGCACACTTTACAATAGTTAAGATCTGGAAACAGCCCAAGTGCCCACCAGCAGACGAGTGAATAAAAAAGCTGTGGTACATTTACACAATGGAATACTATGCAGCAGTGAAAAATGATGTCTTCCCTTTTAAGACAGCATGGAGGGACCTGGAGAGGATCATGCTAAGTGAAATAAGTCAGTCAGAGAAAGACAAGTATCACATGATCCCACTTATGCAGAATCTAAGTAACAAAATAAACTGATGAATGGAGTGTATCCAGAGACATGTAAGCATGGAACAGAGCGTGGAATCTCAGAGGGAAGGAGGGGTTGTGGGAAGTAATCAACCAAGAACCTTGTATGCGAATATGCATGGCCCATGGCTACAGACAATGAGGTGGTGAGGGCTTGGGAGGGGGGCAGGCTGGAAGGGGTCAATGGGGGGGAAAAGGGGACATATGTAATACTTTCAACAATAAAGAATTATTTTAAAAAATAGATACCTACCCTCATGGAGCTTAAATACTAGTAAGGGGAAACAATAGTAAACAATAAGCATAATCCTATATAATAAAAGGCTAATATGCAAATAGACCAAATGGCAGAACAACTGAACAACAGGTCGCTATGATGTGAGCTGACCACCAGGGGGGCAGAGGGAGTCGTGTGTAGAACATGGCAGGTGTAGGCCACGGCGGGATGGTGGAGCAGGTGAGCGGGGGTGCCAGACCAAGTCGGGGCACCAGTCGCTGTGATCGGGGTGAGCCTCTGGTGGTTACTAAAAATTCTTTGCTCCCTCACACCCTGGTCCCATCAGCCACCTCTCACACCTACCTCTGGTGATGGTCCCACTCACACTCACTGCCAGTGCCAGAGCCGCCACTCGCACCCGCTGCTAGTGCCCAGTGCTGGTCCCAATCACTGGGCGCCATTAATGGGTGAGTGGCAACTGCTGGCCCTGATCATCCCTGAGGGCTTCTCCACCTCCCCCTGCTCCTGAGGGGCAATTGGGGCTGCCGCTCACACCCACTGACAGCGCAAGCCCCGCTCGCCCCCACTGCTGGCATGGGTCCCAATTGCTCTGCGCCTTCAGCGGGTGCAAGCAGGGCCAGCGCCATCAGCACATGGGAGCGGACGCAGCAGGAGCAGGGCTGCTAGCAGACAGGGGACCGGGGGCCAAGTTGGGAGGGGCCAGACGGGGACGTGGAGGAGGGGCTGAAACCCGCCCCTTTGCCTACCACAGCCTCGCAGCCCACAGTTCCTTTCAAGTTGCACGAATTCGTGCACTGGGCCCCTGTAAATATACAAAATATCTAGTATTTGCAGTTTGTGGGTAAGAAACAGGTTACAACATTAAGTAGCATGGTCAGGATAGGCTTCAGTAAAAAGGCAACATGAGGAAGTAAAGGTATACAATGTCTAAAGGAACAGCTAGTTGCAAAGGTCCAATGTCAGGAACAAGGCTGGAGTTCATGAGGTAGGTCTAAGCTGGAGATGTGAATTTGGTGTGAAATGGTATTTTATGCCGTAAGACTATATGAGATCACTGAAGCAGGGGCTATAGATAAAGTGATAGTCATGACTTTCACTAAAAGAAGCAATCAGAGAAACCCAAATTCTTAGGAAATCTAAGAGCATAGAAACATGGTAGAACATATGTAAGGAACAGTGTGTATCCCCTCTCTCCTTTGACCCATCAAAATCATACGAGGACTTAAGAATCCAGTTTTTTTAAAAAATAAAAAATAAAACGTGGCAGCCAAACCACATATAGCACCCAGGCCAAAACCACCTCACCTCACTGACTGTTTTTGTGCAGTAGATGAGCTCAGAAAGACTTTTACACTTTTAACGGTTGGGAAAAATAAGAAGAAGAATATTTTATGACACACGGAAATTATTCAAAACTAATTATTTCAGTGTTCATAAATAGTTTTATTGGAATATAGCCATACTCATTCATTTACATATTGCCTAAGGCTGCTACAACAGCAGCTGAGTCCTTGCAACAGAGACTCCATGGCACGCAAAGCCTAAAATATTTACTACCTGGTCCTTTATAGGAAAAAGTTTATCAGACCTTGCTTTACAGTTTCCAAACGAACTTTAAAAAAATTTATTGATTTCAGAGAAGGGAGAGGGAGCGAGAGGTAGAAACATTAACGATGAGAGAGAATCATTGATCAGCTGCCTCCTACTCGCCCCCCAAGGGGGATTCAGCCTGCAACCCGGGCATGTGCCCTGACAGGAAATCAAACTGTGACCTCCTTCCTGGTTCATAAATCGATGCTCAACCAATGAGCCACGCTGGCCGGGCTTTTTTCCTTGTTTTAAGCAAGATTTCACCCTTCACAAACAATTTGAATATCCCTCTCTTCAAATATCAGGTATGACCTTAAAAATGCATTTCTCTCCCACAAATGCCCGAAGAGCAGATACCACAAAATAGCTTCATTTAACTAATACACACATATAGTATTGCATACTCTGTATTTTATAGTTTAAAAACTTTTAGTTAATCCACTTGCAAAGCAATGAAGCTGGACCTTTATACACACCATATACAAAAATGAACTCAAAACAGAGTAAAGAACTACATATTAAAGCTAAAATTATAAAACTCTGCAAAGAAAATAGGAGTAAGTCTTCATAATCTCAGATTTGGCAACAATTCCTTAAATAACAATAAAAAGATGAACAACCAGATTTAAAAATGGGAAAATGACTTAAATAAACATTTCTCCAAAACAGAAATTCAAATAGTCAACAAGCATATGTAAAGGTGCTCAACATCATTAGTCATTAAAGAATTACAAATCGCAGAACCGGTTTGGCTCAGTGGATAGAGCGTCGGCCTGCGGACTCAAGGGTCCCAGGTTCGATTCCGGTCAAGGGCATATACCTTGGTTGCGGGCACATCCCCAGTGGGGGG
>NW_006292441.1:124890-127907 GCF_000327345.1 Myotis davidii
TGATTCGTCAAGTTAATTATAGAATTACTATATGAACCAGAAATTCCACTCCTAGGTACGTACCCCAAAAAGTTTAAAACAAACTTTGGACAAATATTCATACCAGAATTATTCACAAAAGCCAAAAGAGAGGGCTTCCAGTCAAGATGGCAGGGTAGGTAACATTGTCCTCGCCCCATCTTACAACCACATCAAAATTACAATGAAAACTACAGAACCATCATTCAGCACCACCTGAAGTTGAGCTGAACTGTAAGTCCTATAACTAAGTATATAAAGAAGAAGCCACTTTTGAGACTTATAGGACGGGCAAGACTCGGAATGGGCGAGTCCCACACTCACGTGTGAAATTTAAAAATCAGGAGGGAGGTCCTGGCTGGGTTGCTCAGTGGGTTGGAGCATTGTTCTGTGCACCAAATAGGCTGCAGGTTCTATTCCTGGACAGGGCACATACCTAGGTTGCAGATTATAGTTGGGGCACCTACAAGAGGCAACTGATCGATGTTACTCTCTCACATTTACGTTTCTCTCTCCCTCTACTCCCTCCCTCCCTCCCTCCCTCTCTCCTTCCCTCCCTCCCTCCTTCCCATCAATAAATTATTCACTCAGTAGGGATTAAAAAGGAAAAATCCTATCTAATAATAGACAAACATGGTAGTTGACCATACCTTCACTACACCTCCCATTGGCTGATCAGCGGCGGAGCGAAGGCTTGAAGGCGGCTCCTGCCGGAGCGAAGGCCTGGGTGCCGGTTGCCGGAGGAAAACCGGTGCCGGCAGCCAGGGGAAGGGAAGGCCTATTGCACGAATCTTTTTGTGCAACAGGCCTCTAGTTTAAAAATAAAAATTGGGATGGATAACTTGGCTATAGAGATCCCCTCTAAGGAGCCAGGGGTCCCAAACCCTCACCAGGTCCCCCAGCCGTGTTCCAATGTCAGGAAGTCCCTTTAACTCTGACTGTGAGATGGAGGCTGCTGGAGTCCAGGCATTCCTCTTAAAGGGGGCCCGCCACACGGATGTACTTGGACTCACAGTAACTCTAAAGGTGCCAGGAACATACAGGGAACAACTGAATTGTCCAGCGAGGATTGGAGGAGCAGCTTTCGCCCAGACAGAAGTATTGGCAGAGGCCATTGCCCCTTTGCTGAGCCCTCCTCACATAGAGCTGGCAGGTGGGTGCCATATGTGAGTCTCTATTAACCTGGATAACACTGTTAGCCCTGCATTGGTGGTTCCCTGAGGCCCTGCCCCACCCAACTTGTGGGCCCACCCAAGCCATTTCCAGTGGCTTTTCCATATAAATGGCCTGTCTTGGTTCATGCTTCAGACTTTCCTAAAATGTCTCAAACAAGCAGCATCTGGGCTTGGCATGCCCAGTACCTCTTGCTAAGTGGCCCCTGGCCCGGTACTAGTGGGTAGCCAGCCTTGATTAGCAGCTACACCACTCCCAGTCAACTACAAGCCCAGCACAAGTAGTAGCCATCTGCAGACTGCGATGTAGCTCATGCCAAGTGGCCCTAGGCAGAACACAGGTGGTGGCTGACCTTAGCCTGTACCTTCCAGGAAGCCCCAGACCCAGTGCACACAGTGGACAGCTTCAGACCATGCCAAACCACCACCCAACCACCTCCACAAGTGACACACTCAAGGGGCTGACTCAGCAGGCCCCAGTCTCACTAAAGCCAGTCCTGCTTCATGGGGTTGAACCCTACACAGCAGATGCTTCACGGTGGTCATGACCCGTGCTTGCAGCCAATGAGCCTGGGGGTAAATCCCTCCCATTGGTGCACCAACATCAATCAAGGCTCAACTGCAACAGGAGGGTGCACACAGCCCACATGGGTAAAACACCTGGAGCACCCAGCTCAGGTGACCAGGGAAGCTGCACCACTGAGCCCTAGAGGACGCCTACTAGGTAAGACCACTCTACCAAGACCAGGAGGCACAGGAACTCTACAGGAAGGCAGTTAAAATGAGGAGACA
This sequence comes from Myotis davidii, assembly GCF_000327345.1. Lineage (NCBI taxonomy): Eukaryota > Metazoa > Chordata > Mammalia > Chiroptera > Vespertilionidae > Myotis > Myotis davidii. The sequence goes on from NW_006292441.1 coordinate 126,873, forward strand.
AAGATACATGTCCCAAATGAAAGAAAAGAACAAAATTCCAGAAAAAGAATTAATCAAAATAGATAAGCAATCTACCAAATGCAGCGTTTAAAACACTGGTTATACAGATAGTCAATGACTTCAGTGAGAACTTCAACAAAGAGATAGGAAACATAAAAATGGAGATTTAAAAAAAACCATAAAGAACCAGTCAGAAATGAAGTACACAATAATGAAATGAAGAATACATTACAGGAAATCTACAGTAGAGTAGATGAAGCAGAGGACAAATTAGTGATTAGGAAAATAAGGAAACAGAAAACACCCAATCAGAACAGTGAAAAGAAAAATTTAAAAAATGAGAATAGTAACAGGGTAGGAGTGCAGGAGGGTGTAGGGGATATAAATGGTGATGGACAGAGACTTGACTTGCGATAGTGAACACACAATACAGTGTACAGATGATGTGTGGTAGAATTGTGCACCTGAAACCTACATAATTTTGTTAACTAGTATCACCCCAATACATTCAATAAAAAGGGGAAAAACGAAGATATTATAAATAGGAACCTCTGGGACTTCAAGTACACCATCATTCACATCATGGGGGGGTGGGGGGGGAGTTGCCAGAAGAAGAAGAGAGAGGGGGGGGGGGGGAGTTGCCAGAAGAAGAAGAGAGAGAGCAAGAAATTTAAAACCTATCTGAAAAACTGATAGAAAGCTTCCCTAATCTGGTTACAATTCATAATATAAAATCGTTTTTTCCATCAGTAGATGAGTGGATAAAAAGAGTGTGGTAAATCTACACCATGGAATAGTATGCAGCAGTAAAAAAGGATCTCACTCAGACTGGTTTGGCTCAGTGGATAGAGTTGGCCTACGCACTGAAAGGTCCTGGGTTCGATTCCAGTCAAGAACACATGCTCGGGTTGCAAGCTCGGTCCCGGTGGGGGGCGTGCAGGAGGCAGCCAATCATAGTATCACCCCAATACATTCAATAAAAAGGGGAAAAACGAAGATATTATAAATAGGAACCTCTGGGACTTCAAGTACACC
>NW_006292441.1:128351-133368 GCF_000327345.1 Myotis davidii
GCCTGCAGACTATCATGCTAAGTCAAATAAGTCAGTCAATGACGTGTCACATGATCTCACTCATATATGGAATCCAATGAACAAAATAAACTGATGAACAAAATAGATCCAGGGACACAGAAGCATGGAACAGACTGCAGAATCTCAGAGGGAAGGTGGAGGAAGGTGGATAGGTGGGAAAAGATCAATCAAAGAACTTGTATTCATACATGCATAACCCATGGACACAGACAGTAGGGTGGTAAAGGCCTGGGGCAGGGGGTGGGGGCAGGCTAGGAGAGGTCAATGGGGGGAAAGGGGGACATATGTAATACTTTCAACAATGAAGATTTTTAAAATATATATATGATATTTAAATTCACAAGTAAACAAATAAGTATAATAGTTTTTAATCAAATATACAAAATCCAATGAAAATGACGTATTTCCAAAAAAAGAAAAGAACATATTTCTATGTTTTAATGATTTTATGCAAATAACAACTTAAAACTTTGAAATTAAGATACTTGGAAACAAACAAAAAAAGTCCAAAGATGTTAAGACCCCAAATGCCTATGAACTGATGAATAAGCAAAATGCAGTATACACATACAATACAATATTATTCAACAAAAAAGGAATGAGCCCTGGCCGGTTTGGCTCAGTGGATGGAGCATTGGCCTGTGGACTGAAGGGTCCCAGGTTCGATTCCGGTCAGGGGTATGTACCTTGGTTGCAGGAGCGTCCCCAGTGAGGAGTATGCAGGAGGCAGCTGATCAATGTTTCTCTCTCATCGATGTTTCTGGCTCTGTCCCTCTCCCTTCCTCCCTGTAGGAAAATCAATAAAATATTTTTTTTTAAAAAGTGATCTTTATAAACAAAAAAATCTTTAATCCATCCCACCCAAGAGAAATGAAAACATATGTTCACAAAAAATTGTTCATAAATATTTATAGCAAACATGATTCATAATAGCTGAATAGTAGAAACAACTCAAATGTCCTTCAACTGATGAATGGATTAATCTGTTATATCCATACAATGGCATATTATTTGGCAATAAAAAGTAATGAAGTAATGATATATGTATTGATATATGCCACTCTCAAAAACATGCAAAGTGAAAGAAGCCAGACACAAAAAGCCATGTATTATATGATTCATTTGTACAAAATATCCAGAATAGGCAAATCCATAGAGATAGCATATTAGTGGTTGCCTGGGACTGGGAGAAAACGGCATCAGGGAGCGACTGCTTAATGGGTACAGGGTTTGCTTTTGGAGTGATAAAAACGTTTGGAACTAGATATGCAACATCATGAAGTTACTTAATGGCACAGACTACGCTCTAAATGGTAACTTTTATACTATGTGGATTTTATCACAGTAAAAAGTTACAAGGCAAAAACACAGGAAACAATGTTGCTTCATTTCTATTTTCAAAAGTTCACTAATCCTATACAGTGTAGCTCAGTTGGTTTAAAGGTTATCCCACAGACCAAAAAGCTTCGGGTTGTATGCCCAGTTGGGGCCCCTGTGGGAGGCAATGGATTGATGTTTCATATCAATTATTATTATTTCTCTCCTCTCTCTCTCTCTCTCTCGCCCCCCCCCCCACACCCCTCCCTCCCTTCTGTCTCTAAAAATGCCCTAGCTGGTTTGGCTTACTTGATAGAGTGTTGGTCTGGGAACTGAAGGGTCCCGGGTTTGATTCGAGTCAAGGGCACCTGCCCAGGTTGTGTGTGGGGGGGGAGGGGGGGGTCGATCCCCAGTAGGGGGTATGCAGGAGTCAGCAGCCTATCAAATGATTCTCTCTCTCTCCCCCTCTCCCTTCCTCTCTGAAATCAACAAAAGTATAAAATAAATATAAAATCAATAAAAATCAATGGAAGCATATCCTCAGGTGAGGATTTTAAAAAATTCAGGAAAAAATTATATAATCCTGAAAAAAGGGGGGCATTAAAGGCTCGTTTCTATAGTAAGTTAATCTCAACATGTTTTCAAATCCAACAATCTCAAGACAAGCTCAATCAAAACAATTAAAAAATGGCATCAGATTCTACTTTTGAAGCCCAGAGAATTTCTGAAAGAATGCCTTACAGATGTCCTTTCCAGTCATCAAATATCTCCTAACAGCACCGTAAATTTTATGATTTCAAACCAAATGGAAAAGACCCACCCTTCTGTTGTATTCTGGCTTTTAGCCAACAGACACAATAAAGTATATCTGCAAATAGAGCTGGTCTACTTATACTATGATGGGAGACTGAGAAAGGAAGGAATTTTTTTATACACAACCCCCGCCCCCAAACATATACAATGCAAAAATTTTGGGCCTCCATTACTTTTATGTAAATTATCTGATTAGAAATCTGATAGTAATATGTTTTCTTTTTTTTACTTGACTATTTTCTTTCTTTTTTATTAAAAATTTTTTAAAGTATTGATTGATTTTTAGAGAGGGCTCAGAGAAGCATCGATTTGTTGTTCCACTTATTTATGCATTCATTGGTTGATTCTTGTATGTGCCCTGACAGGGGATTGAACCTGCAACCTTGGCATATGGGGAAAATGCTCTAACCTACTGAGCTATTCAGTCAGGGCCTTATGACTATTTTCTTTACTTCTGATTCTGGTTCACTGCAACCATTGCCTTTATCATTTGCTGGCTAAATGATAGGACATCTTAATGAAAAGAAATCCCTCTACTTTACAGAAGAAAGTTAAAGTCCACATTACAGAAATTTAACTCCTAAAACACTACTTAATAATTATATCAATGAATGTAGACTTGTGATATGAGGATCAACATTGGTCTAGAGGTCAAAACTCCAGGGTCTACCACTTACTTTACTAGGACAAGTCTTATTTTCTGAGCTTTATTTTCTCTCTCAGGTATAAAAAGGAAAACTTTCCTGCTTGTCTCCCAACAGAAGTACAGTAATAAAAATATGTACAAGGTGGTTGGTCCCACTAAAGAGGGGCACCTAACCTAGGTTGGTGTAGGATGCTGAGAAAAGGAAAAAAGTTGGGAGCAGGAAAGAGTTTCAGAAATAGCTATTGAATTCAAATTCAAATTCAAAGGGAAATGGAGAGAGAGCATTCCAAACTAGGGGGTGGGGGAGGCTCAGAAGCAAAGGTGGTGAGATGAACACCACAAATCTGCTTATGTTATTTCCTTTCTTTAAGAGTTAAGGGCTCCTAACTCTTCAGAGTAGTCCCTTCACCCTAACCGAAATGTAAGATTCTAGCCTTATCTCATTCCACTCCCCAAATATACAATGCTTATTCTTTCCAGCCTCAATACTTGAATGTTCTTCCACTCCAGGAACATCTAGCTCAAAATGGGGACACTACCTTGGCCTGCCAGAGTGAGTGCAACATTTCCAGGCTGCCACTTAATAGGTAAATAGTATTCATTTTAATCTAAGAGAGTATGAACATTGTATTTACATCAAAGCAGAATGAAAGAATGTTCTCAATTTTGCAACATTTCCAAGATAAATGAATGTATATCAGTAAAGTTTGTAGAAAGTAATCATGAAAAGTTAAAAATCCATAAACTATTCATCTTGACCCAGAACAGAATGAGACCATCACAAGACATCCTTACCAGATAAGGAATGTATTCCGAGAACAAAATGTTCAAGTAATCTTCTGTAATTTAAACTCACATCAAAAAATCAAGTTCCTATTTTGCAACCAAGGTAAATTCAAAATGATACCAAAAATCATATATAAAGTATTTTAGAGCTCAAAATCAGCTTTAGTGCCTTTTAGCTATTCTTTAACTTTCCTTTGCACTGTTGAGTTTTAAACAATTTTTAAACTGGTAAATCCAGAGTATAGAGACTGTGTAAAAGACACCTGCTGCTCTGTGTCATATACTGAGACCTCTTCAAAAGTTCTCTTGGTATTACAACTTACTAGAGATGAAAAAATAGATAACAATGCCTCCCAATATTGGATGCAATCAGTATTGTACAGAACATTTTCACAACTTTAAAGGCTATTATTGGTATAACTGCTTCAGTCAACCGTAACTCTAAAGGACTAGCCATACCATTCGCATCTGTTTTGAGGGTTCAATTTCATTTTAACAAGGTCTATCAACTCCCAAGACACGGAGACACACGTGCAGGATTTCCAGCCATACCCCACTACATAAATGTTTCACCACTCTTAACTAGTCAAACAAAACCTCTCCCAGTACAGTGAAGTCAGCTCGCCACTTTATCCTAACCCCATTATACCGTCTCCTCCACATCCCCAACCTGTCAGTTACAGAACCCCACCACACGGTCCCAAGTAACACCTTTCAATCTCTTTGAACCGAACCCACTTACACGAGCCCGCGGTATCCCTCGCCCCGATCCAGTCCTATCGACCTGCCCGCATCAACTGAATCTCTAAATGAAATCCGCTTTCCACCACCCCATTACCCACTAAAACCCAACTTCCCATACCTGAAGCGATCTTCCCTTTCAGTAGCCTCAATCTAACTTAAATGATCACTCAGTCCCTTTGTCAACCGTCTCCCGCCCCACCGTGTATCCTCCTCACCTTCCCCGTCCCCTAGTCTTCCATCAACTCCCAAAGTTGCCACCCCCCAAGAAAAACAAAAAAGACAAAAAAACGCACCTCAACCTCAGACCTGCCCTTCCCCACTTTTACCCTCTTAATTCTCCTCTCCGCCTGTTCGCTCATACCGACAACGGCTCCGACAACCCCGAAGATCCGAGCCCGGCCTCGTCCCATACCTCTTGGGGACAGCAATCACCTCGTCTCGGTCAACGCGCCCCCCACTAGGACGCTTACTCCTAACAGACTCCTGGCCGCCGCTGCCTCCCTCCATTCATCCCCGGCCCATTCATCTCTCAGCCCGATCCCAGACACGCCCCCCGGCCTCCTCCCTCTCTCCCAGCGCTCTGCCCGGCCCGGGACCCTCACCAGATTAGAGGTTCTAGCAGATGGAGACTCTGACTCTTTGCGCTTCTCCTCCGTCCTCTTCCAAGCCTCCGCTCGCCCCTCCACCAGC
>NW_006292441.1:133567-135929 GCF_000327345.1 Myotis davidii
TCCCCGCTCCTCCCCCGCCCTTTTCGGTGCAGCGGGAGACAGGGATGCGCGTCGAGGAGAAAGGCTCCCAGAAAAAAATCTCAGAGGGGCCACGCGTGACACCTCCCGGGTGTTCAAAAGCTCTCTCTCCATGGCTGCTTTCCGAGAAAAAAAAAAAGTCCAAGCACACACAACTTCCTAGCCGCCCTCCATCCACTCTGTTTTTCACATGACTGTAAATGCGGGAGCTCTGATGAGATGTGGTACCCGCCCGCACCTTTCCAACTACCACCCTTAACTCCCTTTTTCCAACTCCCGTCTTTTCTCGCGAGACCCATACCTGCCGGCTTTGGGATTAGAAGTCGAAGCACAGATTTACAAATACCGGTCTCCCGGTTACGTTGCGAGGGCAACGGCCACGGCATGTACCCCCCACCCCCGGTGACTGCAGTGCGCGCGCGCGGGGGCTGAGCAACAGCAAAAGCTGGGATGGGAGAGAGAAGCTATGAAAGGGATTTTTGACAGCATGTAACCGCTAGGCCTGGGCACGTGCCCTGCGCCTCGCGGGCAGGTGCAGGGTACTCTGGGAATTGTAGTTTTTGTTCCCACCTTCAGGTCCACTCCAACCCACTGCCTTACTTAGGCCTCAGGCCGGGAGGGGGATTACCGACGCCATTTTGCCAGGAACAATGGCCCTTGGCCCAGGCGGTGGCGAGTGGGGGAGGGAGTAAGGTTTTAAGGGTTCGGTTAACCTCCCCTGGCCCCACGGTGCCATAGCAACCTTTTCAGAACCTGGCCCCGCCCCCCTCGCTGCTCCGCAGGGCTCCTAGCCTGTGCGCATGCGGAAAGACCACATTCCACGCCCCCCTGAGACTTGCTCTCACCATCTCCCACCATCCACTTACCAGATCCTCTAGTCTAGTTGGTATGAATACTACCTCCTTAGAGCATTCGTTACATGTTAACCTCGGGGCAGCTACTTTGTGTAAGAACTGCTTCTTGACTGTATCAGAATTGTTTCTGTCATTCTTACATGAACAATCCTGGCTCCGCAGAAGAGGAAACCGAGGCTGGGGAGGGGGGGCGGGATGTACATGACTTGCTCAAGTTCACACAACTATATTGAAGAGTCAAAACTTGAACCCAAGTGTGCTCAGGGGTAGAATGCATTTTTCAACCCCTCAAGGTGCGTCTGGCGGCACAGACCTAGACTGAAAGCTCCTAAGGGCAGGATTGCTTTCTCAAGGCACCTTAAGCCTTAGGATGCCTTGAGGGCAGGAGGCGGGAAAATACGGAGCTAATATGTTCAACTGCACAGCCTAAGGGCCCTATCACTAAGACATACCAACCTCTTATCTCCAACACTTTTTTTCTTTTCCTATTGTAGCCCTCAGAACCTCAGCCTTTTTCAGCTCTTTAAAAAACTATCAATAAATGTAGCTTTTGAGTCCAAATGGAGTGGAATGATGGGCCTGTATCTTGTCTCTGCACCTTTCCTCTCAAAGGTTGTTTTTTAATCCCAATATTGCCAGAACATGCAAGGAAACCAGACCTTGCCCTTAATAAATTCAAATCCCCATATCCCAATTTTGACAATGGAGGGAAACTGAGGGAATGAAATTCAGGGTTATAAGGTCCAGCTATTCCACCTATGGAGATCTTCCTGGATGAATTTGAAAGAACAAGTTTCTCCAGATAGTGCCACCGCCCTTCCTTAGAGGTCTCTACATTCCAAATTAGCTGTAGAATGGATGAAGTCTCCCCAAATCCTTTACTCACTTGCCCCTGAAGATAGTCCCTTTTCCCTGTTAAATTATTGACTACTGTGGGGAAAATGGGATGCATAGCCCAATAACCACTTAAGGACAATATCAAAGGTTACCATGTTATTAAAAGTCTTTATAGGTCCTGACTCCCACTGAGATAGTAACTAGAAACTGTCCGCCATTTTTATTTTTCAATGTCACTCTACTCCCACCACCACCACCACCACATACAGCCTACCTTTAGGAAAAGCAACAGGTACCTCCCTCAGGTGTCACCGGTTACTTTCTTTGTCTCTGAGCCTGCAGATCCAATCAACACAGATCAGTACTTGGAAGTATGAGCCCCTCAATCTGCTCAGATGTGAACCCATCTAAGAAGTCCCTCTTTGACAGTCAAACATCTACACTAATAAAAGAGAAAAATGGTAATTGGCGTACGACCCTACCCTTTTCATTGGCTAATCAGGGCTATATGCAAATTAACTGCCAACTAAGATTGGCAGTTAACTGCCAACTAAGATTGGCAGTTAAATGCCAACAAGATGGCGGTTAATTTGCATATGTAGGCACACTGCAGGGAGGCGAAAGGGAAAGCAGGAAGAAGCCCCCTGCCACTG
>NW_006292441.1:136383-144527 GCF_000327345.1 Myotis davidii
TTGGCTGAGGCATCCGGCCGGGGCAGCGGGGACCCGCAGCTGCAGCGGCCCCACAATCGTGGGCTTCGCTTTAGGCCCAGGCAAGGGATCCCTAGCTCCTGGGACTGCCAGTTTCGACCATGCCCACCCCCCCTCACTAGCTCCACCCCTACTTCCTGCTATCACTGGCCAGGGCGGAAAAGGCACCTGATTCTCCGATCATGATTGGGGGGCAGGGCAAAGGTGGCCCTGGGGGCTCTTAGCGCCCCCCTGGGTTTCTGATCACTGTCAGTGGCAGGGGGCTTCTTCCTGCTTTCCCTTTCGCCTCCCTGCATTGTGCCTACATATGCAAATTAACCGCCATTTTTGTTGTCAGTTAACTGCCATCTGAGTTGGCAGTTAATTTGCATATAGCCCTGATTAGCCAATGAAAAAGGTAGCGTCGTACGCCAATTACCATTTTTCTCTTTTATTAGTTTAGATGTGCTCTTCTGTGTGAAACAACCTGTCCATAACTCAGCACAAATGCCACTATAGGCAGAAAAGGGCATGGGCAATTATATCAAGTCAACAACAAACATACAACAGAGAACATTCCTTCTTATCCACTGGTTTCCACTGACTCTCAAATGGAATTTGTGTATTGTTTCTATTCATCAACTAGAAAATTTGACTTATATTAACCAGTTATATTTGGCTTTACATTATTCCAGGAAAACATCCTTCCAATAATCGACTTCAACTTATCTGAAGGCTCTGGTGCCAAGAAATTACAAAAGCCTTCACTGGATCCATTTTTATTTTTTATGTATTCTTTTTAAATATATTTTTATTGATTTCAGAGAGGAAGGGAGAGGGAGAGAGAGATAGGAACATCAATGATGAGAGAGAATCATGGATTGGCTGCCTCCTGCATGCCCCACACTGGGGATGGAGCCTGCAACCCGGGCATGAGCCCTGACCGGGAATCGAACTTGTAACCTCTTGGTTCCTGGGTTGACACTCAACTGCTGAGCCATGCCAGCCTGACACTGGATCCATTTTTAGACCCCATATTCTGCAGGAGTGGGGATGGGGGTAGTTTCATGGCCCTACTAGCTGTTGATCTTTTCCTTACCACATAGGATAGTAACTCCTTCAATCAAGATGAACCTCAAAGTTTACAATTAGCTGACTCCCGCAGCCATGAGTAGAGTTGTGACTGTTTCTAGAACTCAGTTTGTGACCTTGATCCCTCCTTGGACTAAGCTACTGGGAAAACAATGTGAGTCATTCTTTATTATTATTATTTTTACAATATACAAAATAAATTTATTACCAAATTGTAGATACAAAATAATTAGCCATTTACATGCAATAAACATTAATATTTCAAGAAAAACGTAAGTCATTCTTGATGTTCATTTCCCTTATCCCAGGTGATGCCTTATTTGGGGGATCTTATGGAGTGCTCAGGCATGTGGGTGGATTAAAAGTATCTACTTGCAGGTCCTTAGATTCTGTCAGTTACTGCTGAGCCCTCTGCCCACATGGATATTTTCAAGTGCTGTGGTCCTCTTTAACATTTCTACCACACTTACGGTATGGAACTCATTGCCAAGGTCACCTGTTGGTCCAACTACCTAGACATTCCCCACAGCCCTTCCTCTCTTGAGTCTTCCTGCCAGCCAAGGGTAACTTTTAGGAGTATATGCCACTTGAGCTCCCACAGAGCTCTCTCTGCCTCTTTTCTCAAAGGGGAGGGAAGTGATAAAGACAAGAATCTCTTTATAGGCTTTGCAAATCTTTCTTCCTTTTAGTTTTCTGGCCCAGATACTTTGTCTCTGCCCCTGCACCCTAATCCCCCTTCCCTAAGGCTTATACTTTTAAATATATTTATTTGTATCGATTTCAGAGAGGAAGGGAGAGGAAGGGGGAGATAGAAACATCAATGATGAGAGAGAATCATACATCTGCTGCCTCCTGCACACCCCACACTGGCCATTGAACCCTCAGTCCTGGCATGTGCCCTGACCGGGAATTGAACTGTGACCTCCTGGTTCATAGATCGAGACTCAACCACTGAACCACGCTGGCCGGGCAGGCTTATACTTTTGGAAAACAAAAGCGAGAGACTGGCTGTGTATTTGTTTTCCTGACTTGCCACCTCCTTTTCCTGAGATACACCACAAAGCTGACTACTTTGAGATGGTGGGGGGCAGGGTGCAGAGAAAAGGGGGAAAGACAGGAAAGACAAAAATCCATTTCTATCTCAAAGTAATATGGCAGCCACATTCTCCCTCTATTCAGTCTTAGCATCTCAGCAAAGAAAATGTACCTCTCATCCAGATTCCCCTGTTCAAGACAGTCACTCCTAGGGTTCAGGTACCTGGGTGACCTTTTTTCCAGTCAAGACTTGGCACTGGGGGAACTTCCACCTGTATCACCTATGGGCTGTTAACGTCTTCCCAGGAGGCTCTCTCCTCCAGCACGAGTGCCCCCTGAGTAAGAATTAGTATCTCCTACCTCAGAAGTGCGCCACTGCCTTTGGTTTAGTGACTGACTCAGAAACACTTCACCTTTCAGATAGTACAGTGGAATTTCTCAAGCCTTACTATGGAGTCTGATCTCCTCTTCCTAGACAGTCTTTTCTCATGTGCTGTAGGGGGCAACTGAATCTTGGGGAGCCTACAAGGAGTAAGCCCCTGCCCCAGCCAGTGTGGCTCAGTCAGCTGAATGTTGTCCTGAGCATCCAACGATCTCTAGTTCAATTTCCAGTCAGGGCATACCCAGGTTGTGGGTTCGGTCCCCAGTCAAGATGGGTGTGGATGAAATTCATATGGTATTTGTCTTTCTCCGACTTATTTTACTTAGCCCATTATTTGACTAGGTTTCTCTCTCTCACATCAAATGTTTCTCTCTCTCCCTTTCTTGTCCACTCTCTCTTAAAAAAATGAATAAAAACATATTTAAAAGAATAAAAACATTAAAAGAGTAAGCCCACATCATTTCTCTAAAACTTGCTAAGTGTATGGAATTTTGGTTCCTGTTCCAAGTCCCTATGTGGACAGAATACAGAGCCTGAGTTGGGGTTGCTAGAACAGCCCTTTCCCTCTCCAGAAGATCAGTTCTTTAAGAAATATACAGTCTAACATAGTATATTCTTCTGGGAATTAGAGAATTCAGTCACCTGGGATAGCAACAGGCTGCTTTTGCCCGCCTCTCTTTCCTTATCTCTCCTTCTCTCCCTCCCTTCCACTAATCCCTCTGAATCTGTTCCAACATTCCATAATAATCTTTCAAAACAGTCTTGCTACAAATCCTTCATGTAGCGGAAATGAATCAGAGTCTACCACTAAGATATAGAATAATAAAAAATTAATAATAATAGCTAATAATTAAATAATATTTACTATGTGCTTTATACAAACTCATTGAACCCTGTGGGGTAAGTACCATTATTAACACCATTTTTAAAATTGGTAAACCAAGGCAGAAAGAGGTTAAATAACTTGCCCAGGGTAGCACAGCAACTACATGGCAGAGCTAGAATTGAATCCTGTTAGTTTAATTGAAAGTTCATGCTCTTAACCATTTGCTATATCTTTCTTTATTGTCTATGATTCCATTTAATTTTATTTATTTTCAATTACAGATTGCATTCAGTATTATTTTCTATTAGTTCCAGGTGTACAGCATAGCGTTTAGACAATCATATACTTTACCAAGTGTTTTCCCAATATTTCCAGTACCCACCTGGCACCATACATAGTTATTGCAACATTATTAACTATATTCCTTGTGCTGTATTCTATATCCCCATGACTACTGGGTAACTACTAATTTGTGCTTCTTAATCCCTTCACCTTTTTCACCCAGTCACCCAACCCTCCTTCCCCTCTGGAAACTATCAGCCTGTTCTCTGTGTCTATGAGTCTGTTTCTGTTTTGTTTGTTCATTTATTTTTGTTACTTACATTATGGTATTTGTCTTTCTCTGACTGACTTATTTTACTTAGCCCATTATTTGACTAGGTCCATTTATGCTATTGTAAATGGTAAGATTTCATTCTGTTTTAAGGTTAAGTAATATTCCATTGTATATATGTCCCAAATCATTTTTTTGATATATTGATTTTAGAAAGAGAGAGAGAGAGAGAGAGAGAGAAAGAGAGAGATCAATTCTACTTATTTATGCATTCATTGGTTGCTTCTTCTATGTGCCCTGACCCAGGATCAAATCGAAAACCTTGGCCTATCGGGATGATGCTCCAACCAACTAAGCTACCCAGCCAGGGCTGTACATCTTCTTTACCCAATAGTCTATCAATGGGCTATTAAACCTAATAGCTTCCATATCTCAGCTCTTGTAAATAACACTGCAATGAACGTAGGGGTACATATCTCTATGTTCCATTACCACCAAGCCCATCTCACATCAGCCATCAATGATCTTTCTAACCCACAGACCCACCCGTGTCATTTAACCCGCTTAAAACCCTTCAATCGACTTCCACCAACAATAAAATAACAAGGACCAGATTTACCCTCTGCCCAAAACAACTAAAAAACACACAAAATACATGACAAAAAGGTTTTCAGGTGTTCCACAATAAGCAGGACAGAGAAGTAAGCCCTGAGAGATGGGAAACAAATGAGATGAGTTCTGCAATTGCCCCAGCTTACCCCTGAAGAGAGCTTCCAGACCACAGTACAGAGAAAGGGGATTCAAATGGAGCTGGATGTTCTTTTCCTTAAGCTGAGGGGGCGGAGCTGAGGATTCAGGTAAACAGGATGGCTAGAATTTACAGAACAAAATACCAGAGAAGGGGGGGCTGCATAGAGAGTAGAGAGCTGCATGGAGGAAGAACTCCAGAGATCTGCAGAGGATTCCTCTCTAATCTTCAACGGACTACTAGTCAGCACATGCATGTGAAGAGATTACCCAAGGCTGAGTAAAGAATCGCCTGAAAAGAGCATAGGGGAAAATTCCTGGTGCTCACATAGAGCTGGAATCATTTCATATTCCCTACGGTCAGAGCGGAGAAAACTTTAAATACATGGGACATCAGGAAAAGTACTAAGAGGCATATTGCCTCAATAGTAAGGTAAAATTAGCCCTGGACTAAAAACTATGCTGGTCCCATCTCCAGTGTTTGAAAGCAAGCCTCAAAAGGATAAAATTGTTTCCAAGTAACTTATCTGTATCCTAAGACAAAGCTCAAAATCACTTAAACTAATAAAAAAATAAAATCCGGAACCCAGCTTGGTAAAATTCACAATGTCTGTGGTCCAATAAAAAATTATCAGGCATGCCCTAACCGGTTTGGCTCAGTGGATAGATCATCAGCCTGCAGACTGAAAGGTCCCAGGTTCCATTCAGGTCAAGGGCATGTACCTTGGTTGCAGGCACATACCCAGTAGGAGGTGTGCAGGAGGCAGCTGGTCGATGTTTCTAACTCTCTATCCCTCTCCCTTCCTCTCTGTAAAAAATCAATGTGCAAGCTCAATCCCAGGCACGTAAAGGGAGGCAACCAATCGATGTAAGATCGCTCTCTTTCTCTCTCTCTCTCTCTCTCTCCCTTCCACTCTCTCTAAAAAAAATCAATGGAAAAATATCCTTGGGTGAGGATTAACAAAACAAAAAAATTATCAGGCATACACAATGGCAGAAAAATGCAACCAAAAAGGGGAAAAAATTAATCAATAGAAAGAGACCCAGAAATGACACAGAAGATAAAATTAATTGAAAAGAACATTAAAACAGCTATTATAAATATATTCTATATGTTGAAGGAGGTAGAGGAGAGAGTGAGCACGTTAAGGAGAAAGATTAACGATATTTTTTAAAGACCCCTTAAACTTCTAAAGATAAAAAATTCATTGAGATGAAAAATACAGTAGATGGGATTAATAACCCCATTATTTTCCAACAAATATTTGCTAAAGTCTATAGGAGAGATAACAGAGATCTTGAAAGTAGAATGCTTTTCATTGTAAGGTTTACTTGTCTAGGGAGCTTCTGTTCCCAGTAGGTTATATTCTTTTCAATCAGAAGTCTCCTACCACCCTTATCATTGTTCTGTACATAAATATTGTTAAAAACAAGCTGCTTTAAGATCTGCTTGGACATTGCAGAAGAAAGATAAATGAACTTAGGAAACACAGTCATAGAAACTATCCAGAATTTTTTAAAATATATTTTTTTTATTGATTTCAGAAAGGAAGGGAGCAGAGGGAGATAGAAACATCAATGATAAGAGAGTATCATTGATCAGCTGCCTCCTGAATGCCCCACACTGGGGATCGAGCCTGCAACCTGGGCATATGTCCCAACCAGGAATCGAACCCCGATCTCCTGGTTCACAGGTGAGCATACCAACTGGGCGAAACTACCCAGAGTTAAACACACTGAAAGACTGAAAAAAATGAGCAGAGTATTAGTGAGTTGTGAGAAACCTTCAGGAGGCCTTAATATACATATAATTGGAGTCCTGGAAAGAGAGACATAAAAAAATTCAAGAACTATTGACTGAAATTTTTCAAAATTTGTTGAAAATTGGGAAAGAAGAGATCCAGGAAGCTTGTTTTTATTTTATATTTTAATATTTTTCAAACTATAAGAGAAAGTTTATTTAGAAAGTCACAGGGGTAGAAATGAGCTGTAGAAGACATAAGCTCAGGAAACCAGTTACAGAGGCAAAAGAAGGCTCCTTGGAGCTCTGGAGAGAGAAGGGTGGAAGAGGGGGAGGGGAAAAGCAAGGGTGTGCTCCTGGGAGGGACAGGGCCCAGGAAGTTTGTTTT
This sequence comes from Myotis davidii, assembly GCF_000327345.1. Classification (NCBI taxonomy): domain Eukaryota; kingdom Metazoa; phylum Chordata; class Mammalia; order Chiroptera; family Vespertilionidae; genus Myotis; species Myotis davidii. Next base: position 143,145 of record NW_006292441.1, read on the forward strand.
TAAACATTGCTCTTTAGGTAAAGAACAATGATAAGGATGTTAGCAGACTTCTTGTTTCAAACAATAAAACCTATTGGGAACAGAAGCTCCCTTCCCAGTAAGCCTTACATTTTCTACTTTCAAGAACTGTGCTCTCTCTTCTATAGACCTAGCAAATATTTGTTGGAAAACAATGAAGTTCATTTATTTATTACATTCATTAATTTAACACATTCTGTGCTCAACTAAAGTGAGAAGCCAGGACAGAAGGCTAAGTTAAGCCAAGTCCCAACATTTGACCTTGCAGTTTAGTCAGGGGCCTCCCACAGAGATCTGTGATTTTATAATTTTCAACATATTTTGAAAAATGTTGGCAATTAGTTCTTCAAGCTTCTTTTTCTTTCTTCTCTGTATCATTCCAATTTTAGTATCTGTGCTGCCGAAGCGAGCACTGTTCTTCAAATGTTTTTTAGTTTAATGTTGGGAAGAAGGATTTGTTAGATGATGGCTTTCAAAAGATTAAACAGGACATTTTTATGTTGATTTTGAGGTATCTTTTCAACTTTCTTGACAAATTTGTCCAAAGGAAGTCTGACACCATCCTTCTTTTGCATTTGATAATGTAGTATAAATTGTACCCCAATCAATACTCTGTGGAACTGTGAGCTTCTCTGATTCTGGAAATATATATATCAGTCCAAAATCTAAACAAAATTACTCCATTTCCTTTGTCATTACACTATAACTTTTTGACTCAATTTTTAATTAATTGTGGTGACATTGTTTAATAAGATTATATAAGTTTCAAGTGCACAGTTCTATCATACACCATCTGTATATTGCAATGTATGCTCACCACCCAAAATTTAGTCTCCTTCCATCACTATATATTTGACCCTCATTACCCTCTTCAATCTCTACCAACTCTCCTTCCCTTTTGTTGTCTGTGTCTATGAGTTTCGTTTGTTTATTCATTTGTTGCTTTCTGTTTTATATCCGACATATGAGTGAAATCATATGGTTCTTGTCCTTTTCCATTTGACTTACTTTGCTTATTCTAAAGATCCATCCATGTTGTCACAAATGGCAGTACTTCATCTTTTCTTATGGCTGAGTATTATTCCATTGTATATATGTACTATATCTTTCTTGATATAATCATTCATCAAAGAGCACTTAGGTCGCCGAGACCGGTTTGGCTCAGTGGAGAGAGCGTCGGCCTGCGGACTGGAGGGTCCCGGGTGCGATTCCGGTCGGGGGCATGTGCCTGGGTTGCGGGCGCATCTCCGGTGGGGAGTGTGCAGGAGGCGGCTGATCGATGTTCCTCTCTCATCGATGTTTCTGGCTCTCTGTCCCTCTCCCTTCCTCTCTGTAAAAAATCAATAAAATATATTTTAAAAAAAG
>NW_006292441.1:144548-149787 GCF_000327345.1 Myotis davidii
CCACATGCAAAAGATTGAAACTAGACTGCTATTTGATAGCTTACACAAAAATTAACTCAAAAATGTATCAAAGACCTAAATATAAGACCTGAAACAATAAATTACATAGAAAAAAAATCCATAGATACTGAACTTATGGACCTTGGTCTCAGAAAGGATTTTATGAATTTGACCCCAAAAGCAAGGGAAGTAAAAGAAAAACAAATGAATGGGACTACATCAAACTAAAAAGCTTCCATACAGTAAAAGAAACCATCAACAAAACAAAAAGACCACTTACTGAATGGAAGAAGATATTTGCGAACAATACCTCATTCAAAATATATAAGGAACTCATACAACTCAACAAAAGGAAAACAAACCACCTAATTAAAAAAAAATGGGCAGCCGAAACCGGTTTGGCTCAGTGGATAGAGCGTCGGCTTGCGGACTGAAAGGTCCCAGGTTCGATTCCGGTCAAGGGCATGTACCTGGGTTGCGGGCACATCCATATAATGTCTAAAAAAAGAAAAAGAAACATATACTTATAAGAGGCTAATATGCAAAATATTTATATAAAGAACTTATACAACTCAATATGAAAAAAACAAATAGCCCAATTAAAAAATGGGCAGAGGACCTGAACAGACATTTTTCCAAAGAAGTTATGCAGATGCCAATAGACATGAAAAACGATGTTCAACATCACTAACCATCAGGGAAAAAAACTACAATGGGATACAACCTCACATCTGTTAGAATGACTATTCTCAATGAGACAAGGTTGTGGAGAAAAGGGAACCCTCATGCACTGCTGGTGGGAATGTAAATTGTTACAGCCGCTATGTTAACAGTATGAAAGTTCCTCAAAAAAGAAATTGAGAATAGAGCTACCATATAACCCAGAAATCCCTCTTTGGGGTATCCACCTGAAAAATTTGGAAATATATATTAAACTGATAAGAACAGATACTACAATTGAACAACCCAATTAAAAAATGGCCAGAGGGCCTAAACAGACACTTCTCCCAAGAAGACATACAAATGGCTAACTGGTATTTGAAAAGATTCTCAACTTCCCTAGCTATTAGGGAAATGCAAATCAAAAGTACAATGGTGCCGAGGCCGGTTTGGCTGGGTGGATGGAGCCTAGGCCTGTGGACTGGGGGGTCCCGGGTTCGGTTAGGGTCGGGGGCGTGTCACTGGGTTGCGGGCACATCCCCAGTGGGGGGTGTGCGGGAGGCGGCTGATCGATGTTTCTCTCTCATCGATGTTTCTGGCTCTCTGTCCCTCTCCCTTCCTCTCTGTAAGAATCGGTGGAATATATTTAAAAAAAAAAAAAACTACAATGGGATACCACCTCACATCTGTTAGAATGACTATTCTCAATGAGACAAGGTTGTGGAGAAAAGGGAACCCTCATGCACTGCTGGTGGGAATGTAAATTGTTACAGCCGCTATGTTAACAGTATGAAAGTTCCTCAAAAAAAAAATTGAGAATAGAGCTACCATATAACCCAGAAATCCCTCTTTGGGGCATCCACCTGAAAAATTTGGAAATATATATTAAACTGATAAGAACAGATACTACAATTGATCTTAGCCAAAAGGCCAAGAAGCGATGGAAATATATATTCATAAACATATATTGACTCATTTTTCACTGATGTATTTTCAGTCATCTGTACATATTCCTTTACCTTTTTGTCTTCCCAATTCAATCTCCTGTTGACCAGCTGCTCTAGTATGCTTATCTCAAGAGTCACTGCTTTTGATACATTTAATGTTATTAGTCTTTGTCTAAATTATAGTATTAGCCCTTTCACTTTGTTTGGCTTCCCATTTGGAGTTTTATAAAATAACTAGAGGCCCAATGCACAAAATTCATCCACGGGTAGGATCCCTAGCAGCTGCTGGCTGCCTGCTGCCGCTGCCAGGCAGGGCCTCCCTTCCCACACCATGTTCTGCACTCCACCCTGGCGGTCAGCGCACATCTAACTCCCAGTCAAACTCCTGCCAATGGGGAAAATTTGCATATTAGCCTTTATTATATAGGATAAGAAAAATGTAATAAAATGTTTGAATCACAAAATCTGCTCTATCAAGATGGCTTCATTGTAGGAACTGGAGGGTTGGCCAGCAGGCAACAGCTTGAAATGTTTGTTGTCTGGTGTATTCAAGTCAAAATTCAGCTCCAAAAAGATGGTTCAGATATATTAATATATCCAAAGATGGTTTGGATATTTTATAAAAGTCGAATGTATAAAAGCTGAAAACCTCCTGTGAAATCAAATAACCCTAATACAAAGTAGAAAATAATGTGTGCTATAAAAAGATATGTAGCTTAAGAGAGCAAGGGGAGTTGTGGGGGATTAGCTAGAGGCAACATTGATGTGGGCCTTGAAAGATTGATAAGCTTTAGACAGGCCAAGATGCTGGGAAAAGACATTCTAGGTGGAAGCAAAGACTTGGATATTGAGAGTTTGCAACTGACTTGGGTTAGTGGGAAGAGTTCACATTTTCTTTATGCATACCGACTTCCAAAATGAAGGTCTTGTGATAAGAGTCAAGGACACATTAGTCAATCACTCTCTTGAGGGTGGAACTTTATGGGGTAATAACTGAAAGGTTAAAAGATGTTGCTGTGGAGATCTCTCCTTTGGCATATCTTTTTTTAAAATATATTTTCTTGATTTTTTACAGAGAGTAAGGGAGAGGGATAGAGAGTTAGAAACATCAATGAGAGAGAAACATCGATCAGCTGCCTCCTGCACACCCTCCACTGGGTATGTGCCCACAACCAAGGTACATGCCCTTGACTGGAATCAAACCTGGGACCCCTCAGTCCGCAGGCTCCATCCACTGAACCAAACCGGCTAGGGCTCCTTTGGCATATCTTGATCTTCCCCTTGCTTGGACATCTTTCTCTCTCTAGTGAAGTTGTTGGATTGTGCTTTATTTTCTGTGCAGGTTGTGGGACAGAAATGTCCATTCCTAGACTATTATCCTTCACTGAGCAAACTAAGTGGGAATTCAGATGGATTCCAAGAGATTGGAGGCCTGTTAATGGGGAGTGGAAGTGAGGCATCTTCTGCTCTAAACTCTCTAAGCCAGGGTTTCTCAACTTCAGTACTATGGACATTTTTTGTTGTTGTAGAGACTATTCTTTGCATTGTAGGATGTTTAGCAGCATCCTGGCCTCTACTTAGTAGATGCCAGTATCAAACCCACCCCCCCCATCACACACACACACACACACACACACACACACACACAATTGTGACAAACAAAAATATCTCCAGGCATTACCACACGTCCTCTGGACATGGGGGAAAGGGATAAAATTGCCCCTGGTTGACGTATGAAAGTTTTTTTATGCCTCTTACTGCTCATAGTCTGGTTAGTAAGATTGAGAGGCACAGAACCCAGAGTATGAGTCCAGAGGGAAGGACCAAGGAACTTAACAGGCCAGTATCTAGTTTAGATTTTAACCTGGAAAGAATCATTCCTTTTAGACTCCTTGTTGCTCACACATACTCTAGTTCCTCTTATTGGAGTTATATCTAGAGATCTTCCTGATCTTGCATTGCAAAGTTTCTACTCATAGAGCACAATTAACATATAATGTGACTCAGCCACCTGTGGTAAGTACATATACATGCAATGTGGTGATGTCAATATTTCTGCTTACTGTCTGGGAAATGGTAAGTGAATGCCTCTCAGTATCCTGTGGAGGTTTAGAGAGTGGGCAGAGATCATGGAAAGGGGCATGATGACCTCTCACTGGCCAGTTTATGGATCTTGCCATCTGGCACATATCAGGGTGGGGAAGACCAGGGCAACCCCAGCTTCATTTCAACAAGAGCCAGACCTATCCTCTTCCTGAGGACTTCTTCCCAAAGCCAAACAACACAGCCACAGTGGGAGAAAGCCCAGGCCAGAGCAACAGACTTAGGAATTCAGGCCCCCACCAGGTACCCATGTGAGTTCCTCTAAGTGGAAAAAAGTGAGAGAGAAGAGATAAGATGTTTTGGATATATTTGGGCTTTAATTTTTCCTTGGGAAGAAAGTTTTCCCTTGCTGATGGAAAGGACTTGATATTATTAAATTACGCTGAGCACTGTAGGTCATTTGTAATCACTTGATGCACATTGTGAAATCCAATATGTAGAGCTGCGTTTTAGAGTTAGGCAACATGTCCTTGTTTTCTTTTTCTTTTTTAAATAATTCCCTATTGTTGAAAGCATTACACATGTCCCCTTTTTTCCCCCATTGACCCTTTCCAGCCCGCCCCCCGCCCCAGGCCCTCACTGTCCCATATATGCATGGCCTTATCTGTGTCCATGGGCCATGCATATATGCGTACAAGGTCCTTGGTTGATTACCTCCCACCACCCACCCTCCCCCACCTTCCCTCTGAGATTCCACACTCTGTTCCATGTCCATTGTTTTCCATTGCCCTCCCCACATGCTCCTCACAGAACTTTCTAACAGCCCCACTGAGTGGGCAGTAGGCCACTGTCACCTCATTCCAGGCTGCAGCTGATTAGACTATGGTAGACACCTAACCTAAGCTGAGCTGATCAGCTTCTCTTCCCTAAGATTTTGGAAGGGAATTCAGACACTCCAGTTAGCTAGCTACAGGTTCTGGACTGATAAGGATATACATTTGGAGTTTTACAGCCCATGTTTGGGCTACATGGACTGATTGATGAGCTGGCGGAGACACTGAGTCTTCATCTGGTCTGTTTAGTATCTGTCTCCTCTACAAGATTATAAAGTCAAAGAGCACAGGAAACATGTCTCCTTTGCACACCACAGTAGTCCTAGAGTCTCGTAGTACCTGGTGCATAATAGAAGTCAATAGTCATCTAGTGAAGTTATGGCCAGCTTTACCACTTAAGAGAATAAATAATGGCTGTCTTCTCTCTCAATTAACCGTGTAAGGCATCATCTGCCTTTATTAATAGGAAGTCCCTGTTCCCCACTAACTTGGTAAATAACCTAGGTAGCTATTCATTCCCTGGTGATGAGTCCTATTTCAAAACTCTAGGCAGAGGGAGAGAGAACTGGAAATACCAGTCAGTCCACTAGCCCTATAGCTCTCTTGCCATCTTCTTTGGTCCTGCGCAATGCAGGAGTTCAGAGTACCAAGGTTATGGCTCTTTGAGTTAATTCTTTTTTTAAAAATTATATTTTTTATTGATTTCAGAGAGGAAGGGAGAGGGAGAGAGATAGAAACATCAATGATGAGAGAGAA
>NW_006292441.1:149908-153590 GCF_000327345.1 Myotis davidii
GACCTGGACCTCCTGGTCCATGCCAGCCAGGACTCTTTGAGTTAATTCTTTATGTTTAGCTGTTGACCCTCAAAACATACCACTGTGCCTTTCAGGTTCAGTCTCAGGGCTTTAAACCTTAGAACCAGCCCAACCCCCAAGAACCCTTAGGCCCTGGTGTTGAGTCCGGATAAGCTGCCCAACTTCTTGCTGCCTTCCAGGCAGGTAATTTTTCTTTGGGGACCACTGGCATCCTTTCTTGCCACTCCAACAGCATTTTAAAACTTTAAATCTAGGGAAGAAAGCACTGATTGGATTCTTAGAAATCCTCTTGTCTTCTTATGCAAATTAATCTGCCCCTTCCCCAGGACTCTCCAGAACTCTGAATAACATTGCGAAAACACAGAAAAAAGATCCTGTTGTTCCTTGGCTAAGAGTGCCTTCCTGCCTTTCATGTCCATGACTTAGGGAACTAGCCAAATTACTTTTTCTAGAATAAAAAATCTACCCAGAGTGAGTCACAGTCTTCATGACATCAAAGAGATGGGGATAATTTTTTTTAATTTCACTGCATTAGGTATATGGCCATAAAAGAGCACATAGAGGTACAGTTACTTGGAATGGGCTTTTAGCATAACTCTTTTAGGAGCCTGCAGAGGTAGTAAGCCAAGGATTTTGGATCATCAGAGTTCTGACTGTTCTCTGACATGCCTAGCAACATGCAAGGGCAAGAGAGAGGAGTATCCAGTGTGACCTCATCTTAGCTTGAATGAATCTGCAAACACCCTATTTCCAAATAAGGTCACATTTACAGGTACTGGGGGCTAGGACTTAAACATATCCTTTTGGGGCATACAATTCAACTCACAAGAGAGGCTAACACATCATGAGAACAACATCTGTATTATGGGTGTGTCTCTTGCTACTTCCAATCTTTGAGGTGCTAAAGAGATACTAGGAGGTTATGTTATCATAGAAGTAGGGATACGTTCCATTTTCTATTTCGAATTAATCTGTGAAGTACTTGTACTGAGTTATACTCCAACCATTCATGTCTGAGATCCCTTTTTTATTCTCATTCTTACCAATACTTGATATTGCCAGACCTAATTAATTTTTTTAATTTAATTAAATTTGCCAACCTTGTGGGTGTAAAGTATTACAAACCAGATTGCACAGATGTGGGAATAAGTCCCATCTCTTTCACTTGTGTCACTCTACTTTTAATTTTTCTGATTACTGGTAATATTTGCCACCTTTTCATGTTTATTACCTCTTTTGTGATTCACTTTGTGTGAATTGTCTTCATATTAGCTTCCCACTTTTTTTAAAAAAGATATTTTTTATTGATTTCAGAGAGGAAGGGAGAGGGAGAGAGAGAGAGAAACATCAATGATGAGAGAGAATCATTGATGGGCTGCTTCCAACATGACCCCCACTAGGGATCGAGCCCACAACCCGAGCATGTGCCCTGAATGGGAATCAAACCATGACTTCCTGGTTCATAGGTCGCTGCTCAACCACTGAGCCACAGTAGCCAGGCAGCTTCCCACTTTTTGAGTTGCTTATTTTTTATTTATAAAAGTTTTTTATATACACTGCATATTAATCTTTTGCTACTGTATTTATGACAACTTCTCTTTCAATTTGTGGCTTAAATGCTCACAAAATTATCTCTATCCTTTCACTACCCATCTACTCATTTATGCTAGTATATCCTTCTTGCTGTTTGAATACATCCTGTAGAGCGACTCATTAATCTGTTAACTCTGGTTATTCCTGGTTGGTGGGATTTTAGAGCACTTGTTGCCTTCTTCTTTGTCCTTGTCTCTATTGCTTAACTTTTCTAGAAAAAGCACCCATGAGGCCTAGCCAGTTTGGCTCAGTGGATAGAGCGTCGGCCTGCAGACTGAAGGGTTTGATTTCAGTCAAGGGCACATGCCTGGCTTGTGGGCTCCATCCCCAGTAGGGATGTGTAGGAGGCAGCCAATCAGTGATTCTCTCATCATTGATGTTTCTATCTCTCCTCCCTTCCTCTCTGAAATCAATAAAAATATTTAAAAAGAAGAAACTGGAAAGAAAAAAAGCATACATGAGCCCTAGCTGTTTTGCTGAGTGGATAGAACGTCGGCCCGCCTACTGAAGGGTCACGGGTTCGATTCCGGTCAAGGGCATGTGCCTTGGTTGCAGGCTCGATCTCTGGCCCTGGTTGGGGCACATGTGGGATGCAACCAATCGATGTGTCTCTCTCATATCAATGTTTCTCTCTGTCTCTGCCCCTCCCTTCCTCTCTTTCTAAAAATCAATAGAAAAAAAATCCTTGGGTGAGGATTAGCAAAAAAATAAATTAAAAGTACACATGATTTTTGTAAAAGCAATAAAGTTTACTTCTCCTATTTAGTTGAAGGTGTGAATTGAGAATCTAGAGAAGGAAAAAAGAAAGATATTTTCAATTTGTGTTGGGGACTGGGTAAGATTTGCCTTCAAGTAAAGTTGGACAAGTAGGCTCATGAAGTGCTGCCCCTCAGCTGAGGTAGGTATGGAGCAAGTTTCCCATGGGTGACAGCCCACCATGTTTAATAAAAATCTACATATGTACTTAGATTACTTTATTCAGGATTCTGGTAACAGAACCTATAGAAGAAATTTTGCTGAGCCCTCTCTGTTCCAGGAAAACCTGCACAGGGATATCACCCGGACAAGTGGAAGGGCGGTACTTAAGCTTCAGGGGTGCCCTAGCCAGTTTGACTCAGTGGATAGAGCATCGACCTGATGACCGAAGGGTCCCGGGTTCGATTCCAGTCAAGGGCACGTGCCTCAGTTGCAGGCTCCTCCCAGGTCCGGGCCCTGGTCAGGGTACGTGTGGGAGGCAACCAATCAATGTGTTTCTCTCATATCGATGTTTCTTGCTCTCTGTCTTTCCCTGTCTCTTCCACTCTCCCTGAAAATCAATGGAAAAATATCCTCAGGTGAGGATTTAAAAAAAAAGAAAGAAAAAGCTTCTTAGTGACATTGGTTCCCTTGGTGAATCACATTTCAGAGTCTGGCCCTCAGACTGGCAGTTCAATGTGGTTGGATAAATTTTAGGTAAACGTTTTTTGTTTTTGTTTTAATATATTTTTTATTGATTTTTTACAGAAAGGAAGTGAGAGGGGTAGAGAATTAGAAACATCGATGAGAGAGAAACATGGATCAGCTCCCTCCCGCACACCCCCTACTGGGGATGTGCCCGCAACCAAAGTACATGCCCTTGACCGGAATCGAACCCGGGACCCTCCAATGCTCTATCCACTGAGCCAAACCAGTTACGGCAGGTAAAAGTTTTTAGGTAAATTTTATTGAAGTATTACATAAATATTAAAAGTACACATATTTTAAGTGTAACAATTACTTTTGCCTCTATGGTCAGCACATATTGAGTCCTATTTTTTAAACTTTTGCTCATTTCTAGATAATAGTTTGAAGTATTGGGATTTTTTTCTCCCTGAATGTCACCCGTTCCTTTTCTCCCTTTCTGACAAATAGCAGACTCTGTGCTTCATTGCTTTCTAGGAAGTATGTGGCTGAGCTGAAAGCAGATAAGCTTGCAAGATATTTGAACTTGTCTGGCTGGCATGGCTAAGTGGTTAAGCATTGACCCATGAACCAGGAGGTCACTGGTTCGATTCCCAGTCAGGGCACATGCCTAGGTTGTGGGCTCATT
>NW_006292441.1:153686-184613 GCF_000327345.1 Myotis davidii
CAGAAAATATATATATTTGAATTTTCTTTTCTAAAAGCCCAAGCACATTGAGGAGAATTATGTTCTTCCACCAAATGGGACTCCGACCAAATTCAAAAGAAATGTCCCTTGAGCTGCGGGGAGAGAAGGTGAGAGAAGTCAGCTGGGACCTGGGCCTTGCTTCCCACAGAGAGGAATGGCTGCTTTAATGAACTTGAGGGACAGGGATGTAAGACCTGGGGTTTCAAACATTATAAGAAATTTCTGTGTCCCAAGGCTGCCACAGAAGCCACAGGCTGTAGCTGCCCATTGGACAATGTTCCTCAGTAGTAACCTGTGAGAATCCTCCTCAATTCCTCCCCAAGGCTTGGCATTGCATAAGACCCCCGCTCTAGCCCCAACAGAAGTAGCTCTATCTACTTCCTTATATGGCAGTTTCTGAAGTTTGAGATTAATTTGAGAATGGAGAGCATTATGAACTATTTAAAGATCTAGATACAGAACATGGATGGAAATGACTTGAAGTGAACTGCAGGTGAAAGTATAATCTTCTTAATAAATTCCAGTTTTAGCCAGCATAGCTTCCTGAATGATCTAGGATTAAAATAATAACATGGCTTAAAATGGGAGATATTTTTTTCTTTTTCCCTGAATTCTTTTCCTTTACTTGATCCTCTTAGGAGCTCACCAAACTTTTCTTCCTCCTGTGTTTTTCCTTTCTATTACAAAATGAACTTTGTTGCTTTCTTTAGATGTAAAAAAATGCTCTTAATTTTCCATTATAACAGATTAAAATATTAATTCATCTGTAAAATATTTTAAATGAAGTAACATTTGATGCATACAGAATAATATTTGTAACTTTATGTTTGTTGTAAAGCTTAACAATAAAATAAATAACCATGAATCTACCACCCAACTTAAAAACTAGAATATTATTAGTAACTTGCATTTATCTGAATGTTTCTGTCTATCCCATATCTTGCCTCTTTACATAACTAACCACTATGTTGAATTTTATATTTGTCATTTGTTTAAAAAGTTCTGCCCAGCTCAGTGGTTGAGCATCGATGGAATGATAAATTGATCTCTCTCTCTTTCTCATCAACAAATAACAAGTTTTTTAAATATATACATTGCTTAATATTTTATTTTGAATTTATAAAGTTATATTTATTTTTAACTTTATAAATATAATGTGCTCTAGCTAAGTCTTCTGCATCTTGCTCTTTTCACTCAGCATTATGTTTCTAAGATTCAACTATTTTGTTATATATAGTTGTAGTTCACTCATTTCCAAAGATATGTAATGGTTTTTACTGTGTACCTATCACAATTTATCTTTCTCTCAGGGGACATTTGACTTGTTTCCTTGTTTTTGCTATCACCAAAAATGTGGCTAGGAACATGTCCCATAGTGCACACATAAAAGACTTTCCAGGGCATATACGTAAGGTTGGAATGTTCAGGTTGTAGGATATGGGTACGCTCAACTTTATTAGTTAGGTAATACCAGTGTTCTGATAAGTGATTGTCCCAGTTTACCTTCCCACCAGCAGTGTATAAGCATTCCCCTCCCTGTCATTTTGTATTGGTGAACTTCTTAAGTTTTGGCAATCTAATGAGTAAAAGTGATATCTCATTGAGGTCTGAATTCACCACCTTCTCATTACTAATGAGGTTGAGTGTTCTTTCATACGTTTATTTGACATTTCTGTTCCCCATCCTCTGAAATGCCTATCCTTGTCTTTTGCCCATTTTTCTACTGACTCCTTTTTTTCCATTTTGATCTGTGGAGTTGTTGATTGATATTCTAGCTACCAGTCCTTTATCAAGTGTGTATTTGGCAAATATTCTCTTCACCATTTACAGCATTGTGATTTCACTTTAATTTACATGTCTTTTGATGAACCAAAGTTCTTAATTTTAATGTGGGTTGTATTAGTTTTTTTATCAACATGTAACAAATTACTTCAAGACTTAACAGTTTAGCCTGACCGGTTTGGCTCAGTGGGTAGAGCGTCGGCCTGCAGACTCAAGGGTCCCAGGTTTGATTCCGGTCAAGGGCATGTACCTGGGTTGTGGGCACATCCCCAGTAGGGAGTGTGCAGGAGGCAGCTGATCGATGTTTCTCTCTCATCGATGTTTCTAGCTCTCTATCTCTCCCCCTTCCTCTCTGTAAAAAATCAATTAAAAAAATATTAAAAAAAAGACTTAACAGTTTAAAACAACAAACTTTATCTCGAATTTTCTGAGAGTCAGGAATTCACACATGGTTTAGCTAGCCTCTGGCTAAGGTCTCTCAGAAGGTTGCAGTGAAGCTGTGGGCTGGGGCTCAGGTGAAGGATTGACTAAGGGAGGATGTACTTCCAAACTCATTTTTGTGGTGCTCAATGGACCTTGTTGTCTTGTCATGAATGCCTCTTCTTCTCCTTCTCCTCCTCCTCCTCCTCCCTTTAAACATATTTTTATTGATTTCAGAGAGGAAGGGAGAGGGAGAGAATCATTGATCGGCTGCCTCCTGCACACCCCACACTGGGGATTGAGCCTGCAACCTGGGCATATGTCCCCGATTGGAATCGAATCTGGAATCCCTCAGTCTGCAGGCTGATGCTCTATCCACTGAGCCAAACCGGCTAGGGCTGAGTGCCTCTTCTTAAAGTCACCTCATAACATAGTAACTGGCTTCTCTCAGGGTGAGCAGTCAGACAGACAGACAGACACTATCCAAGACAGAAGCCACAGTGTATTTATGACCTAATCTCAGAAATAACATCTTATCACTTCTGCCCTATTCATTAGAAACATGTCACTATATCCAGCCTACTCACAAGGAGAAAATTTTATTTTTTTTAATATATTTTTTATTGATATCAGAAAGGAAGGGAGAGGGAGAGAGATAGAAACATCAATGATGAGAGAGAATCACTGATCGGCTGCCTCCTGCACACCGCCGAGTGGGGATCAAGCCCACAACCCTGGTATGTGCCCTGACCGGGAATTGAACTCTGACCTCCTGATTCATAGTTCAATGCTCAACCACTGAGCCACACCAACCAGGCCCAAGGAGGGAGATTCTACAAGTGTGTAAAAACCGTGGGGAGGGATCATTGGGACCCTCAGAGGCTGCCTACCACACATTCAAATATATCAATTTGATCTGATATGGCTAGCAGATTATTTTACCCCCCTCCCCTACCGTTTGTCTCTGGATCTAGTATTAAGAAATACTTCCCTACCCCAAAGTAAAAATATATTCTTTAATATTTTCTTCTAAATGTTTTTTTAAGCCTCACCTGAGGATATGTTTTTATTGATTTGAGGGAGGGAGGGAAGGAGGGAGAGAGAGAGAGAGAGAGAAACATTGATCAGTTCCCTCCCCATACATGCCACTACCAGGAATCAAACCCACAATCTGGGTATGTGCCCTGACCGGGAATCAAACCTGCAACCTTTTGGGGATCAGAACGATGCTCCAACCAACCAAGCCACCTGACCAGGCTCCTCTAAGTGTTTTTACTAGTAAGTTATCAGTGCTCTCCAGCCAAAGGCCACCGGTAACACACCTGTAATTGAACAAGTTGGGTTCATTACTCATTGGACAAGAGAGAACACACACCAAGAGGAACCAAGGATGTCTCAGTAAGACTGCCTAGACAAGCCTTATTGGAATTGAACCTTGGCTGTGAGATTTGGAAGAGGGTCTAAGAAAGTGGAAGTTTGGTCTAGATTGGGTGCCATTAGAAGTGGGGACAATTCTATGATTGGGTATCTCAATAAATCTTATTTATGGGAAGGAGAGAAAAATATAAGGCTAAAGCCGTAATTGGTAAAGAAGTAGAAGTCACTTATTCTGGCCAAGAGAGGTGGTGTTTGGTACTTTGTGAGTGGCACAGTGCTTAGACACAATTATGAAGTGACCTTGCTTTGTCTCAATTTATTATGGTGTGAGAGTAACCTTGTCTGAGGTTGGTATTCTGTGTTTATGTCTAAATAAGAGAATAACATGGCCTACATGTGAGTGCCAGGTCAACTTCTGAATGTCAGGGGCTGCTCTTTTTTTTCTTTCTCAAAGTTTTGCCTTTATTTTTCAGTGTCTAATAAACCCCGAGTTGGGTTTTCTATATGGCAAATGAGATATAAGCCTCCAATTTTATTTTTTCTTATGTATAACCAATTGTCTCACTGTTATTTACTGCCAAATTTCTGGTCTTTAACTCCCTGTTTTGAGAGCTTTCAGTGAATGTTGTTATGGGTTGATTATTTTACTAATGCTTGAGTGTGATATGTTAGGGATATCCCACTACTTAGCAATTGGCTAAGTCAGAACCAGGCAATCTGACTTGAAAATCTGTCTTCTGAATCTGTATGGCATTATGCATTGTCTCCCAAGAAGAAGCAAGATCTTGGTTAATATGCACTGATCTCATATGCTGCCAGGTGGGACTGTAGAGCTGATGTCACACTCTTTTCTCTCCTCATCTTATTGCAATTAGGGGTTAGTCCCCACCTATCCAGTGAAATTGTCCTTGGCAAAGTCACCAGTGAACTCTAGGTTGCCAACTGCACACCATATTTCTTTTTATATTTTTATTGATTTCAGAGAGGATGCGATAGGGAGAGAGAGATAGAAACATCAATGATGAGAGAATCATTGATCAACTGCTTCCTACACGCCCCTCACTGGGGATCAAGTTCACAACCCGGGCATGTGCCCTGACCAGGAATCAAACTGTGACTTCCAGTTCAGAGGTTGATGCTCAACCACTGAGCCATGCCAGCTGGGCCAAACCATATTTATTTATTGTTTCTTCAATTTTTTTATTGTCTAAAGTTTTACATATGTCTCTTTTTCCCCAATTGACCCCCCCCCAGTCATTCCCACCCAGGCAAGCCCCTACCACCCCAATGTCTGTGTTCATTGCTTATGTTAATATGCATGCATACAAGTCCTTTGGTTGCTCTCTAAACAATCCTCCCCTACCATTTGTCTCTGGATCTATTCTTTTTAAAAAAATGTATTTATTGATTTCAGTGAGGAAGGGAGAGGGAGAGAGAGAAACATCAATGATAAGAGAGAATCATTGATCGGCTGCCTCCTGCACGCTCCCAACTGGGGATCAAGCCTGCAACCCAGGCATGTGCCCTTGGCCAGAATCCAACCTGGGACCCTTCAGTCCGCAGGCTGACGCTCTATCCACTGAGCCAAGCTGGCTAGGGCTCTGGATCTATTCTTGTTCATCAAATTATCAAACCAGATTTCTTTATCCTCATTTTATTCAATAACTTATCAACTGTTATGGACTGAATATTGGTGTCCTCCCAAAATTCATACGTTGAAATCCTAATCCCCAATGTGATGATATTAGGAGATAGGCCTTTAGGAGGTGATTAGGCTATGAGCCCTCATAAATGGATTTATGCCCTTGTGAAAGAAACCCCAGAGAACGCTCTTGCCCTCTCAGCCATCTAAGGATGTAAGGAGAAAATGGCTCTCTGCGACCTGGAAGAGGAGCCTCACCAAACCCAACTATGCTGGCACTCTGATCTTGGACTTACACCTCCAAAGCTGTGAGAAACAAATTTCTGCTCTAGCTGGTTTCGCTCAGTGGATAGAGCATCGGCCTGCGGACTGAAGGTCCTGAGTTCGATTCCGGTCAAGGGCACATGCCTGGGTTGTGGGCTTGATCCCCAGTTGGGGGTGTGCAGGAGGCAGCTGATCAATGATTCTCTCTCATCGTTGATATTTCTCGCTCCGTCTCCTTTCTTCTCTGAAATCAATAATATATATTTTAAAAGAAACAAATTTTTATTGTTTATAAGTCCCCCAGTCTATGGTATTCTGTTATAGCAGTTGGAACTAAAACACCAACATTCAACAGAGTTAACCCTTCCATTCTTACAATACTTTTTTTCTTAGTTTTCATGACACTGAAAGTTCACAGTGTTCCTCTTATCTCACTGGCCGCTCCTTCACATTACTTTTTGCTGACTCCAGTTTTTTCCCCAGCCTCCAAATGTCCTCAGACATTTCTCCAGATAATCGCATCTGTTCCTCACGCTTTAACTACCATCATCTATACTAATTACTCCCAAATAAACATTTCTTGCCTCATATCCTAAACTCCACACTTGTAAATTCAGCTGCCTACTTGAACTTTCCACTTGGATGTCTCTAATTGAGCATATCTAAAATAGAATTTTGGCCAAAACCGGTTTGGCTCAGTGGATAGAGCATCAGCCTGCAGACTGAAAGGTCCCAGGTTCGATTCCGGTCAAGGGCATGTACCCGGGTTGCGGGCACATCCCCAGTGGGAGATGTGCAGGAGGCGGCTGATCGATGTTTCTCTCTCATCGATGTTTCTAGCTCTCTATCTCTGTCCCTTCCTCTCTGTAAAAAATCAATAAAAATATATTAAAAAATAAATAAATAAATAAAATAGAATTTTGGTTTTCCCACCACCACAAACCTGCTCCTCCTGTGGTCTTCTCCAGCTTGGTTAATGACAACCCTATTTTCCCAGTTGTTCTGACTAAAAACCCAGAGTCATCCTTGATACCTCCCTTTCCTTCACAGTCTACATCAAATCCATTATCAAGTCCTCTCAGCCCCATCCCGCAAATATATCCTAAATCTGTCAACTTCTCACCATCTGCACTGAGAAATCTTGGGAATCAGTGTGGGACGTGCAGGAGGCAGCGGATCAATGTTTCTCTCTCATCATTCATGTTTCTATCCCTCTCTCCCTTTCTCTGAAATCAAGAAAAAAACATTGAAAAATAATAATAAAGAATATGAAAAGACACGTTATAGACTGGAAGAAAATATTTGTCATCCGCATATGCAACAAAGGACTAGTATGCAGAATATATTAATGAGCTCTCAAAACTCAATAGTTTAAAAAAAACAATAAAAAACATTGAATTAGAAAATGGACAAAAGATGCGAGGAGACAGTTCACTTAAAGAACATGGAGATAAGAGAGAAGCACATGAGAAGATGCTGAGCATCATTAGCTATTAGAGAAATGCAAATTAAAGCCACTGTCAGGTTTCACTGCAGACTTATTAAAGGTCTAAAATAAAAATGGTGACAATACCAAGTGGTGTGAGAATGCTGAGGGAGCTGGATCACTCCTACATTGCTTGTGTGAATGTGAAATGTTACAGTCACCCAGGAAAAGAGTTTGGCCATCTCTTAACAAAACTACATAGACAATAACCATATGACCCAACAATTGTACTTCTGGGCATTTATCCCAGAGAAATAAAAATTTATGTTCACACCAAAACCTGTACATGAATGTTCATAGCAATTTTTTGTGTAAAAGCCAAAAACTAGAATGAGTCCAGATGTCTTTCAATAGGTCAATGGTTACCCTAACTGTGGGACAATAAAAAGGAATGAACCATTGATGCATGCAGCAACTTTGATGAATCTCCATGGAATTATGATGAGTGAAAATAGTCCATCCCCAAAAATTACATACTGTGTGATTTGATCAATATAAAACATTTTTCAAATGGCAACATTTTATCATTGGAGGACAGGTTAGTGGTTGAGGGAGTGGGGAAGGGGTACGGTAGGGAGGTGGGGATGGTTATAAAAGAGAACATGAGAGGTCCTGTGATGGAACTGTTGTGTACTTTGTGGTGGTAGACACATGAACCTACACAGGTAATAAGATTGTATAGAATTTTAAAAACTATTTTTATTGATTTCAGAGAGGAAGGGAGAGGGAGAGAGAGAGAAACATCAATCATGCGAAAGAATCATGGATCGGCTGCCTCCTACACATCCCACACTGGGGATTGAGCCCACAACCCTGGCATGTGCCCTGACCTGGAATCGAACCGTAACCTCCTGGTTCATGGGTTGATGCTCAACCACTGAACCACGCCGGCTGGGCAACATTGTATAGAATTTAATATGCCCGAACACACAAGTGAGGATTAGCAAAACTGAGAAAATCTGAATAAAATCAGTGGATTGTATCAATGTCAATATCTTGAATGTGATGTTATTATACTATAGTTTTGCAAAATGTTACTTACCATTGGGGAAACTAGGCAAAGTGTATGAGGGATCTCTCTGTATTATTCCTCACAGTTGCATGTGAATCTACAATCATGTAAAAACATTCTTCAATTTAAAAATATTTAAAAATAAAATTAATAGCAATGCCGCTGCTGTTATTTGTCAAATTATGGAGTGATCTTCGACATGGCAAGCCATTCTAACTTTTATTTTCCCAAGAAGAAAGATAGAAGCCTGGTTACATATATAACAAACAGATCAGGGCTCCCCCAGCTCGGTTTGCTAGATGAGAATGCTGCTAGATGAGAAAGCAGCTTCTCCAAGGTTTTTGTTGAATTCAGGTTACATCATGTCCTGTGTTGCTCAGATAAATGAAGTCTTATTGTAACTTCATGTTTTAATTTTTAAGGCTATCTGGAAGAAGTAACCATCGAAAACACTCATTGTCTTGACTGCTGTGGCTCAGTTGGTTGGAGTGGAGTTCAGAGTATAGGAAGGTTGGCGTTCAACCCCCGGTTCAATCCCTGGTCCGGGCACTTATGGGAGACAGCCGATTGATGTTTCTCTCTCTCTTTCCCTTCCTCTCTCTCTCAAAACAAAGGGCGTCTCTCTCTCTCTCTGTCTCTTTCCTTCCTTTTAAAATTCAGTGAACGTATCCTCAGGTGAAGATTGGAAAAAAAACACACACTTGCCCTAGCTAGTTTTGCTCAGTGGATAGAGTGTTGGCCTGTGTACTAAAGGGTCCCGGGGTTCGATTCCTGGTCAGGACACATGCCTGGGTTGCGGGCTCGATCCCCAGTAGGGGGTGTGCAGGAGGCAGCCAATCAATGGTTCTCTTTCATCATTGATGTTTCTATCTCTCTCTCCCTTCCTCTCTGAAATCAACAAAAATATTTTTTAAAAAATAAAATAAAAAATAAAAATAAGAACACTGATATATGTATGTGTCAGGAACTGTTCCAAACCCTTAACAAAAGTAAACTCGCGGTACCTTATAACAACCTTATGAGGAAAGTGCTGTTTTTATCTCCATATCTGGATTGATGATGAAGCCACTAAGGAGTAGAATTGCATTTGTTTTGTTTTTAAATATATTTTTATTGATTTCAGAGAGGAAGGGAGAGGGAGAGAGAGATAGGAACATCCATGATGAGAGAGAATCATTGATCAGCTGCCTCCTGCACACCCCACACTGGGGATAGAGTCCACAACCTGGGCATGTGCCCTGACCGGGAATTGAACCGTGACCTCCTGGTTCATAGGTCAATGCCCAACCACTGAGCCACGCTGGCTGGACTGCATTCGTTTTCTGTTTCTCTGTAACAAATGACCATACATTTAGTGGCTTAAAACAACCCACGAATTTATTATCTTCCAGTGTCTGTGGGTGGAGTCGCAGCACAGCTAAGCTGGGCTCTCTGCCTCAGTCTCCCCAGGCTGCCTCGCAGGTGCTGGCTTCTCCGGAACCAGCAGGGAGCCTCTCTGGCTTCAGTCTTCTAAGGCAGAGGCCTGGGTAACATCTCCACGGGAGTGACAACCCATCCTCTGCCATGTCCCGTTGGTTAGAAGCGAGTTCTAAGTTCTGCCTGAAAAAATGCACAGACAGCAGGAGGTGGGGATTTGTGGGGATTATCCTTGAGTCTATCTGCCACAATGATTGAGTAAACCAATCCAATTCTGGGTCTCAGAGAGCCAAGACTTAACAGGATTTTGAAAATTAGAATTTCATGTAAAAAAAAATTCCCCTGAGGAGACCTGTCTTCAACGTGGTGGCAGGAGGACTCTGTAGGCCCATTGCTTCCTTCACCACTTTTTGTTGCTGTTAATCCTTACCTGAGGATACTTTTCCCCATTGATTTTTAGAGAGAGTGGAAGGGAGGGAGGGAGGGGGAGAGGGATAGAGAGAGGACTATCTATATGAGAGAGACACATTGATTAGTTGCCTCCCCAATGGGGCTGGGAAATCTAACCTGCAACCTAGGTGCGTGCCCTTGACTGGGGATCGAACCAGAGACCCTTTGGTCCCCAGGTGGGTCCTTGGGCCAGTGCTCTAACCACTGAGCACACTTTTAATACTTGCTCTGGTTTGGGTGTGGCATTTCCTGACAACATAGCCCCACCAGCCAGTGCTTTAAGGACCTCACCACCTCCCTTCCACTTCCTCATGGCAATTGTCAAGTGATTGCTTCAGCAAGAGTCTCCTACGTCATTGCCTAAAAACATGACAGTTGTTGTTTTTAGGGCTATCCAGTTTCATACTTTCCACTGTGTGTAGCCCTGGCAGGAGGGGAATTCCCAACACCTGCTTCCCACTGCTGGCTCCTGTTACAAAAGCCAGTGGGGCCAGATCTTTTTTTTTTGTTTTACCTCCCCCCTGGTATAGACACCATGTAAGCATTTGACCCAAATTTGAGTCTCTTTTAGGATTTTGAATCCTGAATGAGTAATGCAATGATCAAGGGAGAGTGTTTGCTGCAACTCAAATGATGTCACAAATCTTTATTTTACATATTTATTTTTTAATTTTTTTATTGATTAAGTTATTACATATGTGTCCTTATCCCCACATTACCCCCTATCCCCCCCACTCATGCCCTCACCCCCCTGTTGTCTGTTGTCACAAATCTTTTTCTTTCCACTCCTCAGAATCAATAAGCAAAGAAACTTGTGCTCTGGGTACTGAGAATATCCCAAGTCTGTTCCCTAAATATCAGCTTTGTTCCCCTGTAGGGGTGAGGATATTATATGCGACCCTCTGGCCAGAGGAAAATCATAGATTAATTCATTCAACATACATTTGTTCAGCATCTGCTTTGGGCCAGGCACTGTTCTAGATGCTGGAGATACAATGAAGTACAAGGCAGACATGGGGCTGGGCTCGAATTAGGTTGCTTACCAGTGGGGCAAGACAGATACTTCCTAAACAAGATAAGTTCAGAGCAACACGTTACACAATGAAAATAAAACAGAAAAATGTTGCCCTGGCCAGGTACCTCAGTTGGTTGGAGCATCATTCTGGTTGTGGGTTTGATCACTGATCAGGTGCACAAAGGAGCCAACTGTTGGATGCATGGATGGGTGGAACAATGGGCCTATGTTTCTCTCTCTCTCTCGCTCTCTTTTTCTACCCCCCACCCCCCTCTCTCTCCCTTCCCTTCCTTTCTCTCTAAAGTCAGTGAATTTAAAACACCCATTTGGCATGGCTCAGTGGTTGAGTGTCCACCTATGAACTAAGAGGTCATGGTTTGATTCCCGTTCAGGGCACATGCCTGGGCTGTGGGCTCAGTCCCCAGTGTGGGGCGTGCAGGAAGAGGCAGCCAATCAATGCTTCTCTCTCATCATGGATGTTTCTATCTGTCCCTCTCCCTTCCTCTCTGAAATCAATAAAAATATATTTCAACACACACACACATCTGCATGCTAAAGAAAATAAAACAGAAAAATGTAATAACGTGAGACTGGTTCCTATTTGGAGTAGGAAGGATCACATCAGGTAAGGTAGTCAGGAAAGGCCTCTTTAAGGAGATGACATTTGAGCTGAGACCTAAAGGATGAGGGATTGGTGGTGCGGGTACCTGGAGGCAAAGAATTCCAGGCAGGGGGAATAGCAAGTACAAAGACCCTGAGATGAGATGGGCTTGGTGTGTTTAAGAAACTGAAAGAAAGCCGGTGCAGCTGGGATAGAGTGATGGCGGAGGAGGAGGAGTTGGGAGGCCAGCTCATGCAGGTCCTTCTAGGCTCCTTTAAGGACTTTGGTTTTGATGCTGAGTGAAGGGGGAGCTGTGGGAGGATTTTTAAAAAATATTTTTATTGATTTCAAAGAGGAAGGGAGAGGGACAGAGAGATAGAAGCATCCATGATGAGAGAGAATCATTGATCGGCTGCCTCCTGCACGCCCCATACTGGGGATCGAGCCAGCAACCCGGGCATGTGCTCTGACCTGGAATCGAACCGTGACCTCCTGGTTTATAGGTTGACGCTCAACCACTAAGCCACACCAGCTGGGCTGTATGACTGAAAACATTTGCCTCCTCCAAGTGGGCATAGCCCCATGGCACTTGGCTTGGGGGAAAAGGACCTTTGTCTAAAGAGAAAGATGTGCCTGGCCGGCCTGGCTCAGTGGTTGAGCATTGCCCTGTGAACCAGGAGGTCACGGTTCGATTCCTGGTCAGGGCACAGGGGTTGCAGGCTCAACCCCCTGTGTGGGGCATGCAGGAGGCGGCCAGCTGATCAATGATTTTTCTCTCATCATTATGTTTTTATCTCTCATTCCCTCTCTGAAATCAATAAAAAGATTTAGCCAAAACTGGTTTGGCTCGGTGGATAGAGCGTCCACCTGCGGACTGAAAGGTCCCAGGTTCGATTCCGGTCAAGGGCATGTACCAGGGTTGCAGGCACATCCCCAGTAGGAGATGTGCAGGAGGCAGCTGGTCGATGTTTCTCTCTCATCGATGTTTCTGACTCTTTATCTCTCTCCTTTCCTCTCTGTAGAAAATCAATAAAATATATTTAAAAAAAAAGATTTAAAAAAACAGAGCCCTGAGTGGTTTGGCTCAGTGGATAGAGTGTCAGCCTGCGGACTGAAGGGTCCCAGGTTCGATTCTGCTCAAGGGTATGTACTCTAGGAGAGTCTTTCTAAAAAACAAAGAGAAAGACGCCCCTTCTTCCTGCAGGTGCAGCCCCACACGAGAGTGCACAACAGCACCAGAATTCAGGCTGGGCTTCAGCCCCTCCTGGGCCCCTCAGCCAGATACCCTTGTTCGGTGCACAAACCACACAACTGTCCGCAGCCCAGATCAAAGAGACTGGGAAGCGGCTGTTGTGGTAATCCAGAGGAGAGATGGCGATGGCTTGGATCAGGGAGTGCAGGGTAGGGGGACAAAAATGCACAAGGCATACACTGAGGCCATCCTTTGCCCTGGTTCCCAGCCCGAGCCCTAGCAAGAATTTGAATGTGATTGCTTTTCTTTTTTTTTTTTCTTTTTTTAAATATATTTTATTGATTTATTACGGAGAGGAAGGGAGAGAGATAGAGAGCTAGAAACATCGATGAGAGAGAAACATCGATCAGCTGCCTCCTGCACACTCCCTACTGGGGATGTGCCCGCAACCCAGGTACATGCCCTTGACCGGAATCGAACCCGGGACCTTTCAGTCTGTAGGCCGATGCTCCATCCACTGAGCCAAACCGGTTTCAGCGTGATTGCTTTTCTAAGAGCAGCTCTAATGTCCACCAAACATGTGGGCTCAGACTCATTCCAGCCCTAACTGACTCCCCCAAGGCAGAGGTGGGGGTGGTTACTGTGGGGGAGGGAGGAGCTATGGCCCCAGGAAGGAGGACAGCCAATAGGCTGTGCTCCCAAGGGAGTCCAGGAGCAGTTGTTTGTGCAAAGTTTGAGAAATGAGACTGACATCCCTCAATGTGTGTGTGTGTGTGTGTGTGTGGGAGACGAGAAGAGATAAACCAAAGAACTTATATTCTTATATGCATAGCCCATGGACACGGGCAATAGGGTGGTGAAAGCCGGGGTGGGGGGTAGGAGGGGAATGGAGTGGGAGAATGGAGATATCTGTAATACTATCAACAAGAAAAAATATATTAAAAAATAAATCAAGTGCCCTAGTTGGTTTGTCTCAGTGCATAGAGCCTTGGCCTGTGGACTGAAAGGTCCCAGGTTCAATTCCGGTCAAGGGCATATGCCTGGGTTGGGTTGCAGGCTCAACCCCCAGTTGGGGGCATGCAGGAGGCAGCCGATCCATGATTCTCTCTCATGATTGATGTTTCTATCTCTCTCTCCCCTGCGTTCCTCTCTGAAAGCAATAAAAATATATTATAAAATAAATAAAAATGATGAGACCAAAAACAAAAAAAGGGAAGAAATGAGGATATGAATTCCTTTAATGTTATAAGGTTGTTGCGAGGATCAAATACATATTCAAAGCAGCTAACCTGGACCTGGTACTCAGTAGGCACCAGGACTAAGTAGTCCTAAGCTGGAATCTAAGACAAATCTCTTCCCTTCCTAAAACTCAGCTTCTTCATGTGTACAATGAATATTCCCTGCAACGAGGAAGCTGATGGAGCCGATAGAACCAAATCCTGTGTGTGAGGGAAGCTCTTGGCAAGCTGGCTGTGTGCTCCCTGGTGGCACCCTGATGTCACAGCCCTTATTTCTCTCCTCACTGTTCCACAAAGTCTGGTTCTTGCCCCCTTTGCCAGGACTTCTGAAAAAACCTTCTCACTGGTTACTCTACCTCTGATCTCCTTGCTGCCTGAACCTCAGCTGTAGGTATGTCTGCCCTTGTTCCAAACCTACATTGGCTCCCTAAAGGCCACTTGATCTGTAGGGGGAGGCGACAGCTAGGCGCCCTGCAAGGTCTTGGACATGACATAAACGAGATTGCCCTAAACATGTAGTGGAATGGTACTCAGGAAATGGCCATCATTCCCCCAGGGGGAGAGGGGGGTCAGAGGAGCAGGTTCTACCCACCTTTCTTTACTCTTTCTGGTCTTCCTTTATTTCTGTCTCTCCTTCCCTTTGTCTATCTCAGACCTTTTCTCCTTCCCAGCCTCCCTGTGTGTTGCCCCTTTCTCTTTTCTGTGATTCAAATTTCTCCTTTTCGCTTTCTCAGTCTCTCTCTTCTCTTCAGTGGGTTGCTCTTTGGGTCAACTCCTTCCTCCCTCCTCCCGGGTTTAAGGATGACCAACCTTTGAGAGTCCTCAGCTTCCGCATCTGTTCTGAGCCACTGGGACCTCCCACTTCCCAGGCCTGAGTAAGGCTGACCCTCAGGAAGGGCCAAGGGGGAGGGGTAGCAGGAAAAAGGGGGTGTTGTTACACTTTTGGTCTCCTTTTTTGCCCTTCATTTTGGAGGGGACAGGTGAAAAAAACAACAACGAGGAATTTAAAACTTCCTCTTTTGTCTTGCCCCACATGCAATTAGTGATGGTCTAAGAGCCTGGTTTGACTTTCTAAGAAAGAAAACTCCTCTAAGAAACCACATCATTTAAACACTAGGTTTGCCTGGACCACAGCATCTGATAAGACAATGAAAACAGAAAAGGCTTTTAAAACCAATTTAACCCACACACAAATGTAATTCTAAGGAAGAATCAATAGTCTGGTGGATCATTTTCCCTGCGACTCCTTGGAGAAGCTTAAAGAGACTTTCAATCAATGGGGCGGATAGTGAATAAAATGTTCTTTTAGAAATAAATTGACTTGATTTAACGATGAAGATTAAGTAAATAATAGCCAAGGTGGTACTTGGTCTTGGCAAACATTCGAAGGTGGTTCTCCGGTGGCTGCTGTTTAGGAAACACTGATCTAAATGAAATCAATATGTAATGGGAGGTTGACAAATGTCTACACAAATTCATCAAAGCGGCGAAAAACACATCTGAAGGAAGAATGGTTCCACAGGCAGGTGTGCCCAGCCTTCCAAAGGAGGCATGCAGCTTGGGTGGTATGGCTCAGTGCTTAAGCATCAACCTATGAACCAAGAGGTCACGGTTTGATTCCCGGTCAAGGCACATGCCTGAATTGCAGGCTGGATACCTAGTGTGGGGCCTGCGGGAGGCAGCCAATCAATGATTCTCTCTCATCACTGGTGTTTCTATCTCTCTCTCCCTCTCCCTTCCTCTCTGAAATCAATGAAAAAAAAATTAAAATTTAATTAATTAATTAAAGCAAAATCAATGCACTGAGTTTCACAGAATGGCAAGGTGGAAAGGACTGGGTCCTTGTGGTACTGAATTAACCAACCTGGGAGCCCCCTTACCTTAGGACTTTGTGTTTTGTAAAATCATACATATCTTTGTTATTTAAGCCAGTTGAGTATGGCTCAAAGTTATTTGCAGCTTAATAATTAATTAATATACCCATGGTATATCATCTTGGTAGGACAATGAAACCCACTGTGAAAACCTGAACGGGCTAGATATTACCTAAGCTTAGCCAGCCGGATGCTGTCTTTGAATTATAAGCAAAGAATACAAGGATGAGAGAAGAGCATGTAATTGTTCACTCCCCAGCATTCCTGTGGCTCCATTATTTTCTGCCCTGTCCTCAGCCTGATCCTCCAGTCACTCAAAGACTGTACTAACTCAGAGGGGATTTCTTTTGTTCCTGACCAACAACTTTCACAGAGACACAAAGTCAAAGAGAGAAAAATGCCTCATTTTATTTCATCAGGCAAATATCACTCAAGACTCTCTATTTCGCCCAGCTGGTGTGGCTCAGTGGTTGAGAGTCAACCCATGAACCAAGAGGCCATGGGTTCAATTCTAGGTCAGGGCACATGTCCGGGGTTGCAAGCTTGATCCCAGGTGTGGTACGTGCAGGGGGCAGCTGATCAATGGTTCTCTTTCATCACTGATATTTCTCTCTCTCTCTCTCTCTCTCTCTCTCTCTCTCTCTCTTTCTCCCTTCCTCTATGAAACCAATAAAAATGTTTTTTTAAAAAAAGACTCTCCATCTCTCTTGGCACTGGTCCTCTGCTCAACCAGGCAGCCGCTCCATAAATTAATTAAATGGCATCTGTTTTGTGGAATAATTGAGTGCCCTATTTGCTTGTGTCATCCAGCTCTGAGCTGGATCAACTCTTGTGTGCTCTTCAAAGTAAGCTTTCTAGACCGGCATGACTGAGGCTCAGGGGCCTTAAACTGTAGAAGGTGAGGTGCTTGAATCAGCAATGAGTGGGTCATTCATTCAGACAGCCAGCAAGTGTTTACTGAATATCTAACTGTTCTAGGCTAGGGATAGGGCGGTAAACAAAACAGACACTCCTTGATTGCAGCGGAACGCACGTCCTTGTGGAGTTGACATTCTAATTGGAGACAGATGTGAAACAATCAATTGTAAAGGCATTTAATTGCAATCAACACTAGGAGGGAAAAGTACAGGGCGCCCTGAGAATGAGCAGCAAGGGCTCAAGCTGTCCCGTTTTGTCAGGGATAGTTTGCTGTGAGAAAGAGGCATTCAACATTAGGCAAAAGGGTGGGCAAATGTTCCAGGCAGAGAGAGCAATATCTTGTCAAGGTCCATGTTGGTACGTTAAGGGAACAGAAAGAAATGCCTGGTTATTGGACCACAAAAGGAGGAGAAGAATGGAGCCAAATGAGAATAGAGAGGTGGCAGGGGCCAGAAGTGACTTCGTAGTAGCCCTTCTTTTTAAAAATATTTTTTAAAAATATATTTTATTGATTTATTACAGAGAGGAAGGGAGAGGGATAGAGAGTTAGAAACATCGATGAGAGAGATACATGGATCAGCTGCCTCCTGCACACACACCCTGGGGGGATGTGCCCGCAACCAAGATACATACCCTTGACCAGAATCGAACCTGGGACCCTTCAGTCCACAGGATGACGCTCTATCTAACATTGATGAGAGAGAAACATTGATTAGTGCCTCCTGCGTGCCCCACACTGCGAGCCTGCAACCCAGGCATGTGGCTTGACCTCTTGGCTCTTGGGTTGACCGCTCAACCACTGAGCCACACCGGCCAAGCTAGTCCTTCTTTTTTTAATTTTTTAATTGTGGTAAGAC
Organism: Myotis davidii; assembly: GCF_000327345.1. Taxonomy (NCBI): domain Eukaryota; kingdom Metazoa; phylum Chordata; class Mammalia; order Chiroptera; family Vespertilionidae; genus Myotis; species Myotis davidii. The sequence goes on from NW_006292441.1 coordinate 171,252, forward strand.
ACACAACAAAATTTACCATCTTAACCACTAAGTTAAATGTACAGTTTAGTGGCATTAAGTACATTCGCATTGTTGTGCAATCAACACCACCATCTATCTTAGAACTCTTTTCATGTTTCCAAACTAAAACAATAGTTCCCCATTCTCCCCTCCCTCTGGCTCTAGCAACCACCATTCTGTTTTCTGTCTCTATGTCTTTGACTATTTTAAGTAACCTCCTGGTTCATAGATAGATGCTCAACCACTGACACACACTGGACAGGCTAAAAAGTAACTTTTCATTCCCCCGCCCTCTCCAGCCCCTGGCACCCACATTCTACTTTCTGTCTTTATGAATTTAGCTGTTCTATGTGCCTCATATTAGTGGAATTATACAGTATTTGTCTTTTTGTGACTGGCTTATTTCACTTAGCTGAATGTCCTCAAGGTTCATCCAGCTATAGTATGTGTCAGAATTTCCTTGGGCAGCCCTTCTTAAACTGTAATCCTACTGCTTCTTGGACCCACTTTGATTAGCAAGGTTGCAGGCCATGCTCAAAATCTCAGAATAAGATCTTGAATTCTTAATTTTTGTGCTTTTCTTATTTGCCTTACATTTCCTAACTCTTCCACTAGAAAACAAGAGTATCCATATCTGGCCGAAACCGGTTTGGCTCAGTGGATAGAGCGTCGGCCTGTGGACTGAGGGGTCCCGGGTTCAATTCCGGTCAAGGGCATGTGCCTGGGTTGCGGGCACACCCCCAGTGGGAGATGTGCAGGAGGCAGCTGATCGATGTACCTCTCTCATCGATGTTTCTAACTCTCTATCTCTCTCCCTTCCTCTCTGTGAAAAATCAATAAAATATATTAAAAAAAAAAGAGTATCCATATCTGTATTAGTTTCCTAGGGCTGTCAGAACAATATACCATAAACGGGATGGCTGGACAACAGAAATTTATCCTCTCACAGTCCAGGAGGCCAGAAGTCCAAAATCAGTGTGTCGGTAAGTTAGTTCCTTCAGGAGGCTCTGATCCAGGCTTCTCTCCTAGTTTCTGGAGGTTTCTGGCTATCTTTGGTGTTTCTAGGCTTGTAAATCCATCACTCCAATCTTCGCTTGCATCTTCACGTGGCCTTCCCCCTGTGTGTCTGTCTCTATATCTCTGTGTCTAAAATTCCCTTGTCTTATAAGGAAACCAGTCATTGGATTTAGGATCCATCGTAATCCAGTGTGACCTCTTCTTGATTACATCTGCTAAGACCATATTTCCAAATAAGGTGACATTCATAGGTGCTAGGTGGACATAAATTTGGGGGGAGGACGCTATTCAATGCAGTACATTGTTTCTAAAGGAATTTACAGTTAGGATTGTTAGAGAAGGAACATAAAGAGAAGATAATGTTCTTTTTTTTGGTTTGTTTTGCTCCCTATTTAATGCACTTTGTGCAGAAGAGAAATCCTTACCTGGCCAGCATGGCTCAGTGGTTGAGCATCGGCCTATGAATCAAGAGGTCACAGTTCGATTCCTGGTCAGGGCACATGCCCAGGTTTGCGGGCTTGATCTCCAGTAGGGGGCGTGCAGGAGGCAGCCAATCAATGATTTTCTCTCATCATTGATGTTTCTATATCTCCCTCTTCCTTCCTCTCTGAATCAATAAAAAAAAAATGTATTTTTTTTAAAAAAGGGAAATCTTTGATTTAGCAACAAAAATAATAAAATAAAATTAAAAAGAAATCCTCAATTGGAGCAGAATATCTATATATATAAAAGGCTAATATGCTAAGTGTCCCTCCGCCCATCTGACTGGGTCGCTATGACGTGCACTGACCACCAGGGGGCAGACGCTCAATGCAGGAGCTGCCAAGCTGCAGTGATGCACCCCGAAACCAGAGAGGAGGGAGCCCAATTCCTTGTGGGCCTTGTGATTCCACCCTTGACCATGGGTTATGTTGTTGCTGGGGCACTGTCGGCCCCAAATCTGGTTTACTGCACACTTGTGTTTGTGTTCCACACCCTGTACGACAACTTTGCAGAGTGCCCTCTCGCACTCTGGGACCCCTCAAGGGATGTCAGAGAGCTGGTTTCAGCACGATCTCCACAGGCCAGTCTGTGGGACACCACATGCTGGAGGGACCCGCTCACTTCACAGACATCCTTCGAGCCGCAGCGCTGCCCCAGTTACAGCCATTCAGGGAGGAACCAAGGGAGGCTGGCTCCAGGGCGTGTCCAGCCCATCTCACCCAGCCCCACCCCACTGGCTACCTTCTAATTAATTTCCTTTCAATGTGCATGAATCTGTGCACCGGGGCACTAGTATTATCTCTTATATAAAAGGTCTGTGGCTATCATGCTGTAACGCCGTCATGACCAAAAGAGCAGCGGTTTTCATGGTGGGTGGGGCGGGGCAAGAACTACTAGAGGTGGACAGCTGCGAGCGATGATGGGCGGGGCGGCCAGCTGAGCTACTTTCACATGATTTCGTGCACGCTGGGCCTCTAGTAATAAATATTGGAAAGAGAGGGAAGAAAATAGATTCCACCAGTTACTGCTCGAGAGTCACTTGATCTGATAAGAGGGAGGAAAGAGTAGTGACAGTGACCTTAGAGGAGGTCAAGAGACCTGAAAAGAAAGGATTGAATAAGGAGATCATGAAGAGGAGCCAGAGCAGGGGGAAAACAGGACCAAGCACTGTTGATAGCAGTCTAGTAAAGCCCCCAGTGAAAAGAACTGCCCTGGCGTATATAGCAACAAATGCGGCCATGACACCTAGCAGGGCAGTGTATAGTAGCAGAAGGCCCCAGAATAAGCAGGAAGTTTGGTGCAGTAAACCAGATTTGGGGCCGACAGTGCCCCAGCAACAACATAATCCATGGTCAAAGGTAGAATCACAAGGCCCACAGGAATTGGGCTTCCTCCTCTCTGGTTTTGGGGTGCATCACTGCAGCTTGGCAGCTCCTGCATTGAGCATCTGCCCCCTGATGGTCAGTGCACGTCATAGCGACCAGTCAGACTGGCGGAGATTCTACCAAGAATCTTCAAAGATATTATGGGAGATACTGAATTTTCCAGGTAGCTAGGATTGGAGCCATTTGATATGAATGTTAAAGAACTAGGAGACCATATCAGATTGTACTTTTTGGGTGCATCCAGGTAGAAGGCATGTGGATGCCTTTTGGATTTGTCCAATATCAATGCCTTGCCTTCAAGCCACTACAACATTGGCACCCCTATCACATTCATTCATTCAACAAACATTTGTTGAGCACCTACTATGTGCTAGGTTTTGGAAATGCAGAGATAAATAAGACAGGCAAAGTCCCTGTCCTCCTGGTGTTTTCTGGTTGGGAAGAGAGACACTGAACTAATAATTACATAAAAATAGATGTAGACTATATGAATAATTTGACAATTTTTTTTGAACAGATCCTGCCTCAGGTTTTTTGTACAAACAGCACAGGAGGAAACCAGCCCCATGCAAACAGTAGCCCAGGGCTCACACCATTCCTTTGTCTCTAAAAACAGAGGGCTCTACTCTGAAGCCTCTGTGGGGGCCTTGGTACCTTTGGGAGCCTGAGCTGGAGCTGGAGCCACAGCCATAGCCTGGGCCTTGGTTTGAGACTTGGACTTGGACTTTGGACTGCAGAGCCCAAGGTAAGACCCTTGGCTATATACATGAGCATGTTTCCCAAGTTTGGAGTGAGCAACGTAGGCAGGTTGACTGTGTATGTGGCTACTGCCCTTTGGAATCTTGGGGTTGACCTCCTTGGGCTTTACGAGGGCCTGGATAGCCTCCTCATGTGCACTCACGGCCTTGGTGTTGTTGACCTGCATCTTCTTCAGGGCCTTCTTGGTGTGTTTCTTGGCAAAGAGCACATTCGTCAGGAACTTCGGCCTCACACCCTTAAGATTCATATCTTTGTGGTTTAGGATATATATATATAGGGAGAGGGGGAGATAGAAACATCAATGATGAGAGAGAATAATTGATCAGTTGCCTCCTGCACGTCCCCTAGTAGGGATCAAACCCACAACCCGGGCATGTGCCCTGACTGGGAATCGAACCGTGACCTCCTGGTTCATTGGTTGATGCTTAACCACTGAGCTATGCCAGCTGGGCTGCTTAGGGTTTCTTGATGCTATTTCTGTGCCATTTTTGGGAGTGGTTATGTCTGGTATGGCTCTTGGACTTTGCCATGTCTGCACTGAAGCCCGTGGCTCCCAAAGTGCCTGGGACCAGAAGAGAAGAGGGGGGGTTGCAGTGCAGCATGGGAAATACGGTCGTCAACTTTACAATTCTTGAGGTGCAAGTATAGTCACATCTTTTGTAGTTCTTTTTTTTTTTTTCTTATTAATACAGTATTTATTTGTCTTCCTTCTGTCAAACCCTGAGCCAACCACTTTCCCCAGGCTGCCTAGGGAGGTATAGGAAAAGGAACATACAGGGCAGACAAGACGTCGATGTCCCTTGAAATGGCACTGGTTTGGAAGCTACGGCTAGAAATAAGCGAGGTCAGGGGACGTGGGGCTGCCAAGCTGCTGAGGCTCTCATCTGTCAGTGTCTCTGGTCATTTCAGCACCACTGCAGACAGTGACCGGCTCAGCTGAGAGGTGCTCCGGACCAAGGAGGGGGTGGACACAAACTTGGTGCAGGCATACATTTTCAGGGGATGAGGGGAGCTGCTCCCAGTGCAGAGAAGACAGACTGTAGTTCTTGAAATTAAATCAAAAGTGGCTTGAGCCTCATGGACCAGAGTAGCAAGAAGTTTAATACCGCCGAAACCGGTTTGGCTCAGTGGATTGAGCGTCGGCCTGTGGACTGAAGGGTCCCAGGTTCGATTCCGGTCAAGGGCATGTACCTGGGTTGTGGGCACATCCCCAGTGGGAGATGTGCAGGAGGCGACTCATTGATGTTTCTCTCTCATCGATGTTTCTAACTCTCTATCCCTCTCCCTTCCTCTCTGTGAAAAGTCAATAAAATATATTTAAAAAAAAAAAAAGAAGTTTAATACCACCCTCTTTGGCTCTTGTCCTCCTCTGGCTTATCCAGGAGCTTACATAGCCCACAAAGGACGTTGACCTGATGTCCACGCCTCAGTAGAGAAAAGCTTCTACTTCCAAGCCTTCCTTGTGTTCCATCGCTACAATGTGTCGTTCCTGAACACTGGCCTGCTTCCATCTGGCGCTGCTGGTCTACTCCAGAGCAAAGCTTTGCTGACTGCACCTTCCAGCGTGTGTCAGCGTGGTCCTTCAAAGATTTCCCAAATTGCAGCTCTAAGGGGCCAGTGTTTCTGGGCATACACTCAGCTCTTCTCCTTCGAGACCTCACTGCCTCAGAGGTACAGGGTTCAGACTGAATCAGGAATTTGTCCATCACAGACCCTCCTTCTTTCCATTCCCTAGGGATTTTTGCCAGGAGTTGAGAGGCTTTCCTTTTCCAGCCCCTGAAATTCCCTTTCGTGGGCAGATAACTCCATGGCCTCAAAGGAGGGCCCAAATCTAATGAATACACAAAGCTTTGTTAACCCTTCTTGGGGGGAAATACCTCCAAACCTCACCTTTCCAAACAGGACCAAGGGTTGAAGTGGATATTTATTGCATACTTGGCCACCCAATATTCATTTCCCATTCTTTTGGTAATAGCACCCTGACCTAGGAGATTTGAATGATCTTCCGCCATTGGGTACAGTCTGGCAGGACTGTCAATGATGGTATCATACCTCCTTTAGTCAAGGGATGGACATGTGACCCAAACTAGATCAGCTTGATCTTGAATAGGGCAGTGCCTCTCTGCACTCCAATGTGCGTATGTATGAATCACCTGGGAGTCTTGTTACTATGGAGATTCTGAGTCAGTGAGGCCTAAAAGCCTGTATCTCCTGGATGATACCATTGCTGTTGATCCACAGACCACCACCCTCTAAGTCAGTGGTTCTCAACCTTGGCTGCACATTAGAATCACCTGGGAATCTTTTTAAAATCCTGATTTCTGCCGAAACCGGTTTGGCTCAGTGGATAGAGTGTCGGCCTGCGGACTGAAAGGTCCCAGGTTCGATTCCGGTCAAGGGCATGTAAATAAAATAAAATCCTGATTTCTGGGCCCCATCCTCCGAAAATTCTGTTTCTTTGTTATGGGGTGAGGCCACAACATTAGTAACAAAGAAACAGGATGAGGCCCAGAAATCAGGATTTTAAAAACATTCCCAGGTGATTCTAATGTGCAGCCAAGATTGAGAACCACTGCTCTAAGTAGAAAGGCAGTAGAGTGAGCAAACATCTGGAGTACTTTGATCCAGACGGCACAACCTTAAAAGACCGTCATCAGCCTGACCTGGTGTGGCTCAGTGGTTGAACATCGACCTATGAACCAGGAGGTCCTGGTTCAATTCCCGATCAGGGCACATGCCCGGGTTGCAGGCTCCATACCCAGTGTGGGTGTGCCGAAGGCAGCTGATCAATGATTCCCTCCCTTTCTGAAATCAATAAAAAAAATTTTTTTTAAAAGAAAGTTTCTCGCTGGCCAGTTTTGCTCAGTGGATAGAGCATCGGCCTGCCAACTGAAGGTTCCCGGTTTTGATGTCAGTCAGGGTTACATGCCTGGGTTTGGGGCTTGATCCCCAGCAGGGGGTGTGCAGGAGGCAGCTGATCAATAATTCTCTCTCATCATTGATGTTTCTGTCTCTCTCTCCCTCTTTTTTCCTCTCTGAAGTCAATTAAAAAATATATTTTTAAAAAGACCATCATCAGTCCAGAGCTGCTCTGGATCCTGTCCTCTGACCAGAATCTTTAGCCTTTCCTTCCATTCTGCAAGTTCCCTATATACTTACAGTAAATTATTTTTAGTATTCAAGGTGACAGACTTGATTTTTATTGCTTGCAACCAGAGGAAGGTAGGAGGAGAGGGAGGGGGAAAGGGAGAAAGGGAGAGAGGTAGGGAGGGTGGGTGGAAAAGAGAGAAATTTCCCTTCAGTATACAACTGGGTCAAAGTACTATTGTCTCCATATAGCCAGCACCTAGTTTTCAGCCTTTATATGCTGCTGATGTCATCAAAGACATTCTATTTTGTAAGCCCCTTTGTGAGACTAATAAGGCTCATAGGCATGTTTTAAAATTTATTTTTACTTATTTATTTCAGAAGTAGAGAAAGGGAGAGGGAAAGGGAGGAGAAAAAGGGGGAGGGGGGAAACATTTGGTTTGTTGTTCCACACATTCATTGGTTGCTTCTTTTTTTAAAAAAAAATATTTTTATTGATTTTAGAGAGAGAGAAAGGGGGAGGGAGAGATAGAAACATCAGTGATGAGAGAAAATAATTGATTGGTTGCCTCCTGCATGCCCCCCACTGGAGATTGAGCCCACAACCCAGGCATGTGCCCTGATCAGGAATTGAACCGGTGACCGCTTGATTCATGGGTTGACACTCAATCACTAAGCCACACCAGCTGGGCTCATTGGTTGCTTCTTGTATGTGCCCTAACCAGGGATCGAACCTGTAGCCTTGGTGTATCAGGACAACTGTCTAACCAACTGAGCTACCAGGCCAAGGCCTCTTTCTTTTTTTAGAGAAATGTTGTGTTTAATGGTAAAGCTTAGCACATTCCAGCACTGGGCATGGCCTGGAGTTGAAGCAGCAGGATGGGTAGGTGATTCCCCATCAAAAGAAGAGGAAAGCAACCATCAAACAGAAGAGCCCCATGGCCTCAGACAGGGCAAAGTCCAGCATGGCATAGGAGAAGAGCTGCTGCTTGAAAGACGGGTTCTTACTACTAGGAATATATCCCAAGAAACCAGAAATGCCAATCAGAAAGGATACATGCACCCCTATGTTCATAGCAGCACAATTCACCATAGCGAAGATCTGGAAACAGCCTAAGTGCCCATCAGCAGATGAATGGATTAGAAAACTGTGGTCCATCTACACGATGGAATACTATACTGCTCTAAGAAGGAAGGAATTCTTACCATTTGCAACAGCATGGACAGAACGGGAGAGCATTATGCTAAGTGAAACAAGCCAGTCAGAGAAAGATAAATACCACATGATCTCACTCATTTGTGGATTATAGAGAACAACATAGACTGATGAAAAGGGACAGACCCAAAGACTGAGAAACAGCGATCAGGCTATCAATCCCCAGAAGGGAAGTAGGGGAGGGCGGGGGTAAGGGGAAGAGATCAACCGAAGGACTTGTATACATGTATATAAGCCAAACCAATGGACATGGACAACAGGGGGATGGGAGCATGAGTGTGTGTGCGGGGGGAGGTTGGGGGTTAATGGGGGGGATGAGGACACATTTGTAATACCTTAACTAATTAAAAAAAGAAAGAAAGAAAGACGGGTTCTTTTTTTTAAAATATATTTTATTGAGTTTTTACAGAGAGGAAAGGAGAGAGATAGAGAGTTAGAAACATCGATGAGAGAGAAACATCGATCAGCTGCCTCCTGCACACCCCCTACTGGGGATGTGCCCGCAACCAAGGTACATGCCCTTGACCGGAATCGAACCCAGGACCCTTCAGTCCGCAGGCCGACGCTCTATCCACTGAGCCAAACCGGTTTCGGCAGAAAGGCGGGTTCTTGGCATAGCCAATGATCAATTCCAGGCCCTGAACCAACCACACCCACTGTGGCAACCCCAGCACCAATAAACTTGGCCGCGGTGGCAATGTCCCAGGAGACGACACTGGTCTGGAGCTGTGGTCTGGGTCTGGCCACCCGGAGTGGGGAGCTGCTGTAGGAAGGCTGTTCAGATGGAATCTCTGGCCTACTCAGGAAGGAGGCAGACACAGGCCTGATTAGACCCGTGGTACAACAGCGGATCAGAGCCAGGGGAATGAGTAGGGCCCCTGTAGTCTGCATTTTTTCAGCTTTAGTTCTAGGTTTCCAACTCTTGGGCATCTTCAAAGTGATAGAAAGTTTCTTTGTCTTGCCCGGCCGACATGGTTCAGTGGTTGAGCATGGGACCTATGAACCAGAAGTCATGGTTTGATTCCTGGTCAGGACACATTCCTGGGTTGCAGGCTCCATACCCAGTGTGGGAGTGTGCAGGAGGCAGCCGATCAATGATTCCCTCTCATCACTGATGTTTCTACCTCTCTCCCTCTTCCTCCCTTTCTGAAATCAATTAAAAAGATATTTTTTTTTATAAAAAGAAAGTTTCTCCCTGGCTGGTTTGGCTCAGTGGATAGAGCATTGACCTGCCAACTAAAGGTTCCCAGATTTGATGTCGGTCAGGGGTGCATGCCTGGGTTTTGGGCTTGATCCCCTGGAGGGGGCAGGCAGGAGGCAACTGGTCAATAATTCTCTCTCATCATTGATGTTTCTATCTCTCTCCCTCTTCCTTCCTCTCTGAAATCAATAAAAATATATTTAAGAAAAAAGAAAAATAAATAAAATCACGAAAAACATTGGGGGAAAAAATAAAGTTTCTTTGTCCAACAACAACTGGAAAAAACTTTGGGGGAACAATGTGCATAGATGTTTGACTGTTCATCAAGTTTTATTACCTTAATAAAGAAAGAAGGTCTGCACATCACTGTGAGTCTTTGCATTGATGCCAAAATCTCCTTTAATAATTATTCTGGCTCATCAAGTTGCTGGAAGGCCATGTTCAAAAGATTTGGCATAACAAATGCAGAACTTTATTAAAGTCTGGGAGGTAGGAGGGAGATGCGGTTATGGGTGATCTGAGCTCGATGTCCCAAACCCAGTGTTCTCACAATTAAAGATGCAACACAAAGTACAAGTTTCTCAGAGTGTACCGGGAGATTTAATCAGGCTGGTAAGGACAGCTTGGAAAGCTCTTCTTTTAAAGACTAGATAATAATTTTAAAAATATATTTTTATTGATTTCGGAGAGGAAGGGAGAGGGAGAAAGAGATAGGAACATCCAAGATGAGAGAGAATCATTGAGCGGCTGCCTCCTGCACACCCCCGATGGGGGACTGAGCCTACAACCTGGGCATGTGCCCTGACCAGGAATTGAACCGTGACCTCCTGGTTCATAGGTCGATGCTCAACCTCTGAGCCACACCGGCCAAGTAAGAATAGATCATTATTTTTTTTAAAAAAAGACTTCACATCTCTGTGAGGGTTAATCTTTGAATAAAGCCCTCATCTGAAGCCCTGGTTTCCAGAAATGGGATGAATGCCTGAGGACATAGACATTACTGTGGATAAGGCCCAGCAGCTGGGAATTTCAGGAACTATACAGCTCTGGTTTCTCCCAGGCAAGGTAATGAAACACTCTTATGGGATTTCCCGCCAGGGTCATATTTGGTATGGAGCAGATTCCATAATGGAGAAAGCAAAAATTTGAGTGAGCTTTGCTTGTCCACACTATTCTCACAAGTGGTGGTCCCAGCCTGCCCAACCTTTTGACCAAATGACTCAAGTCTTCAAGGCCCCAGAAATTTTCCAACAGCAAATAGCCCGGGGTGTTATGTCTACTCACATTTTGGTTTACAACAGGCTTATCACCTATCACGTAGTAATGTATTAGAGCCTGCACATAGAAAGCAAAACTTGAGTCCCTAAGACTTCATGCATTAGTAGTCAGAGTGCTTTTTGAGGGTATCCCTTCAAAATCATTCTTATAAGGTTGGCAAAAGGCCAGCTCAACCTCATCTCCTCACTTATAACTGTGGGTTTTGATCAGGATTCATTGCTTGCAAGTAACGGAAAGTGGTTGGGGGAGAACTCACAGGATTGAAAGGAAGGCTGGACAGACAGAAGTCCCTCAGCTCCCAAGGGAACTTGATAATAGCAGAAAATGATTAACTGGTTCTCCCAGACAGTACTTCTGGAATGAACAAATGAATGAATAAGTGAATATCAATAATCATTTCCATCTTTGCACTGCTGGATACAAAGCCCTGACATCCCAATTTAAAAAAAAAAGGATGGGCCCGGCCAGTGTGGCTCAATGGTTGAGCATTGACCTATGAGCAAGGAGGTCACAGTTCGATTCCCTGTCAGGGCATATGCCCGGGTTGTGGCCCAGGTTGTGGGCTTGACCCCAGTGGGCGGTGTGCAAGAGGCAGCCGACCCATGATTCTCTCTCATCATTGATGTTTCTCTCTCTCTCTCCCTCTTCCTTCCTCTCTGAAATCAATAAAAATATTAAAAAAAAATAAGGATGGAATTTGAACAGACCCTTCACAGGAAAGAAAACACAGTGGAGGAATGAGTGTTAGACTGTGAGAGACACTAGACCAGGGGTGGGCAAACTTTTTGACTCGAGGGCCACAATGGGTTCTTAAACTGGACCAGAGGGCTGGAACAAAAGCATGGATGGAGTGTTTGTGTGAACTAATATAAATTCAAAGTAAACATCATTACATAAAAGGGTACGGGCTTTTTTTTTTTAGTTTTATTCATTTCAAATGGGCCGGATCCGGCCCACGGGCTGTAGTTTGCCCACGGCTGGACTAGATGAACAGAGGTGGTCCCTGCCCACAGCAGGGCACATAGACGATCAGGCTGACTGTTCCCTAGGGCAGGACCCCGGTCCCACTTTCCTCTTCAGGGGTTCCCATCAAATGCTTTGCATTAATTAACTCCTGTAATCCTCATAACAGCCCTATAAAATAGGTATGATTGATTATGCCCCATTTGTAAAAAGCAAACAAAAAACCACACAACATAAAACTGAGGCTCAGAGAAGGAGGTGGCTAGCTAGGAGTTGGCAGAGCTGAGGCTCCACGCTGGTGTTATGCTGTGTAATCCCCTTCCCTGGAGCATGGGCAGGGCTTGTGACTTGCTTTTAACTAACAGAATAGGCTGTGAGCTGCCTATGGAGAGGGCCACATGGCAGGGAACTGGAGGTAAACCCTAGGATCGGAGAGCCTCAGTTCTATAATCACAAAGAACTAAATTCTGCCAACAACCACATGAGCTTGGAAGAGAGTAAGAAATAATAGATGGCCCTAACCGGTTTGGCTCAGTGGATAGAGCGTCGGCCTGCGGACTCAAAGGTCCCAGGTTCGATTCCAGTCAAGGGCATGTACTTTGGTTGCAGGCACATCCCCAGTAGGGGGTGTGCAGGAGGCAGATGATTGATGCTTCTCTCTCATCGATGTTTCTAACTCTCTATCCCTCTCCCTTCCTCTCTGTAACAAAAAATATATATTTTTTTAAAAGAAGTAATAGATGGCCTCATACGAGACTGCAGCCCTGGCCAACACCCCAACTGCAGCCTGTGAGACCCTGAACTATTCTAGCTCTTGTGGCCGACAGGACATAAAGTGACCCCCATCTCTATGCTGGCCTGGCCAAGCACAACCCAGACGAATCACAATGCCCCACCTACTCCACATGTATCAGAGCAGCTGAATGCTATTAGAGAAAACCAAAAACCACACAAGTCAATTGATTTTAATCTAAATTATTGATGGCAGACCTCAAATGGGCCTTAATAACATAGCAATCCTGCGATGCTCACTTTCACCCTCTCAGAGTTAATTATTTTATACCTTCTCCTCTCTTCCCAAACCTCCCACATCTCAGCCTCGGTCCCACCCTCAACTGTCACCCATTCATTGAGAAGATAGATGAATTCAAATGGGAATTTCCCTATCTCACCACCAGATCTACAATCCTCTTTGGACCCAACCTCTTCTGATTTGTCATATGGAAGAACTGTCCCTCCTCATATTGAAGGCTTTAGACACCTCCCGTCTACTCCAGGACTTCACTCCTTCAGTTACTCCCATCTCTCCTGCCTCACCAGTTTCTCCTCTTTGGGGCTATTCCCATCAGTGCATTGCATATGCTTTATTTTTTTAAAAATATATTTTATTGATTTCTTACAGAGAGGAAAGGAGAGAGATAGAGAGTTAGAAACATCGATGAGAGAGAAGCATTGATCAGCTGCCTCCTGCACATCTCCTACTGGGGATGTGCCCACAACCCAGGTACATGCCCTTGACCGGAATCGAACCTGGGACCTTTCAGTCCGCAGGCCGACGCTCTATCCACTGAGCCAAACCGGTTTCAGCTGCATATGCTTTATTGACTGCCATCTTTAAGAGTGCCCTGTGAATTCCAGGAGCTCTTCCTGCTACTGCCTATTTCAAGACATGGGTTACACATTTCTTTCTCCACCTCGCAGTCACTCTTCAACCAATTTCAGTCTAGTTTAGTACCACTCCATGCAATCTGATCTTGTTAAAATCACTAAAGACTTCATGTTGTCAAATCCAACCGACAGGTACGTTTCTTTTCTCATCCTACTTGTCCTATCAGTAGCATCTGACACAATCAACCAGCCCCTCCTTTTAAAAAAAAATATTTTTATTGATTTCAGAGAGGAAGGGAGAGGGAGATAGAAACATCAATGATGAGAATCATTGATCAGCTGCCCCCTCCACACCCATCCTGGGG
>NW_006292441.1:184847-191828 GCF_000327345.1 Myotis davidii
AGCAGTCCCTCCTTCTTGAAACATATCTATTTCTTCTCACTTTCCTTTGCTGGCCTCCAAATGTTGGCATTCTCTAAACTTGTAGACGCATTTGCCCCTTGTCATCTCCACTTTAATATCTCACAGGCCCCCCAGGTTAAACATGTCTAAAACAGAAATCCTAATATTTCCAAGTTTGTTGTCCTGCCACCTTCCTCTATAACAGTTCCTAAACTAGAAAGCTGAGAATCATCCCTCCCCCTCACTTCTTCCACACTCAGTAGTACTTGTTACAAAACATTATTAGTTTTATCTCTAAAATTTTCTTGAATTTGTTTGCATCTCTCTCTCTCCACTATCACTAACCTACACCAAACCACCATTGTCTCTTGTCTGAACTATTATAATAGCTTCCCAATGGTCTCCCTGCTTCCACTTTTGCCCCTCTATATTTCCTTTTCCATACAGTAGCCAGAGTGGTCTTTCAAAAAAGTGAACCAAGTCATTTCATTCCCCTGCATAGAACATTTTCCATTGTATTTCAAGTAAAATTCAAGCTTCTTGCCAAGACTAACAAGGCCCTTGCCTGTGTCACACAATCATCTCCTGTAGCTCTTTTCCTTTCATCATAATTTCTGTTACCCTGGCCTTTGCATTTGTCATTCTCTTCTCTTGGAACCTTCTTCCTCCGGCCCTCCATTTCCTCCTTATGAGTACAGCTTAAATGTTCCATCCTTAGAAGTACTTTCCCTGGTCGCCCTATTAAAAACTGTCCCTCTCTCTCCTATTATGTTTACTCAAATGTAAACCCTGTGAAAGTAGAGCCTTTATCTGTCTTGTTAGCTCCCTAATGCTTAGCGTAGTGCCTGGCACATATGCAGCATCCCACCAATATTTGGTGAATGAATGAATGAATGAATGAGGCAGTTTCTCTGAGGATCTGAGGTTAATGTTCATTGATGGGAGGACTGAGATTGGTGTGAAAGACCAAACGCAGTAGACAATTAAGGGGGTGATTTTATTCAAGTCATTGCAATAGACAGTACACTAATGAGAAATACCTTGAAGAAAAAGAAGGAAGAGTGGGCTTTTATGGAGGCAAGCAGATGAGGGTAGACATTTTCAGAGTCTTATGCTGTGATGAGGAAAGATAGAGGCAGGTCTTATCTGAGTCTTTGAAGAAAGGTGGAGCTGCATTTTATTTTTTAAAGTTTATTGATTTTTAGAGAGAGAGGACGGGAGAGGGAGAGAAACAGCGACGTGAGAGCATAACATCAATTGGCTGCCTCCTGCATGCCCCCTACCAAGGATTGATTGAGCCTGCAACCTGGGCATGTGCCCTTAACCAGGAATCCAACCAGCAGCCTTTTGGTGCACTAGACAACGGCCAACCAACTGAGCCACAACAGCCAGGGCTGGAACTGCATTTTATCTTGCAATATGTGGGAGCAGGAGGTCCTTTGCAGTTAGCCCTTTCTCAGAGCACAAAAGGATGGGAAGATTTCTGACCATGGCTGTTTTCCAAGAACACAGGGCTCACAAAAGTTTCAAAATTGTCACTGGTAGCTCTGGCTGATTCCTGATCAAGGGCATGTACCTAGTTTGCAAGTTCAATTCTTAGCCAAGGTTGAGGCAACCAATCAAAGTCTCTTTCACATTGCTATTCCTCTCTCTCTCTCTCTCTCTCTCTCTCTCTCTCTCTCTTTCTCTCTCTCTCCCTCTCTCCTTCTTCCTCCCTCCTCCCTTCCTTTGACTCTAAAAATCAATGGAGTGCTCACTTTGGCAGCACATATACTAACATTGGGACGATACAGAGAAGATTAGCATGGCCCCTGTGCAAGGATGACACACAAATTTGTGAAGCATTCCATATTAAAAATACAACAAAACACAATGGAAAAAATATCCTTGGGTGAGGATGAGCAACAACAAAAAATTGTCACTGGTAATCTCAGTTTCAGGATAGGGGCTTGAGCTGAAGATTTCAATCTGAGGAATCAGTTCAGAGGCCTGGTCTAGGCATTCCCTCTGGGGGCCTATATGTGTGTTCAATCTGTGTGGCTCGCCTATGGCTATCACTGCAGGGAAGTCAGTCTGGAGTCTTAGCCTGAGGGACCCAGTCTCGGGACCTCCATTTGGTAGATGGTTACAGGGAGTTCCAGCTAGGAATTTTACCCTGGAGAACTCAGCTTGGACCTCCAATGGCTTTCTGCCTACTAGGCACAGTTGAATGGCTCACTCTGGCTGTGACATACTGGCGCTTTTTCATCCAGGGCTTCATTGTGAGGGTGTGGGGCAGGGCCATGAGTTTCATTCAGGGAGGCTCAGAGTATGCCCTGAGTATGGAGATCTGAAATTTCATTCTGCAAATGGAGTCTCTTGTACACAGCCTGGGGAGCTTCTTTAAGGGGCTCAGGCAAAGTGTTTGCTCTGGGGGTATCATTTTGGGAGTTTAGTCCAGAAATTGGACCCTGTATTTCATGGTTGCTTCTAGAAGGCTCAGGCACTGATATCTTTATATATATATAATTTATTTGCACCAAATGTTGAGGACCTGCCCAGAAGCAAAATCCTGACGGATTGAGAGAATGCTCCAGAAAATGGCAGTTTGCACTTATTATTTTAAAAAATATTTTTTTATTGATTTTGGAGAGGAAGGGAGAGGGAGAGAAAGAGATAGAAACATCAATAATAAGAGAGAATCATTGACCAGCTACCTCTTGCACACCCCTACTGGGGATCGAGACCACAACCCGGGCATGTGCCCTTGACCGGAATCAAACCCGGAACCTTTCAGTCCGCAGGTCAACGCTCTATCCACTGAGCCAAACCAACTAGGGCTACTAATATCTTTTTTTAAAAATATGTTTTTATTGATTTCAGAGAGGAAGGGAGAGGGAGAGAGATAGAAACATTGATGAGAAAGAAACATCAATGCTGCCTCCTGCATGCCCCTAACTGAGGATCAAGCCTGCAACCCAGGCATGTACCCTGACCAGGAATCAAATCATGACGCTCAACCACTGAGCCATGCTGGCCAGGCGGGAATCTATTTTTAATTTGTCATTTTGATTTTCTTGCTGCTGCTGGTATTACATAATGTAACTCATACAAGTTTGTGACCCGTGAAAAGGAAGCACAGATTAACTACATACTTTAAAAAATGTGCCCTAGCCGGTTTGGTTCAGTGGATAGAGCATCGACCCAAGGACTGAAGAGTCCTGGGTTCGATTCCAGTCAAGGGCACGTACCTCAGTTGCAGGCTAAATCTCCAGTCCCTTTTCTAGCAAAGCACCCCTAAATCCCCTTTAGAGTTTCCTAAGCGACGACTGTGGTAAAGGTTCTTTTGCCATGTTAATGAGGTCACTTTGGGAAATTCCCTCCATATGGAAAGGGGTTGGTTGCCTGTGGAGCCAACCACGTGATTAAAGGGTTGGGACTTTCAGTCTTATCCCACAAGCTCCTGGCAGGGGAGAGAGCCTGGAGATTGAATTCAAGCACGAGTGGTCAATGATATAATTGCTATTGGAATCTGAAATGTGTGTTGTGGGGGGGCGGTGAGTTTTGTAGGACTGAGCCCTTAACCCAGTGGTGGGCAAACTGCAGCCTGCAGGCTGGATCCAGCCCGTTTGAAATGAATAAAACTATTGAAAAAAAAGACCGTACCCTTTTATGTAATGATGTTTACTTTGAATTTATATTAGTTCACACAAACACTCCATCCATGCTTTTGTTCCGGCCCTCCGGTCCAGTTTAAGAATGCATTGTGGCCCTCGAGTCAAAAAGTTTGCCCACCCCTGCCTTAACCTATGGGATCTGACACTACCTACAGATAGTGTCAGAATTGAGCTGAATTGTAGAACATCCAGCTGATGTTGGAGAATTGCTTGGTGGTGAGGGAAATCCACCCCCCCGCCCATGCACACACTGGGACTGGTGACCAGAATCTAATCTACTCCCTCCATATACGTTTGAGGTCTCAGACCCTAGGAACTCAGGCAGAAGTGCCTAATCTGTTTCTTCATTTGGGCCTCTTTGAACTCTATCTAAATTGCTGAGTTTAAATTGCTCCATCTGCTGGAATGAGTGTCTGGAGCTTGGTAGGAGTTTATGCCTCCTGAGTTTATCAGTCTTGGAATGTTCACTCTTCTTATCACATACCATGCTGTTCCCTTCCTCCGAGTCTTTGTATATGCATTGTTGCCACGGCATGAAAGGTTCTTTCTTTCTTTTAGTGACATTCCCACCCTCATAATGCACAAACTGCCCATCGCCTGGCAAAATGCCACTCAAATTTTGCATCACTCCTGGTATCATCTCTGAGAGGGTTGCCACAACCCCCACGACTGGGTCAGGGACCCCCCCCTGCTGGTCTCTCTTGGCCTCCTTTCTCCTACGGCTTTGCCCAGAGCTGGAGAACGAATCAAGCTTTAGCCTCAGCGCCCCACACTGACACAGGCCAGTTCCAAGTCCCTCGTTGTTTTATTGAGCATCGTCAATTTGAAACGTATCTAAGATTTGTCACGGCACAAGAATAGTTAAAATACCCCGAAATTTCACAGCTCACATGTAAAGGAAACTAGAGGTTTCCCCAAATTTGACAACAATCTTAACATTCACATTACTTATAATGAGTTGCAAGGCTGAAACTTTTCTAAACTACCAATAATAAAAGATTTGATCACCTGAATGGAATTAAGTTCTTTTTATGCTCTCTAGGAAATGTTATTATTAAAATAATTGTCCTATTTATAAGAGAATATAAAAATGGAAACATTAGTAGAGGGGTGAATCAGGCAATTGATAAGAATATTTTGTTTTTCTGGATTTGAGGATGTTTATTTAATAAATGCAGTTTAAAAATTGTAATTTGTATCATTTGTGATTTCTTTGTAAATCTAAAGCAATGTTTACTATCATACCTAAACTGGTACTATTTTTCTTTTTTTAAAAATATGCTTTTATTGATTTTAGAGAGAGGAAAAGAGAGGGAGAGAGAAACATCTATTTTATAATAACATTTCCTAGAGAGTCTAAAAAGAATTCAATTCTATTCAGGTGATCAAAACATCTGTTGGCTACCTCCTGCACGCCCCCTACTGGGGATTGAGCCCACAACCTGGGCATATGCCCTGACCAGGAGGGACCTCTTGGTGCATCGGGTGACAACCAACTGAGCCACACTGGCCAGGGCTGTATTATTTTTCCTTAACAGAGCTTGCAAAATTCTATCTGCTTCAACCTTCAAAACCTAGATTCACCCTGAGCACTAATCATACTCTATGGTCCTTGAACAAATCTTGCACGCCAGACTTTGAGCTCCCTGAGCCTCTGACCAAACCTTATGACCCAATAGTATTCAGCACAGGGCCAGGCACAGAATCATCAGACTGTTAACAAGGATCTAGTCCTAAGTTAACAATCTTTGTTGTGAGAGAAAGTCATCTACAATACTCTTCCAAGAACAGCTTTATTGAAATATTTGTTTCACTTATTTTAAAGTGTACAATTCAATGGTTTTTAGTATATTCACAGTGTTGTGTAACTGTATTAGTTTGCTAGGGCTGTCATGACAAAATACCATAGACTGATGTCTTTAACAACAAAAAATTATTTTCTCTAAAGTCTAGAAGCTAGAGGTTCAAGATCAAGGTGTTAGCAGGTGTGGTTTCTTTTGAGGCCTTACTCCGTGGCTCACAGATGTCCACTTTCTCTCTGTGTTCAATGGTCATCTCTCCATGCATGCTTGTGTCTAGTGTCTCTCTGTGTGTCCTAATCTCTTCTTACAATCACACCAATCATATTAGATTAGAATGTACTAATATGGCTTCATTTTACCTTAATTATCACTTTCAAGGCTGTATCTCCAAATATAGTTCTATATTTTGAGGTATTGGGAGTTAGGTCTTCAACATATTAATTGGGTGTGTGTTACAAATTAGCCCCTATAGCATGTAATTGTAGAACATTTTCATCACCCCCAAAAGAAAGCTTGTATCTATTAGGAGTCAGACCTCATTTCTCCCTTCCCTAAGCCCTGGATAATTGTTAATCTATTTTTTATCTCTATAGATTTGCCTGTTCTGTACATTTCTTATAAATGGCATCATACAAAAAAAGTACAAAAAAATGGTAGCATGCAAAGTGGTCTCTTTTGACTAGTCAGAAGTAATACCACCTTTTTCATTCCTGATTTCCATAAAATTGAGTCCTCTCTCTCTCTCTCTCTCTCTCTCTCTCATTAACCACTCTAGCTAAAAGTTTGTCAATGTTGTTGATCTTTTCAAATAACCAACTTTTGGTTTCACTGATTTTCTCCATTGTTTTTCTATTCCACTTATTTCCTCTCCAATTTTTATCTCCTTTCTGCTTGCTTTGCGATTATTTTGTTCTTTTTCTAGTTTCCTAGAGTGGAAGGTTAGGTTATGTTTGAGATATTTATTTATTTATTTGAAACAAACATCGATTTCCTGTTTCACTTGTTTATGCATTCATTGGTTGATACTTGTATGTGCCCTGACCAGGATGGAACCCGCAACCTTGGCATATTGGGGCCACGCTCTAACCAACTGAGCTACCCAGCCAGGGATCCCCACATCTTTTCTGCGCGGTATACATGGCCCTGGCCCCACGCCATCCTCCTCCGCTTCTGGCTTGCTTTGGTTTAATTACTGCAGGCCAGTATCTGTGATGGTGTCATCCGTTGTTCTGACAGACTTCTCTATTGCTCTAGTCTTGTGCCAGGTCAGCGGAAAGCTGAATCTGCGTTCTCAGGCTCGGCTATCGACTCGTTCTGCCCGGGCCGTCCTGCGCCCCGATTGGTCCGCACTGCGACCCGATTGGTCCGCCTACGCATCATGTGCTCAGCAGCCCGATGATGGCGGGCGCTGGGGAAGATTTGGGAGCCCTCTTCAGGGCTGGCGTCCGCGCGGCGCTAGAGGCCTGGCCGGCCTTGCAGGTGAGTGGGGTCCGGGACGGGAATGGGTAGGGCCTGGAACGGAC
>NW_006292441.1:191920-207495 GCF_000327345.1 Myotis davidii
GAGAGTCCGCACTTCCTCTTGAGCAATTTGTCGGCTGGTACCTCAGGGCGAGGTGGAATGAATACCAGCTTTGGAGTCAGAGTCCTGAGGTCAGATGCCTTACGGGAGGGTGTTACTCATGGTATCACTCTGGGCAAGTCATTTTATCTCCCTGAGACTCAGTTTCCTAAAATGGGCATGAAAGTAGCCACCCCCGCGCTGTCCAATAGAAATATGCCAGTCACGTCTCATTACGTTAAAAAAAAATCTGCAGTTGTTTTACATCATTTTTAGCATTACGTTTTCAAAATCTGGGTATTTTAGTTTTTCCTAAAACAATTTTTTTTTTTAAATCCTCACCTGAGGATATTTTCCCATTGATTTTTAGGGAGAGTGGAAGGAAGGGGGAGAGACAGAGAAAGACATGATGTGAGAAACACATTGATTGGTTGCCTCTTGCAGGCGCCCCAACCAGGGCCTGAGCCAGGGAGGAGCCTGCCATTGAGGTACGTGCCCTTGACCGGAATCGAACCCAGACGTATGCTCTATCCACTGAGCCAAACCTGCTAGGGCCAGTTTTAGCAAATTTCAGTTTGGCCTAGCCACATTTTTAAGTGCTCAATAACCACATCTGGCTGTTTGAACAACAGGGATCTACACCTTTGTTGTGCCTTCCGGGCTTAGAAGAATAAGGGGCCCTGCAGATGGCCTTTTGCATAGTATGATTTTTACAAAATTCTTCACTCAGTTTTTTAGTCTTGGAGATGACAGTAGGCAGAGACTTTGTCTCAAGGAAATTTACAGTCTAGCGAGGGATCCAGATGATTAAATAGACATTCACACACTGGGTGGTAGGTGTTCTAATAGAGAGGAGCTCAGGGTGCGTGGGTAACAGGAAACTTGGGAGGAGGCTTCTTTGGTGGTGGTTGAGCTGAGTCTGAAGAGATGAGAAAGAGTTAACTAGGTGGAGGAGGCAGGGAGAGCAACACTCAAATAAATTCTGTGGTATGAGGAGATTATGTGTTATATTTGGAAAGTGGTAGGGTGCTCAGCATTGGAGTAAGTGTGTGTGTGTGTGCGTGTGTGTGCGTGCGTTCATGCATGCTTGCTTGTGGGTGTGTGGAGGAGTGGCTGAGAGTGAAGCTGGGGCGGGTGGGGAGGCCATGGAAAAGGGTAGGACGCTGATGGCCTTACATGCCTTTGATTTTGTCCTTTAGGCCAGTGTTCACCAAAATGCATGCTATGGAAGCATAGTTCTGTTAGATGTTCAGTGAAGAAAAAACTTCTCCAGCCAAATTATGTAAGAAAAGCTCTTTTCTTCAGCTCCTCTTTAAGAGTCACAATAATCATTAACATAGTAGAGGCTAGGACAGGGATGGCGAACCTATGACATGCGTGTCAGAGATGACACACGAACTCATTTTTTTGGCTGATTTTTCTTTGTTAAATGGCATTTAAATATATACAATAAATATCAAAAATATAAGTCTTTGTTTTCCTATGGTTGCAAATATCAAAAAATTTCTATATGTGACACGACACCAGAGTTATGTTAGGGTTTTTCAAAATGCTGACACGCCGAGCTCAAAAGGTTCGCCATCACTGGGCTAGGATAAGGATAAGAACTAGTAAAAAGAAGCCTGTTTACCTTTGTTTCCCATTAGCTTTCTGCAATAGATTCCTTTAAAACCGAGCAGGACAGTTATTTCTCAAAAGCACAATGTGAACACTGCAGTAGGTGAGAAAAATTCATGGGCAGGTTCTAAGGTGAGTAATAGGATGGGATTTGCTGACTAATGGGAGGCTGTTTCTCTCTAGAAAGTGATGAGGCCTGAACTAGGGCAGTGGTGATAGTCATGGAAAATAAGGGGTGGGTTAGGGACTTGGAGATTGCTTGGCTGTAGAGGGGGAAGGAAAAGGAGGCAGGTTTCTGGTGTGAGTGACCTGGTGGATTAGGTGCCTTTCATGGTACA
This sequence comes from Myotis davidii, assembly GCF_000327345.1. Lineage (NCBI taxonomy): Eukaryota > Metazoa > Chordata > Mammalia > Chiroptera > Vespertilionidae > Myotis > Myotis davidii. The sequence goes on from NW_006292441.1 coordinate 193,873, forward strand.
GAGGAACCCTGGAGGGTGAGAAGTACGTTTGGAGGGTAAGTAAGGTGATGGGTCTGGCTTTAGATATGGAGGGTCTGAGGCACCTGTGAAATAGGTGAAGCAGTCTGAGTTGGAGACAGATTTGGAGGATGTTAGATTAGAGTGGTTGAGAAAGCCAAGGGGGTGAATGAAGTCTCCCAAGTGGGTGGAGTAGGTGGAGCGGGGTGGGGGGTGGGGGGAGGGAGGAGCTTTGTGGAAGACTGAGTAATTCTCCAATTCAGAAGAAGAGGATGGGCCCATAAGTTAACAGAAACCCAGAGAGGGCTTAGCCAAAGCCACGCAATAGGATGTTGATGTTAAGGCTATGATATTTCATCATTGCAAGTATTTATATCCATTTCTTACCTATCCCATTGGTGTGTGGCCTCCTGTATCCAGGGAGCCACAGTTATGAAGGGTTTCTCCATTTCAAAAAAAGGGATGTTCAAACCCAGAATGCAGAGCACATCAGTGAATAAAAGGCTCACTGTGTGGACCCTTACCCACCAACCAGATGTGGCCCCAGCAAGTAGGTGTTGAAGAGTAGCAGGCAGGAGTGGTGAAGTTGGCTTGTCTCTGACCTTTCCTATCCAGCTGACTTGGAGCTAGATGAGGTGGAGGACTTCCTTGGGGAGCTCATGACCAACGAGTTTGATACAGTTGTGGAGGATGGGAGTCTGCCGCAGGTGAGCATGTCATGGGCACAGCTGCCCCCTTCTTGCCTATAGTTTTTCTTCTCCCCAAGTGTCTATTTTCGGCCAAGACTCTTGGCTCTAACCATTGATCTTGCACAAGAACTTTTTATGACTCCCTATTGCCTAGTCTTCCAAGGCCTTTCCAAATCCTACCTCTTTTTTTTTAACTAAATTTTTTATTGACTTCAGAGATGGAGAGGGAGAGAGAGAAATATCAATGAGTGAGAATCACTGATTGGCTGCCTCCTGCATGCCCCCTACTGGGAATCGAGCCTGCAACCCAGGCATGTGCCCTTGACCAGAATTGAACCTGGGACCCTTCAGTTCACAGGCTGACGCTCTATCCACTGAGCCAAACCAGCTAGGGCTTCTCTTTTCTCTTGAGATGCCATTCCCATCCAGGTCTGTTCCTCACCCCCATCCCAAGGGCAGGTCAGGCCACGTACATTTTCACTCCTCCTCTGGTTAACATCACTCCCCTGCTGGGATTGCCTTCCCTTTTACATCTTCCATCTTTCAAACCCAGTTTTAGTGCCTTCCCAGCTAGGAGGCCCTCCTTCAATGCTTCAGGCCATTACCTGAGCTTTTCATATGTGGTTCCTTCATTAGTGAACTCCTTGGGGGAGGAAAGAGCCCCATTCTCCTCTGGGAAATTCCAAACCCTTCCCCACTCTTGCTGCAAACATGGCCTGTTGTATTGTAGCTTCTCTAGAAAACCCAAGCTGGTTGAATGTTTTCTTGATAGGTGAGCCAGCAGCTGCAGACCATGTTCTACCACTTCCAGAGGGGGGATGGGGCCACTATGAAGGAGTTGGCCTCCCACATCACCCAAAGAAAGCGCAGGGTTAGAGCCACTGCACTTTCGACAGACAGACAGACGGATGATGATAATGCGGACAGTGCGGAGGAGATGGAGGTAAGAGGGGTGCCCTTGGGTGGGGGAGATGTAGATTTTTAAAAAACTTTTATTATTATTATTAATGATTTGAGAGGAAGGGAGAGGGAGAGAGAAATAGAAACATCAATGATGAAAGGGAATCATTGATTGGCTGCCTCCTGCACGCCCCACACTGGGTATTGAGCTGCAACCTGGGCGTATGCCCTGACCGAGAATCGAATGGTGATCTCCTGGTCCATAGGTCAGCACCCAACCATTGAGCCATGCTGGCTGGTCAAGATGTAGATATTTTCAATTTTCTGGGAGATCAGCTACTTTTGTCGGGAAATGATGGGGGTGGGATGGTAGTGGCTGTATTATCCAGAGAGGGCAAGGAACTTTCCTAAGGTCACACAGCCAATCCTTGCAAAGCGGGGAGGAGAGCCTGGGTCTCCCAATGGCCACAACTGGGAGGCGTTGTATTTAGCTCTCTCCTGTGTTTCTCCTGCAGGTCACAGCTATGAATGATGGGGCAGTTACTGATGGGGTCTGCCCCCAGCCTGAACCCTCTGGTCCAGACCCCCAGATTATTAAGGAAGAAGATATAGTGGAGGACGGTTGGACCATTGTCCGGAGAAAGAAATGAGTGTGGCTGGCAATGGTTTGGGCCCTTGTAAGGATTCTTTTGGAGGATTGTGGATCTTTGGACTGGTTATCCCATCTCCATCCTCTCCCTATTCCCCTGTCTAGCTCCCTCCAGGGGAAGAAGAGCCCTAGGGTCCTTGGCCTTGGGGTGGTAGGACCTGGTCGACCACACCCTGAACGGTGAGGCCTGGTTTCCCAGCACAGTGCCTTGGGTGAAGTCAGTGAAGAGTCGGGTGAGTGGGTGTGGGTGCGCTTGGAAATGCTGAATGCTGGTTGACAGTGGGCAGGTAGATCTATGAAGGGAGAGAGGACCAGCAGAACCAATACTTCTGCTGGGTCAGGAACGGTGAGATGAACATGGCAGCTGGAAGAGAGTCATTGACAATGTGAACGAAAGTAGCTGTGTTACCTCTCCCACTTTTCTGCTGCCCGTAAACACACACACACACACAGCAGCTCAGCCCCATCCTGCAGCCCAGCCTCCAGCCCTGGTTCCTTCAGGAAGTCTAAGACATTGGCAAGGTGGTGAGCTTGGGGGACCTGGGCTTTGTTTTCTGTCTCCTGCAACCTCTTTCCAAACTCTTCATCCAATTCCATCCATGTCCAGGGATGAGGCTTAAAAGACATGAATAAATAACACCTTAATGATGAACCTGTCACTTGGTCTGTTGTGAGTAGCTTTGGCATCATTCTTCGGGGAGCTGAGACACCAAGCTCGGCAAGGGAGCGGGTTCTGGGCCCACCCGAGCAGTCTGGCACTTTGGACAAACACACAGATGGGCGAACAGAGCACAGCAGTGCCCTGAAAGTTTCCGTAAGCCTGAAATAAACTGTATTTTTTTTTCTTTAAAAAACAAAACAAAACTGAGAGTATCCATTGTTCTTCCCCCCTGTTACCCTGTCCTGCCCGGTGGCCCTGCCATGGGTCTGGACGATAAAATACTGGGTAGCCTTGGGGTTGGGTAGAAGCTGTAAGCCATGGAGAGGCAGGAAGGATCTGGTCACTGCCCCACCTCGCATCGTACGTATGAAGACACTGGGTGAGGGGACAGGGGTGGGCCAGGGCCCCAGTGGGAGAACTGGCACTTGAATCCAGGTCTCTCCTGCCTCTGGTGCTTTTAGGGGGATGGGATAGAGGCAGGATCTGTGGGGTACTGAGGGGATGGGGAAACGGCCTAGTTCAGGCAGGTCTAGCAACAGCTCCCACCCTCCCTGGGGACGGGGATTAAAAAAAATGAACATCACTGTAGGAATATTTCTTTTAAAAGCCCCCATTTTGTGAAAAGATGAATTAAAAAACCCAAGACCCAGCATTCGGGATTGAAAGTGCCCATGATGGGAGTTCAAGTATTGACTGAGCTGGGAGGGAGGGGGCTGGGGCCCCCAATCAGACATGGGCAGCTAGAGTGTGGGGCAGGGGGCCCCAAGTCCCCCCAAACCCTCTAGGTCTTGTCTCGGGTCTGGGGGGCTTCAGAGGGTTCAGCGGTGGCTCCTGAAGCTGCCACCTGTGCCTCTTCCATCTCCCTGTCCTCAGACAGTGTGGGCCCCGGGCAGAACGTGTCCCCACGGCCCGCCCGGCCGAGCACAGCCATCCAGCGCCGCTGCAGCTCCTCTGTCTCGGGGCTGAAGTACCAGCTCAGGTGGCTCTGGGTGATCTTGAAGACATGCCGTCTGTCGGGCCGCTCCCCGGCCTCAGGAGGCCCCACCTCAAAGCCAATGAGGGGCAGGCTGCGCTGGGCTTTCACATCCTGGGGAACGGACAGAGCCAGGGTCACCGGAGGCTGCACTTCTCACTGCTTTTTCATCTGCTAACCCCCCTATTTTCCTTCTGCTCAAGAACCTGCCAAGGCTCTACTGGTAGCAACAGAAACTTGTCTGGGGCTGGCACGCAGGCTGGGTTCAAATACCCGTTTCCTCCTACACCCCAAACCAGCCAGGCTAGTTTCCTTAGTGTATACCAAGTAATGTCTTCAGGCCAGGCTGTTGCCCCCATTTACACGTTCTTCCCCATCCAGATTGGATCTAGTAGTGCCCCACGGCACCCTGGCTTTCTCTGGGAAGCTAGCTCCTCCCCCCGCCCCCACCCTCACATTGGCCCACAATCCTTGTTTCTAGCCAGTCTGTCTCACAAGGGTGGGGGTTCTGATTTCTACTTAGGTTCACGCAATCCCCAAGGCCAAGGAGAGGTCAAGGACTGAAGGGGAAGGGGGGTAGCCTGGCCCTGCCAGGTGGGTGAAGGGACCCGAAGGAGGATGCACACCTGAGGGGCTCCATAGATGTACAGCACCAAGGGCTCATTCTCAGGGACCACAAACCATGCCTTGTGCCAGCCTTTCCCGCCCTTCTCCATGTAGTGCAGGAAGCTGCAGATGACGCTGTTCTCCGCAGCTACTGAGGCCTGCTTCTGTGGCCAGAGACATAGAGGGCATCAGTGTTGATAGAAGGCCTGGCCGGGCTCCTCTGGGCTTCAGTACCCCTCAGCGGAGGTATTGCTGTGCCCATACTTCAGATGAGGACGCTGAAGCTCAGGCGGCAGTAGTGATTTGCCCAATGTCCCCCAGTGAGTCAGACAGGCCATGGCTACTACCTCTAAGAGCTGGTGGGAGAGGCACCTAAATGCCAGTCAGGCGTTGTTCCCTTAGTTCATTTATTCCTCAAGTCCTTTTATGCATTTGTACCTCACCTTTTTATTTTTTCCATCTTTTGTCATATCCATCCCCTACACTCAGCAAGAGGCGACCTGGCATTGTGGTTAAGGGGATGGGGGGGTGGGGGGGTGGGTAAGGCTCAGAATTCCAGCTCTAGATGATGTATTGACTCGGAAGGAAAACAGATAGAGCTATTGTAAGGATTCAATGAATTAATAGATGCAAAGCGCTTAGGATAGTGCCTGGCACAGAGTAAGAGTTCTTTAAATGTTAAATAAAATAAATACCTCGATTTGGCTAAGAAACAAAACCAAAATGTGCACGCGCCTAGAAAGATAGGAAGCATAAGTGTTAGTGATACTCTAGTGGGTAGAAGAAATAGGGTGTTTTTATTATTTGTTTAGATTGTCGAGTTTTCTTCAGTGCACATATCCTACTTTGTAATAAGAAGAGATCATATGTTAATTAAAAAACATGCAATTTCTGCCACTCACTGGTTGTGTCACTTGGTTAAGTAACTTCCTTGGGCCTCAGTTTCCTCATTTGTCAAACAGGGATAGTAATAGCATGGATAGATTCGTTACTATGAAGATAAATGCCTAAAGCACTGAAATAAAAAGCCAGGTGGTTTTGCCAGGTGGCCGAAAGGACCCAACTGGCTTTCATCCAGTTGCATTCATTTTACGAGCTCCAAGCTTGGGTCACTTGTTCAGTGGGTGCACGTGGCACTACAGTTTCAGAGATACCCAGGCCTCAATCACTGGGTGGGTGGCTGGGACCCATGTGCTTGGCGTGTGAGGGTCAGTGCTCATAGGCCTGGCTCTTACCTCCAGGATGGACCTCCGGCGCTGGGGTGTATGCTGGCTGCAGGCTGGGCTACTCCCAGGCACCCCGTGCAAGGCCACATAGCAGTCAGTACACACACGGTTGGAGCGGTTGTTGTCATAGATGAGGCGGGCCCGGAACTCGGAGCACTTCCCACAAACCACCTGAAGTGGCAAATGGGCAAGAGATGCCTGATTTCCAGAAAGCCTTCCCCTTCAGTGTCCCAACTCCCATGATGGACTCCCGGCCTTTCCTCACCCTGCCCTCTCAGAAGGGGGCCTTCTGGCGGTCAGCCTGGCCCCTCCCTGGCTCTGCCCAGCCTCCCAACACTCACGTGTCCGCAGGCCTTGCAGTGGTGCCTGCGCTTGGTGATGGAATTGAAGGGCTCCTGGCAGCGCATGCACATGGTGACTTCCTTTTCTCGGATGGGTGTCGGTGCACGCTTCCCAAGATCCACGTTCTGGAGAGAGGGCCAGGTCCTGGGTCAGAGGCAGCTACTCCCTAGGCCCAGCCCAGCCGGCCCAGCCAACCCTCACCCCTGCCCCAAGGCCTGGATCATCACTGGGAGGCAGCAGACACATTCAGAAGACCTGCCTTCCATAATTTTCTTATTTTACAAAATCCTATCATAGCTGTTAAGCATTTAAAAAAATCCTATCCTTCTTAAAGCTACATAAGCTGTTTTTTAAAACACATATAACAACCCTAGCTGGTTTGGCTCAGTGGATAGAGCATCGGCCTGCGGATTGAAGGGTCCTGGGTTCGATTCCAGTCAAGGGCACATGCCTGGGTTGTGGGCTCCATCCCCAGTGGGGAGTGTGCAGGAGGCAGCCGGCCAGTAATTCTCTGTCATCATTGATGTGTCTAGCTCTCCCTCTCCCTTCCTCTCTGAATCCATAAAAATATATATAAAAAAATAAAAAACAGCCCAGCTGGGTGTGGCTCAGTGGTTTAGCGTCGAACCAGGAACCAAGAGGTCACCAGTTCAATTCCCAGTCAGGGCATATGCCCAGGTTGCAGGCTCGATCCCCAGTGGGGGGTGTGCAGGAGGCAGCTAATCAATGATTCTGTCTCATCATTGATGTTTCTCTCTCTCCCTCTCCCTTCCTCTCTGAAATCAATAAAAATATATTTTAACATAACATAGTATTGTACAATATTCCCATATTCAATGACTAGTCAGTGGTAGTAGTTCAGAGTGTTGTGCCACAATCAGCATAGTTACCCTTTAGTATATGCTTCTGATTTATACGAAATAAATTCCGGGAGATATAGAATATTGCTATACAGTTTTGTTAACTCCCGTTTTTCTGCTACTGTATTACATGTTACATGTATGCATGTTAAAGGCATTGCTGAAAGAAAAAAAAAGACCTGCCTTTGAGTCCCGGGTGTATCCCTACCTTATTGTGCTACTGAACACAAGTCATTTCTACTCTCTGGGCCTGCATTTCCCCAGTGACATCTGCGGCCCTACCAACAAGAGTGTGCTTCCGGTCTCCCTGGGTAAGGTGGGACTTGGAGGTCCAGTATAGAGGGAGGGGGTGGGACTCTTACTGGAGAGTTAGGGGGTGTGTCTTCATCTTCCCTGTTTGTTGAGTTCAACAGTTTGAAGGTCTCCAGCGTCTGTTCGTGCTTCAGAAGGGTGGAGTTGATGGCCTGGGGAGGAGGTGTAAGAAGTAGGTCAGATCACCTCACAACCCGTCCATTTCCACCCTCACCTCACTTTCCTATGACCTAGCGCGAGGTCAGAAAAGTTGCGTTCTAGGCACAGCTCTGCCCCTTGCTAGGTGTCTCAGTTCTTATATTTGTGAAATGCGGGTGGGGATCAGTGGCTGAAAAACCTCAAAAGGCCTTCCTAGCCACTGTCTGGGCTTAATTACGCTTTTACAGGGCTTAACTCACTGGGCTCACACTCCCAGAGGAGGCAGGTCTCTAAAGGAATAATTTGTGAGTTTTTACCTCTGGACCTCAGTGAGCTTATCTGTAAAATGGGGCTGGGAAAGTTTGCTGTCCAGGCTCATAGTGGTCAGATGTCAGTTTTAGGGGAGAGTTCACCAACCCCTTGGGAGCCTGTGAATACTCTTCCTGCCCCTACCACAAAGCCTTCTTGGATGTTACCTGGACCCAGTCTTTCTTCTCCTCCTCAGTCCTTGGGGGCAAAAAAGAAAGATGTTGGGTTAGGCAGGCCAAGCAAAAGCGATCAGAGAGGTAAAGAGCAGATGTTTTGGAGTCAGACAGACCCGGGTTTGACCCTCTACTCCTTCACTTATAATGCATGTGACCTTAGGCACATCCTTTAACCTGTCTGAGCTATTTATCCAGTAGTTACTAATACCTTCCAGACTTGGTGCTAGGGACTTGGACCCCAGAGGGGACCCTACCCTCAAGGAGCTAGTGGCCTGCGGGGTGGGGTGAGGGTGGGGGGGGGCAAACAGGGACAATACAAGGGTATTAGTGCTGCGACAGTGAAATCGGGCTGAGGAGTCCAGAGGAGGAGACCAGCCCCGTCTGCAGTTTGGGTGGGGGGTGCTAAGGAAGGGCTTCCCTTAAGGAGGTGCTAAGCTTCAGGTAAAGATGAGGTGTGTGTGACAGTAGGGATATACAAGGAACCATAAATAGTTCCCTCTTGCAGGAATGTCAAGTTTGAGACAGAAGAGCAGTTTCTTTTTCTTCACTTGGAAAATGGAGAATGATCATTACTTAACTGGGGTGACATTTACATGCCCAACAGAATCCCTGGTACACTAGATGCTCAATGAGTGTGGATTTCCCCCTCCCTTGGCCTTTCTCCCCTGACTCTCCTGTCTGCCCCGCAGTTTCCAAGGCCTCTGCCCTGGTTGCAGCCAACTTCTTGGCTGATTTCCTCCTGGTCTCTTCTAATGACCTTCATATGCATGCTCCAGACATCAAAAGTGCTCTTCTAACCCTAGCTGGTTTGGCTCAGTGGATAGAGCATCAGGCTGTAGACTGAAGGGTCCCAGGTTTGATTCCGGTCAAGGGCACATGCCCGGGTTGTGGGCTTGATCCCCAGTAGGGGGCGTGCATGAGGCAGCCAATCAATGATTCTCTCTCATCACTGATGTTTCTATCTCTCTCTCCCTCTCCTTTCCTCTCTGAAATCAATAAAAAAAATTTTTTTAAAGTGCTTTTCTAGTATGAAAGTGTGATTATATCTTTAGAACCACTTCATGAAAAATTAAGGATGTGAGCCAATATTTAGCTACAAGTGTGTTCACTGGAATGCTGTTTATGCTAGTAAAAAAACTGGAAGTGGCCTAAGTCTCTGACAATAGGGAATCAGGTAAAAAAAGAAAAAGAAAAAAAAAGTACATCACTACTGAACACCAGCCAGGGCCAGCATTCTATTTTTGTTTAAAAATTATATGTGAGCCCTGGCCAGTGTGGCTCAGTTGGTTGGAAGTTGTCTCATGCACCGAAAAGTTGCCAGTTCAATTCTCAGTCAGGGCACATGCCCAGGTTTCTGGCTTGATCCTCAGTGGGGAACGAGCAGGAGGTAGCCAATCGATGTTTCTCTCTCTTACATCAATGGTTCTCTCTCTCCCTTCCTTTCTTTCTAAACACCAATATAAATATTTAAAAAATATATGTGACATGAGTGTTTACATTTGTCAAAACTCATCAATGCATTTGACCCCCTTAAGGCGTATGCATTTCACTGTTTGCAAATTTTGCCTCAGGAGAAGGAGGATACCTAAAACAAATATTGAACTTTAGTTGATTATATGCCCATGAACGTCTTTAGGGGTGAGGTGTAGCAATGCCTACAAATGACTTTGAAGTGCATTTTAAAAATCAGATGGATTGGTAGATGGATAAAAAGATTTGCAGAATCTATACAGTGGGCTTCTAGGTGTTCATTGTACAATTCTTTAAACTTTTCTGTATCTTGGAAATTTTTCATAGTTAAATACGGAAAGAAAACATTGTGTGCTTATATGTGAGTATGCATACGCGCGCGCGCGCGCGCGCGCACACACACACGTGTGCGCATACATATGTGAATAGAGGAAAGGCCTCAGAGGGGATCTACCAACACAGCAGTACTGGTTCTCTCTAGGTGGTACAATTCTAGGGAATTTTACTTTATTCTGATTTGTACTATTTTTTAAAATTCTACTTTGTTTATATTTTCTAATTTCTTTGCAATAGAAAAGATTGCTTTTGATTTTTAAGAGCCACAACAGTGTTTTTGGCAATGCATGCTGAAGTATATAGGGGTGAAGTGCCATGTCTGTAATTTACTTTAAAATGGTTTAGTAAGCCGGTTTGGCTCAGTGGATAGAGCATTGGCCCGTGGACTGAAAGGTTCCGGGTTTGATTTCGGTCAAGGGTATGTACCTAGGATGCCGGCTCCGCCCTTGTCAGGGCGCATGCAGGAGGCAACTAATTGATGTGTTTCTCTCACATCCATGTTTCTCTCTGTCTTTCCCTCTCTTTTCCATCAATGGAAAAATATCCTCAGGTGAGGATTAAAAAATAAATAAATAAATTAATTAAATGGTTTAGTAAGCCTGGCCAGCATGATTCAGTGGTTGAGTGTCAACCTATTTGATTCCTGGTCAGGGCACATGCCTGGGTTGCAGGCTCAATCCCCAATAGGGGGCATGCAAGAGGCAGCCTATCAATGATTCTCTCATCTTTGATGTTTCTATCTCACTCTCCCCCCCCCTTCCTCTCTGAAATAAGAAAAAAACGACATTTAAAGAAATGATTCAGTAAAAGATAAATAAAGCAAAATGTCAATAGTTGTTGTCTTCTAAGTCAGTGGTTCTAAACCCTTTTGCACACACTACTACACCTGGGGAGCTGTTAAAACTCCCCATGTTCAGGCTACACCCCACACAAATTACATCAGGGTCTCTGGGGGGCAGGGTGCCAAACATCAGGTTTTTTAAAAGCTCCCCAGGTGAGGCTGGCACCAAGGTTGAGATTCGGTTGTCTAAATGGTGGGCATATGGGTGTTTGTTGTATTTTGACTTTTCTCCATATTTGACATTTTTTATTAAAATATATATTTTTAAGGGCAGGATTGCAAAGCAAACCCTCCATGCTTTCCTCCCGCCACTAGGAGGAAACCCTGCACTGCTCAGCGCGCCCTTCTTCGCCCAGCTTTCCTCAGCAGCCCCCTCATCCCCAGTAGACTATACACCCTGCAGGGCCCCACACCTGCCCCCCACCATACCAGTAGGCTTTGTTCTTCTTTTCCTGGCCACAGGCCTCCAGGATGCTTTGTCTCCCAGAGCTTCAAACACCCTCTAGCCCACATTCGCCTCTCTCTCTCTCTCTCTCTCTCCTGCCTCTCAGCAGCCCCAGCAATGAGCGTTCTGACTCTCATTTCTCAACTCTTTGCAGTCTGCCAGAAGCAGATCATCTAGCCCAGTGGTCGGCAAACCGTGGCTCGCGAGCCACAGGCGGCTCTTTGGCCCCTTGAGTGTGGCTCTTCCTAAGCCTTAGGAGTACCCTAATGAAGTGAATAACAATGCACCTACCTATATAGTTTCAGTTTCTATTGAAACTTCGTGGCCCATGCACAGAAGTCGGTATTTTGTGGAAGAGCCACACTCAAGGGGCCAAAGAGCCGCATGTGGCTCGCGAGCCGCAGTTTGCCAACCACGGATCTAGCCATATGCATCCATTCTCTGGCCTCGACCATGACCTCGGTACCTATCACCTGGGCCCTCAGAAGGCAGCATGAGCTCCAATCCCAACTCTGCTCCTTTCTAGCTGTGGGATCTTGGGCAAGGTGCCTAACTCTCCTGTGCCTCAGTTTTCTCATCTGTAAAATGGGGTAGATGGTAACAGTAGCTTTAAGGACTGTTTTATTTTTTAAAACATATTTTTACTGATTTCAGAGAGGAAGGGAGAGGGAGAGATAGAAACATCAATGATGAGAGAGAATCATTGATCGGCTGCCTCCTGCACCCATGGGAATGGAACCATGACCTCCTGGTTCAGAGGTCAACACTCAACTACTGAGACACACCTGCCAGGCAAGGGGTTGTTTTAAGGATTGATTACACTTAAATTGTTGAAGCTAAAATTAAGTTAAAATAGTGGCTGGCGTAAGAACAAGTACGTCTTCATTAAATGTGAGCTGCTATTATAACCATCCAAGTAGAGGATAGATAAAAAAGAAGCCTCTTTGTTTAATGGCTGGACATTAGTTTTAACTTTACTATTTAAATTTGTTTTCCTGTTTGAAAAATGTCAAAAGTCATGGACATCAGTGTGGGATTGCTAGGGGCGGGGGAGTGGAGGGAGGTGGAAGAGGATATGGGGGGGGATAAATGGTGATAGATGGAGACTTGACTTGGGTTGGTGAACAAACAACACAGTGTACAGATGATCTGTTGTGGAATTGTGGACCTGAAACTCCTATCATTTTAACCAATGTCAGCCCAATAAATTCAATAAAACGGAAGAAAAATTTCATCCTAGCTGGTTTGGCTCAATGTGGATAGAGCATCGCCCTGCAGACTGAAGGGTCCTGGGTTCGATTCCAATCAGGGCTCAATACCCAGTAGGGGGTGTGCAGGAGGCAGCCGATCAATGATTCTCTCTCATCATTGATGTTTCTATCTGTCTCTCCCTCTCCCTTCCTCTCTGAAATCAATAAAAATATATTTTAAAAAGAAAAATTTCAAACATACTGAAAAACACAGTATAGCACAAGTACATTAAATATCTACCCACTATATAGATGCAAAAATTTAAAATATTTCGCTATACTTGCTTCATTTTTATTGATATGTGTGTGTGTGTGTGTGTGTGTGTAAAAGTGTATATATGTATGTCTTTTTGGTTGATAAGTCATTTAAAAATAAATTTCACATATGATAGGAACTCCTCAGCATGCATCATCAGAAAACAAGACCATTCTCTCATCCACTCCCTGAGGAATTTAGCAGTCATTTCCCAAAAGCTCAATTCACATTTACATTTTCCCAATTGTCTTGCAAATATCTTTTAGGCCTGTTTTTCTCACACCAGGGATCAAGCATTGTAGTTGGTATTTCTCTTGAATCTCTGAATCTACAATAAACTCTTTCTGTTGTTATTCAAACGCACCAGAAGAAGAAGCATCTTTGGGGAAAGGTGCCCACCCTTTCCCAGGAACATCCCCGCCCTTGGGAGGTAGCCTGTTGCGCATGGCTCCAGGCAGAGAATGCCTCAGCCTATCTGAAGGGAAGGTACAGGCAAGGACAGGTACCTGGCCTGGAGCTCCAGGGAGCGCTGCTTTCCTGACACCAGGAAGGTCCGAGGCAGATTGAGGTTGGAGCTTTCTTTTAGCTGAAATGGAGGGAGAAAGCGGCTTTGTGAGGGCTATTGAATCCCTCATCCTTTGCACGCATGCGCACACAGATTTGGGGGGCAAAGTCAGATGCCTCTGTTCCAACCTCCCAGCACCAAGGCCCCACTTCCGGTTCCCATTTCCCACGCCCTGGCACTTACCTCCATGCCATCTACATCGATGCGTGCCCGCACGCTAAACTTCTGGCCAAGGAGCCGCAGCCTGGGCACGCAGTAGAGGAGGCGGTCATTGAACTAGGAAGGAAAACGTTGGGCTGTAGGTGTGTAGGACCCAGGAGAGCTGTGCCCAGCTCCCTACAATCTTATAGGACTCCCGAAGCTTTATGACTGGGAGACAACGGCCTAGACAGAACACAAAGGTCGCAAGGAGCCCTAGCCGGTTTGGCTCGGTGGATAGAGGTCCTGAAAGGTCCCAGGTTCAATTCCGACTAAGGGCATGTACCTTGGTTGCGGGCACATCCCTAGTGGGAGGTGTGCGGGAGGCAGCTGATCAATGTTTCTCTCTCATCGATGTTTCTGGCTCTCTATCTCTCTCCTTTCCTCTCTGTAAAAAATCAATAAAATATATTAAAAAAAATAG
>NW_006292441.1:207677-212275 GCF_000327345.1 Myotis davidii
ATAAAGGTTGCAAGGAAGAGTCTAGGCATGGGAGTCACTTCCTAGGTGAGTGACCTTGGGCAAGTCACTTCTCTTGGTCTTAGTTATATCATCTGTAAAGTAGAGGGAAAACCATTCCTAGTGTAGGTAGTGAAAGTGCAATGGGTCAATGGAGGAAAGACTGACTAGCAGGAGGTACAGTCTTGAGTGAGTACCAGGCCAACATGTATGGAGGGCCTGGCCCACCCGCAACCCCACACCTGGCACTTACTAATATGAGGTATCGGTCTTGAGTGGTCCCATTCTTCGCTGACAGCTTAAGGATGTGGCCTTCTTTGATGAGCTCTTTGGTGGGGCTGACGATGTCTTCTTCACCCCCTAGCAGCTCATATACTTTCAACAGCTTGTGCATTCGCTCCTGGCAAGAGACAGTGAGCAAAAGGCAGGGTTGGGGTGCTGGTCTCCCCACCGATGTCCTCGAGGAGCAAGCCCTCCAGGACAGAGACAGCACAGGCGGGTGGCCAAGGAAGGGCAGGGCGAGAGGCCACTCACCATTTTGCGGATGGCAGCGTTAGAGTGCTCTGCAGCGGTGGCTATCAGCTCCAGAGACTCTGTGGGCAGAGTGGGAAGTCAGATGGAGGAAGGCCTAGCAGAGAAGAGGCTCTTGGGAGCTCCTTTGCTTCCTGAATACCTCCTCCTGGCCTCCCTACACCCTCCCCATCCCAGAAAGCACCAGCCTCAAAGATGTCCATAGCAACATCACACAAAATCAGAAACTGTCTCAATGCAGAATCATAATACATGGGATAGCTGGCGGCCTACACAATACAAGCTTAACAAGATAATTATTACCATTAAAAAGAACCACAACAGCCTGGCCAGTGTGGCTCAGTGGTTGAGCATTGACCCATGAACCAGGAGGTCTCAGTTTGATTCCCAGTCAGAGCACATGCCTGGGTTTCAGCCTCGATCCCTAGTGGGGAGCTTGCAGGAGGCAGCTGATCAATGATTCTTTCTCATCAATATTTTTCTCTCTCTCCCTTCCTTTCTGAAATTAATAAAAATATATTTTAAAAAGAAAATGGGGGAGCTTGGTCTGGGGCCAGTTAGTCTGGGAGTTGAGACAGAAGGTCAGACTTGGAGCTTGGCATAAGTAGCCTAATTTGGGGGACTTGGGCGAGGGAGAAGAGAGTCTGAGTTTCTGTCTGGAGCTCAGTCTAGGTAGCTCAGTCGCAGGGTTCTCTCTGGGGTTCACACTGGGGAACTCTAGGAATCCAGTCTGAGGACTCAATGGTCTCGGTCTGCGGAATGGATCTTGAGTGTCAGTCTTTTGGGCTCCGTCTGAGGGGCAGTAAATGGAGAGATTCATCCAGGGTGCTCAGTTTGGCAATACCCTTCTATAGAATGGTGAACAAGGAGACCAGACTGGGAGAAAGCTGGGGAGACTCTGGGGAGCACTTTTGGGGGTGTGACCCTGGGGGTGGGTCTCATACCGGAGGAAGCAGAATGAAACACTTTCTAGTGGTTCAATGTGGGGAGGCGGCATCTCAGCCTAGAGATGTAAATCTTGGAGGCAGAAAACACCGAGTCCAGTCTGGGAGGCTCCGTTCTGGAAAGCTGATGCTGGGGGCTCCGATCAGACCCGGAGGCTGTTTGGGGAGGTTCATTCTGGGTGGGGGCCGGCAGACAGGGAGTGGAGCTCTAAACGTGGAGGATGGACAATCCGACAAATCTCAGCTCAGCTGTGGAGACCGACCTGCGGGTCAGTCTGGACTCAGCCTAGAGCAGTGGTTCCCAACCTTTTGGCCCTTTAAATTCAGTTCCTCATGTTGTGACCCAACCATAACATTATTTTCGTTGCTACTTCATAACTGTCATGTTGCTACTGTTATGAATCGGAATGTAAACATCTGACATGCAGGATGGTCTTAGGCAACGCCTGTGAAAGGGTCGTTTGACTGCCAAAGGGGTCGCAACCCACAGGTTGAGAACCGCTAGCCTAGTGGCTCAGTGCCTCTGGACTTGGACAACTTCCTTTGAGGACAAGTCTAAGGGTCAGCTTTGGGGTCTTGGCCTAGGAAGCAGGTGTCTGCCTTTAGGGGATCATTCTGGGCATGCGCCTCCAACTCTGGCATTCCAGTTGGGAACTTCAGATGTGGGGACTCCTGAATGTTCTGTGTGTGTCTTTCGGGCAGAGTCCTCAGCCTGGAGGTTCACCCCGGGCCTCACTCCAGAGCTTCCAGGTGGGCCTTTCGGCTTGGAGATCCCATTTTGGGATTTCAACTATGTGGCAAAGGAAGGCTGGACGGTGAATGAAGTCTTGGCCGGGGCTGGGCCCGGATGTGTGCACTCACTTTGGGCATCCTTGCTGTCCGGGGAGCCGTGGGGCAGCTTCAGAAGATAGTCCTTGAGAAGCAGCTCGTAGCGGGGGATGCGCTGCACAGGCTCCAGCATGTGGTGCTGCAGCGTCAGGTTGCCACAGGCTTCCTCTTTCTGTGATGGGCAGAGGCACAGGGGCTCAGGACTGGCCAGACCCCACACTGGGCCCCCACAGACCTCTCCTCCCACCTGCCCCATCCCTCTTGGCCGTACCTGCACCTCGTGGATGATCACTTTAAACTGGGTGGAGCGCTCTGTCCAGGTGTTGACCAGCTCCACGGCGCGGTCGAAGTTTTTCACATACTCGCCGTACATCTTGAGGAAGGGCGCCAGCTTCTGCAGGATGTCTCCGATGCGTGGGTAGCGGTCCCTGGGATGGAGGCAGGGGTTGACATGGTCCTGTTGATCCTTGTCCCCAGCCCTCCCGCTGCCCCCTACCAGCCTCAGGCAGAGACCCATGGGGTCTCTTGGTCCTGGACATCTACTTCTCAGCCAGTCTGCTCCTTTGTTGTTGTTTTTTAAATATATTTTTTATTGATTTCAGAGAGGAAGGGAGGGGGAGAGAAACATCAGTGATGAAAGAGAATCATTACTCGCTGCCTCCTGCATGCTGCACACTAGGGATAAATCCCACAACCCGGGCATGTGCCCTGACTGGGAATCGAACCGTGACCTCCTGGGTCATAGGTCGACACTCAACCACTGAGCCACACCAGCCAGGCCAGTCTGCTCCTTTGGAAGTTCTGCTTCTATTATCAGCTAATTAGGCCAAGACACACAGCTTGATGTGAAACTTTGGCCTGGGCGGCCACCTACCCCAATGTTACCCTGCTCAACACCAGTGGTTCTCAACCTTCCTAATGCCGCAACCCTTTCATACAGTTCCTCATGTTGTGGTGACCCCCAATTTCATTGTTACAAATTGAACATAATTAAAGCATAGTGATTAATCACAAAAACAATATGTAATTATATATGTGTTTTCCGATGGTCTTAGGCGGTCCCTGTGAAAGGGTCATTCGACCCCCAAAGGGGTCGCGACCCACAGGTTGAGAACCGCTGCTCTAGAGCAAGTGTGGGGAAAATCATTTAGGGGTGCGTTAATTAAATGTTTAACCAAATATAGCAGGTGATTTTTTTTGGTTTTTGTTGTTGTTTTTACTCCTCACTTGAGGGTATTTTTCCATTGATTTTTTTTTTTTTTTAGAGAGAGAAGAGAGAGGGAAAGACAGAGAGAGAAACATCGATGTGAGAGAAACACACCAATTGGTTGCCTCCTGCATGTGCCCTGACAAGGACCTGGGCCTGGGAAGAACCTGCCATGGAGGCATGTGCTCTTGACCAGAATCGAACCCGGGACCCTTCAGTCTGCAGGCTCCATCTACTGAGCCAAACTGGCAGGCTAATTTTTTTATTGTTATGGTTAATACTCACCCAAGGATATTTTTTTCCATTGATTTTTTTGAAAGAGTGGAAGGGAGGAAGAGAGACAGAGAGAGAGAAACATTGGTGTGAGGGAGACACATTGATTGGTTGTCTCCCGCTCAAGCCCTGACCAGAGCTGGGGATTGAGCCTATAGCAGGCTAATTTTTAAGTTAATTATTTTGTATGGCTGCAAATGATGTTATAAATATCCAAACGGCCCTTGGCAGAAAAAAGGTTCTCCACTCCTGCTCTAAAGGATGGATTGGAAGAGGAGAGCCTGGAGGTTGGGAGCCTGTCTATCACCCCTGCCCTCCTACCTCAGGCCTCAGCTTAGGTCTCACCTCCTCCCTAGACCCTTCTCTAACCCCTCCCTGCTAGGCTTGTCTGGATTCCCACAGCCTCCCATTCTGAGCTGTCATAACACCGGTGAAAAATATCAACAGCTCACATTCAGTGAGCAATTCTTATATACCAGGTACTGTTCTCTACATGAATGAGCTAATTTAATCCTTAAAGCATTACAAGTGAGCCTATTCTTACTACTTTTATTCCACAGAGAGGAAACTGAACCACAGTAATTTAAGAAACTTAATGTCACAAATCTACACATGACAGAGCTAGAATATGAACCCAGCTAGTTTGGCTCTTGACCTCATACTCTTAAGGGCTTTGCTACCCTATATAATAAAAGCCTAATATGCTAAGTGTCCGGTCATCCTGTCGGCGTTCAACCAATCAAAGCATAATATGCTAATAATATGCTAAGGCCACTCAGCTGCTCACTATGACGTGCACTGACCACCAGGGGGCAGAT
>NW_006292441.1:212345-212653 GCF_000327345.1 Myotis davidii
GGTTTTGGCCTGATCCCACAGACCAGGCCGAGGGACCTCACTGGTGCACAAATTCGTGCACCGAGCCTCTAGTTCTGTTATAATTTTCTGATTCCTGGACTGTGTTTCCTATTAGTCTGGGAGGGTCTAGAAGGCAGAGCTTGGGCCTGATTCTTTCTGTGACAGGTGGTAAGGGCAGAGGGCAGGCAGCAATGAACTTGTGCACACATCTGGCTTGAGTGTCAACAGGCAAGTGGACAGGAGGACAGAAGCCTAGATCTGGGGCCCCTCACCATTCTTCCATGCGCTTCTCTAGCTCAGGCAGCAGG
>NW_006292441.1:212739-215393 GCF_000327345.1 Myotis davidii
AGAGAAGATGCCGTGGACAACATCGGCCGGGAAGGAACTGCGGTTCCGGGCTTCTTCCAGCAGCCGGGCACAGAACACCTGTGGGGCAGGGCAGAAGGCTCAGCCAGCTGGGCCTGGGGTTTGGCTAGGGGAGGGGTGGCTCGCAGGTGAGGGCAGTGTTTGTGGGTAGCACTGTGGACCTTTAGGATCAGCATGGTCTTGAGACTGAGGAGAGAGGGAATGGCGTTAGATTTCCATGTGGGGTTGGATCAGGTGGTCAAGGTTAGGACCTAGAGGTAGGCACTGGAACAATGAAAAGTCAGAATCAGGGTCAAGGTCAGAATTAGATTCAGGGTCAGAGAGAAGGTTGGAATTAGATCTGTTCATTTCGCAAATATTTTTGAGTGCCTACTGTGTGCCAGGCGGTGAAGAAAGCAGTTAAAAGTCCCTGCCCTTAGTGATTCTAGTGGATTTGGGGTCAGTGTTAGAATGAGTTTCAAGGTCTGGTTTACAGGCAGGGGTCAATTCAGGATCTGGGTCAGAGTTGCAGTTAGGGCTGGTGTACCCACCCAGGGTTATGGATGAAGGTTGGTATAAAAATCAAGTCTGGGGTCATAATCAAAGTAGACTTTAGGGACAGGATGGGGGTCAAGGTCAGAGAGGAGCCTTACCACCTCTAGATTCTAGCCCCAATGGAAGGGTTGGGCTCAGGTCCTATCACTTCCTCCTGGGCATCCACCTACCAGATCCCAGGGCCCCGGGACCCCGAGGGGTTATTCACCTGATCCAGGAGGTGGAGCCTGGAAACGTAGGCCTTCTCGGTCTGCAGGAGCTCATTGGCAATGTGGAACACCTTCTGCTGCACGGTCAACTGGAAAGGAGAAGAGGCAACCTGACCCAAAGTCTTGTACTCTAACCTTTACCCAAGCCCCCAGAATTCTCAGAATACCTCAAAGGCTAGTCTAAGTCTAATGCCAGAGATAACCCTACATCCCATTTCTAGACCTTTAAGCCCCCTAGTTTCATCCCTGACTCTTCAATATATCATAAAAGCCACCCCTCACCCAGCTGGCATGGCTCAGTGGTTGCTTGTTTAACTATGAACCAGGAGGTCACGGTTCGATTCCCGGTCAGGGCGCATGCCCAGGTTGCAGGCTCAATCCCCAGTAGGGGGCGTGCAGGAGGCAGCCAATCAATGATTCTATCTCATCATTGATGTTTCTCTCTCTCCCTCTCCCTTCCTCTCTGAAACCAATAAAAATATATTTTTAAAAAGCCACCCCACAATCCAGATGCCATGCACTCCTTCACTAGGCCAGTCATTCACACAGTGCTCTCTCCATTCATTTACATAGTGCAGTGGTTAGGCCTGTGGGTCAGGAAGTCAGACTTCCTGGGTTCAAATCCTAGCTCTGCCACTCGTTAGCTTACATAAATTGTGTAACTGCTTTGTATTTAAGTGCCGTTATCTACATATACAGCTAATAATAGCGCCTACATCCATTTGCAATCAAGACAAATGATTTCATATAAGTGAAACAGAGCAGTCTGCTGAGTACCTGGCGTGGGAGGAAAACACAGAAGTCTAAAAATGTATGAAACGCATTGCCTGTTGGCCCAGTTTCCTATTCACTGGACATATATTTGGAGAGTCCCTGGCCTCAGCTCCCACATTTGAGCTGGATTCTGGTGGAGCAGGCATCCTGGCCATGACCCAACTTCTGGCTGCATCCTAAGGATGCCTTTAGAAGCAGCTTTAGGCTGCCAGGGCCCAGAAAGAGGTTCCTGTGGCCAAGAACCCTCGTCCCCAGAGCCTCGGGTACCTGGGGCACTCCAGCTCCTGTGCCCCTCCGGAGGCCAGCTGTGGAGAAGTCCCTCTGAATGTGAGAGGCTTTCCATTTTACAAATAAAGAAACTGAGGCTTGTGGTGGGAGAGCAAAGACTTGCCCAACATCTCATAACGGTTAAGTCATGGGATTTTTGAGCTAGAACAAGACTCTGAAGGTCCCCAACTAGGATGGCCATCTTCAAGATGGAAAAACTGAGACACAGCCTACCCGGCATGGCTCAGTGGTTGAGCATCGACCTATGAACCAGGAGGTCACGGTTCAATTCCCAGTCAGGGCACATGCCCAGGTTCCGGGCTCAATCTCCAGTGTGGGGCATGCAGGAGGCAGCCGATCCATGATTCTCTCTCATCGTTGATGCTTCTCTCTCTCTCCCTCCCCCTTCCTCTCTGAAATCAATACAAATATTTTTTTAAGAAAGAAAAACTGAGGCCCCACTAGTGTTTCTCCAATGAGGGCGGAACCATTTTCCAAGTGGGCATTTGGAACTGTGCACAGTCAGGCTGGTAGTCACAGTGGTGATGGGGCAGGGTGTTGCTACTCATAGTTAGTACCAGGGCACCAGGGAAGCCCAACATCCAAAGTGGAAACACACTCTTTGGAGAAGTACTGAGCTAGAGAAAGAACCCAGCGAACCAGCCAGGCTCCTGGTTTCTCCAAAGGGTCCTGCCAGTCAGCAAACACAGGTCAGTACCTCCACAGACTCCTGTCTTTCCATCAGGGGCACTGGGATTTCTCTGTCCTTCTCCTCCTCCTCCTCCTCATCCTCCTCCTCCAGGTCGCTATCCACCTCCTGAGAGCTGGGCCTGTGGGGGTCAGCCAAGGCCG
>NW_006292441.1:215590-216314 GCF_000327345.1 Myotis davidii
GCTGCGGGGGGCTGTGGCAGCATGGCTGGCTCTGTGGGACCTGGGCTGGGGCCAGGGGCTGGCCTGTCAGAGGCGACAATCACAGGCTCCCTGAGGCGAGTGGTGGACACACATGGAGGCAGGTGTGAGCTTGACTGCGAGGCCTGTCTTACAACTGTCCTGCCTACCCCGGGCCTACCCTCACCCTCACCCTCACCCTCACCCTCACCCTCATCCCCACCCCCAGAGGGTCCCCCAGGCACCACACTCACCTTTCAAATTTCTCGATCAGTGAGGATACGGCTGCGGAACTAGGGCTGGCCTCTGCCCTGGGAGCCAGGCCCTTGGCCACTCGGGGGTCTGCAGGCAGCGGGCGTGATGGTGGAGGGGGGATGGGCTCGGGTGGAGGGGGCATCCGGGGCATCTGCAGGTAGCTGGGCTTTGGGGGGACTGGATGACAGGGGACAAAGAGAGGAGATCCCAATGTGCTGGGTTTGGATGGGGCTGTCACAGCCAGGCCACCAGCCCCTCCACACCCCCTGAGGTAGGCACCGAGAAGGCCCGGGGTGAGATCCCAGTGTGTGTTCATTAGCTCCAAGCCACAGCCTCTGCCCCGAGACCATGGTGCTTCGTGTTCTCCTAACACGCCTCTCCCCTGGCCCTGGCCAGCCTTTCCCTTCCTCCTTCCCCTCTCCTGGGCCATTTCCCTGCCACTCTCTGGAACAACTTACCCTGTGGCTTTGGG
>NW_006292441.1:217438-217858 GCF_000327345.1 Myotis davidii
AAAACACACTCTGTGGAGAAGCACTGAGCTAGAGAAAGAACCCAGCGAACCAGCCAGGCTCCTGGTTTCTCCAAAGGGTCCTGCCAGTCAGCAAACACAGGTCAGTACCTCCACAGACTCCTGTCTTTCCATCAGGGGCACTGGGATTTCTCTGTCCTTCTCCTCCTCCTCCT
Organism: Myotis davidii; assembly: GCF_000327345.1. Lineage (NCBI taxonomy): Eukaryota > Metazoa > Chordata > Mammalia > Chiroptera > Vespertilionidae > Myotis > Myotis davidii. The sequence goes on from NW_006292441.1 coordinate 217,612, forward strand.
CCTCATCCTCCTCCTCCAGGTCGCTATCCACCTCCTGAGAGCTGGGCCGGTGGGGGTCAGCCAAGGCCGCAGGGACACTGGCCAGGGCAGGGGGCCCGGGGCAGAGGCTGTGGCTGGGGGGCCCGTCATCGCTGACGAAGCAGGTCTCCTCGCTGTTGGACGGTGAGCTGATGCTGTCAATGCCGCTGTCCCGGTTGGGCACCTTCTCGCCATCCCGGGGCCCAGGAGCCAGCAGGAAGAGGCAGCG
>NW_006292441.1:217952-220028 GCF_000327345.1 Myotis davidii
TCACAGGCTCCCTGAGGCGAGTGGTGGACACACATGGAGGCAGGTGTGAGCTTGACTGCGAGGCCTGTCTTACAACTGTCCTGCCTACCCCGGGCCTACCCTCACCCTCACCCTCACCCTCACCCTCACCCTCATCCCCACCCCCAGAGGGTCCCCCAGGCACCACACTCACCTTTCAAATTTCTCGATCAGTGAGGATACGGCTGCGGAACTAGGGCTGGCCTCTGCCCTGGGAGCCAGGCCCTTGGCCACTCGGGGGTCTGCAGGCAGCGGGCGTGATGGTGGAGGGGGGATGGGCTCGGGTGGAGGGGGCATCCGGGGCATCTGCAGGTAGCTGGGCTTTGGGGGGACTGGATGACAGGGGACAAAGAGAGGAGATCCCAATGTGCTGGGTTTGGATGGGGCTGTCACAGCCAGGCCACCAGCCCCTCCACACCCCCTGAGGTAGGCACCGAGAAGGCCCGGGGTGAGATCCCAGTGTGTGTTCATTAGCTCCAAGCCACAGCCTCTGCCCCGAGACCATGGTGCTTCGTGTTCTCCTAACACGCCTCTCCCCTGGCCCTGGCCAGCCTTTCCCTTCCTCCTTCCCCTCTCCTGGGCCATTTCCCTGCCACTCTCTGGAACAACTTACCCTGTGGCTTTGGGCCTGGTGCCCGCTTCAGTGGCGAAGGACGCTGGCTGGGGGTTTCGGTGGGGGGACCAGGGTCTGAGCGAAGCCGCTGGGGACCTTCTGGATGAGGCTCAATGTTCTGGCCAGGGTCAAGGGACAAACTTTTCACCAGGATCCGGTTTCCCTGGTGCAGCCCTGCAGGAAGGGAGAGACTGGGTGTGAAGCAACTGATGTTACTGCAAAGGGGGCTGGGGCGTAGCACATCTTAGCAGGTGTCTGGGGTGTCAGGTTTCCCTGCGCCCCTCTCTTGGCCACACTGCCATCCTGGGAAGCCCCTATCCCAGCCCTCAGGCAGGGAGCCAGGCCCAGAGCGGGGGCTGGGAGTTTTCACCACTAGAGAAGACCTTTGGCAACAGGATAAGAGTTCTTTGTGATCAATACATCGATCCCTTGCATGTCATTATTTACTTGGGAGTTTACCCAGGTGGGGGTGGGAGCGAGCACCTTATAGTTTGCTTAGTTGTAGGCCTGGTTTATTTGACCGAAGTGGGTACATTGAGCCTAAACCATTCTCTTTTTTTGTTAATCCTCACCCAAGGATATTTTTTCCATTGATTTTTAGAGAGAGTGGAAGGGAGGGGGAGAGACAGAGAGAAACATCGATGTGAGAGAGACACATCGATCTGTTGCCTCCCACACACCCCCGACCAGGGCTGGGGATTGAGTTTGCAACTGAAGTACATGCCCATGACTGGAATTGAACCTGGGACTCTGTGGTCCGCTGAACTAAACCGGCTAGGGCTGAGCATAAACCATTCTTTTTAAAAATATATATTTTATTGATTTTTTACAGAGAGGAAGGGAGAGGGATAGAGAGTTAGAAACATCGATGAGAGAGACACATCGATCAGCTGCCTCCTGCACACCCCCCACTGGGGATGTGCCCACAACCAAGGTACATGCCCTTGTCCGGAATCGAACCTGGATACTTCAGTCCACAGGCCGACGCTCTATCCACTGAGCCAAACCGGTTAGGGTCATAAACTATTCTTAACCCTTTTCCTAAGGATCCTAAGAACTTCCTTGCTGACAATTTTATATAGCCGAGTGTCTGGCAAATGATAAGATTGTATTTCATGAGCAAAAGTTTTGCTTTTTTTTTTTTTTTTTTTTTTTTTTTTTAAATAAAAACATGTTCCAAACTGAGCTCAGGAGTGGACTGCCCTATGCCTGTGTAAATGGGCTATCTATTTGGAAGCAACCAGCTTGAAATGACCCATTGAAACAAACAACAGCTTAAACATCAGCTTGTCTGTTTATGCAGGCTGTGTTTCACGGTCAACACAAACGCGGCACGGTGGAAATCGCAGGGAACTGGCAGTCAGCCCTGGAACTGTTTCCAACCAGCTGTGTGACCTTCACGGAGACACTTAGCATTGTGTTGTACCTCAGTGCCCTTATCTGTA
>NW_006292441.1:220158-220981 GCF_000327345.1 Myotis davidii
GCCCAGAGTTCAGGTCATGTGAACAGCTTTAAGACGGTAACACATTCAGAACATGGGAGGCCTTTTTGTACTGTCCCTCTTGCCTCGAAGTGGGCTCCCTAAACCCACCTCTGCCTTTGGCCTTGGGTGAGATGATGGTCACACTTGGCAGAGATTTGGTCTGTCTGTTATCAAGGGACCCCCTAGAGATGACATGCCCTCAGGGAAGGAATGTGTATGTGGGGGGTGGGGGGGGGTCTCAGATGATCCAGAAGTCAGTGGAGGCCGGAGCAGAGAGGGCAAGGCTGGATGGCAGGCTGAGGGGCCGGGTGACCATCCTGTGGGCAGAAGGGTTTGAGGACAAGAGATCGGCAGTCAAAGAGCTACCACCCAATAGAGCATCGGCCTGCGGACTTAAGGGTCCCGGGTTTGATTCTGGTCAAGGGCACATGCCCAAGTTGCGGGCTTGATCCCTGATGTTTCTGTCTCTCTCTTCCTCTTCCTTCTTCTCTGAAATAAATTTTTAAAAAAAATTTTAAGTTGTTTTAAAAATCTAGTCTGTGGTGGGAGAATTCTGAGATGGTTATTGGCTAAGAAGGGGCGTGAAGGAGCCTCTGGGTGCTTTACCTTGATCTGGTTGATTAGGTATTCATCAAGCCAAACAATTAAAATTAGTGCCTTTTTCTGTACACATGTAATATCTCAATTTTTTTTTAATTTTTTTATTGATTTTTTACAGAGAAGAGGGAAGAGGGATAGAAACATCGATGAGAGAGAAACATCGATCAGCTGCCTCTTGCACGCCCCCTACTGTGGATGTGCCCGCAACCAAAGTACATGCATT
>NW_006292441.1:222434-225421 GCF_000327345.1 Myotis davidii
CAAAAGAGCTACCACCCACACACAGGGTGTCAGCGTGTCTATGCCACAGCCACGTGGCCTCTCACAGCCATGGAGGGTCTGTTACCCTGTGTCACACCATCTCAGTCACCAATGGGCCCACCCTGTCGCAGAGACACAGGTGTTATTTACTGTGTCACATGACTGCCGAGCCACATAAATTTAAATGTCCAATCACATGCCATCACGCTCCTGAAAACCTGGTCACATAAAGCCACAAAGACCCCCGGTCACAGCGTTGCATATGATCACGCAGTCACACTTCACAAGCCTGCTATTTCACAAACAGCCTTGCACAACAGTTACCCAAACACTCCTCATCATATACCTGTGCATATACTCCTCGAACATGGCTCCACTGAGTCTTGAACATACGCAGCGTCACTCACACCGTGTTTCACAATTGCAGGGCCACATGGTAACATGGTGTCCCAAAGACGACAGCCACACAGGGTCAGTATCCCATGTGAGACACAACCTCAGCACAGTCACACACTGCCACGTGCCCAGAAACACAGAGACACACACATATATCATAACTTACTAGGTCATACACATGAAACAAGCATGTCCATGATGTCCCCGGCTCTTAGGGGCTCAGCCACACACACACACACACACACACACACACACACACACACAAAACACTTGCCTCCTGGTCTAATGGGTCATGTGGCCTGTGTTACAAAAACACAGCTAGACACACACAGAGACAGCCTACAGGGTCACACTGGCATAAAGGAGTCCCAGGGAATTTTAGGTCTCCCGGTCCTGGAGGGAAGGACTAGCCCAACCCCCAGGGTTCCCGCAGCTTCCCGGAGTCCCTGACACCACCCTGGCCACAGTCCAGCTAGATAGGCCCCAGGGGACTGAGGCCACAGTGCCCTCCCAGTCCTGAGAAAACGTGGTGCCCCAGGGCCCAGATTGAGCCCCCCAACCCCACCCTGTACCTTGCTTTGGGTGCAGTTTCCTCACTTCCTTTCCCACCTGGGCAGGCAGGGCCCTGGCTGGGAGGGGGGAGGCGCTCCTCTAGCTCAGCTGGGGTGCTCACCCTGCCCTGCTCAGCACATCCTGGCCTGGTCCTGCCCTGCCCTCCCCTCCCCCTGGGTGTGGGGTTGAGAAGGATGAATCACCTGGAGGGTGGCACACGCAGAGACACAGTTCGAGAAACACATAGCCAGAGAAAGTGAGAGACACAGACAGGAGCTGCTAACAGGGCCAGGGATCCAGAGAGTAAAGCCGGGCGCTCTGCCATGCAGAGACCCCGATCGGAGGTACACATGTAGGTGCTGGGGTCCCAGGCGCCCCTTGTCTGCCTCCTCTGGCCTGGAGGATCCGGCCCTGTCTCCACCTCAAAGCAGGCAGGCCTCCCTGGACAAGGCTCCCCCCCCCACTCTGCACAGGGCAGCGGGGCCCTGGCTGGGGGTCCTCTCCCTTTGCTTGTCCTGGGGATAGGGTGACCATACCACCCTCCAAGGCTCTGCTGTGGCCCAGCCTCTCCTTTTTCTCAGCCACTGTGCTGGCAGCCCTGCAGCATGGGAAGCTGAATGAAATTCAGCTGTTCTGGGGCATCTTGGCTTCCCAGGTGAAGAGGGGCAGGGATTGTCAGCCCAGGTCCTAATGAGGAGATGAAGGCAGAGAGAGGGGCAATGAGCCATAGTCTGTATGCTCAATGGTTAGAGCATCACTCCCCATACAGAAGTGTCGTAGGTTTGTGCCCGGCCCCTGTCAGGGTGCATGCGCGAGACGTAACCAATCGATGTGTCTCTCACATTGATGTTTCTTCCTCTTCCTCTCTCCCTCTCTTCTACTCTCTGTACAAATTAATGGAAAAAAATATCCTCCAGGGAGGGTTAACAGGAAAAATAAAAAAGGCCTGGCTGGTGTTCTCAGTGGTTAGAGCATCAGCCATGCACCAGAGTCTCAGGTTTGATTCCCAGACAAGGGAACTTACCTGGGTTGCAAGTTCTATTGATACCATCCATGGGTCTCTCTCACATTGGTGTTTCTCTCTCTCTCTCTCTCTCCCCGCCCTCCTTCCCTCCCTTCCAGTGGCTCCTTGGCCCCAGGTCTTGCCACTTACCTGCTCAAGAACCTTCTATGGCTCCCACGGGGAGAATAGCAACTTCTCAGCTAGGCCTCGGTGGCCCCTCATGACCTGCTGGACTCTCTGGCTTCCCTTGGGTTCATTTAATCCCCTAAATATTTCTGAGCTCTGCTCTGAGCCTGGTGGAGTTGGAACTGGAGGATAAAAAAATCCCATCCCTGCGCTATGGGAGCTCCAGCTGGAGGCCCTCCCCTTCCTAGATACCACAGCCCTGCCCACTGCTCCATCTCCTCCCCACCCAGCTACGTACAGCCTGCATTCCTTTTCTCTGGCTTGTTTTTGTACTTTTATCCTTTCTGTCTTAAATTTTATTTTATTTAAAAAAAATTGTTGTTGTGAATCCTCACCCGAGGATATTTTCCCATTGATTTTTAGAGAGTGGAAGGGGATGGGGGGAGACACAGAGAGAGAAACATCCATGTGAGAGAGTCACATGGATTGGTCGCTCTGATTCGGGCCAGGGATCAAGCCTGCAACCCAGGTACGTGCCGTTGACTAGAATCAAACCCAGGACCCTTCAGTCTGCAGGCCCATGCTCTATCCACGGAGCCAAACCGGCTAGCACTGGCCTGTTTTTTAAATAATCCACAACATTTTCTCCCACACATGTAAGCACATCCACATCTCCACACCTGACCAGGTCTTCCACCAGCACTGGCCCCTCCACCACTGGGCTCGCCGGAGTCCCCAGTGCCCCCTGAAGCAGAGATCAAAAAGGCCACCCTCACACTAAGTCACATCACTAAACCTCATCGCTCTCTGTGAAAATGCACCCAGCCACTCAGCAGTGTGCACTGTCCTCCAAGACCGAGTGAGAACCTCAGAGCTGTTCACATGTCCGTGTGTGGCAGGCTTGGCTTCC
>NW_006292441.1:225451-228336 GCF_000327345.1 Myotis davidii
ACACACACACACACAGCCACGCTGCCGCTATGCACGGGAAGCACACCCTGGCACTGCCCCGCCACTGCTGTGGGGCGGCGGTGAGGGTTTGCACCCGGACAGGCGGACAGGCTGGAGGGCAGTCTTGACCCTGACCTTCAGGGAGGATCCGGATCTCAAAGACAAGAGACTCTCATTCAGGAGGAGCTCAGTGTGGCTCAGGAAGTGCAAGGGAGTCAGCCAGTCGGGGCTGGGGAGGGAGAGGCCAGCCACAGGGTGGCCAGATAAAATACAGGCTGCCCAGCTGTATTTGAATTTCAGAAAAACAATGAATAATTTCTGAGTGGAAGCGTGGCTCATGCGTCCTTTTACTAAAAACTTAACTATGCTATACAAAAAAAGTATTTGTTGTCTATCTGAAATGCAAACCTAACGGGACTTTTGGGGGTGAATTCCAGCCACCCCAGACAAGGAGGGCTTCGGGTGAATGAAGCAGAGCCAGGCCTCCAAGGTGGTACCTGGGAGCCAGCCCCCTCCCTACCCTATGACCCAGCAGCCGGCCCCTGAATGCTTGCGACAGTGCCATTATTTCAGGCATTGCCTTAAATCTCGTCTTATTTATTCATTTATTTATTTTGATTGCTTTATATTTTTATTGATTTCAGAGAGGAAGGGAGAGAGAGAGAGAGAGATAGATACATCAATGACGAGAGAGTCGTTGATCGGCTGCCTCCTGCACGCCCCACACTCGGGATCGAGCTTGCAACCCAGGCATGTGCCCTGACCGGGAATCGAACTGTGACCTCAACACTCAACCACTGAGCTAAGCCAGCCGGGCTCATTTTATTTATTAAAAACCAAAGTCAATATTAGAAACCTGTGGTACTTGGTGATTCCGAAGAAGGGTGGTGTGACCACACTTGCCGAGCGCACGGCATGAGTTAAGGTGTCGCAACACCTTAGGAACAGCTGGTTCAGGGGTCACGTGGCAGTTAAATCCCAATACCCCCATTTACTAGCTGTGTGACCGGAAGCAAGCCTCGCCAGCTATCTGAGCCTCAGTTTCATTGTCGGAAGAATAGGACAATAACCACAACTCCCTGGTTTGGGGAGTCCGTGAGACAATGAAGGGAAAGGGCATAGTGTCCCCCACCCACTGAGCAATGTGGGTGTGTTGGGCTTAACAGCCAACAGAACTGCCCAGCTGGTGTGGCTCAGTGGTTGAGTGTCGACCCAGTAACCAAGAGGTCGCCAGTTCGATTCCTGGTCAGGGCACATGCCCAGGGTTTTGGGCTCGATCCCCAGTAGGGATGTGTGCAGGAGGCAGCCGATCGATGATGTTTCTCTCATCCATGTTTCTATTTCTATCTATCCCTCTCCCTCCCTTTCTCTCTAAAAATCAATAAAACATATATTTTTTAAAAAGCCAACAGAACTGCACATCAGACACGAAACTGCACACACAGATACGCAGACCCACAGGCCACAACCCAGCACAAAGCTATGGAGATACTGCAAACACAAGCAAACCAGCCAGAGATGGATTTGGAATCCAGCCCCACTCTCTACCGACAGCTCTTCAGATCAGCCTGGATTCCCACTAGAGTCAGGTGGCAATGAAAAGACTATGGTGCCCCATCCCCACTCCATTCAAATTCAACTCAAGCTGTAAACCACAGTGAAGTAAGTGTTAAAACAGAAGTCTGAATTTTCCCATGACACCTTATTGTTATTGAAATAGCAGAATCATTCCAAAAATTGTTTCTGGTTGCTGCAAGTCCAGGCTTGGTAGGGGCCCTGAGCACATGCTTCTGGCTTACAGGCAGAGCAGGTCTGCCCTCCAACTGAGTTTGAGGATCAGGACTCCTCGGTTGCCCATTCCCAAGGGAAGCAGGAAGAGAGAAAAGGAGGGGAAGAGACAGAGAGACACATTGATGTGAGAGACACATCAATTGGTTGCCTCCCACACGTGCCCGGACCAGGAATGGGATGGAGCCTGCAACCGAGGTGCGTGCCCTTGACCGGAATCAAACCCAGGGCCAGGACCCTTCTGTCTGTGGGCCAATTCTTTATCCACTGAGCCAAACTGGCCAGGGCTCAAATATGTATTTTATTGATTTCAGAGAGGAAGGGAAAGGGAGGGAGAGATAGAAACATCAATAATGAGAATCATTGATCAGCTGCATCCTGCACACCCCCTACTGGGGATCGAGCTGGCAACCCGGGCATGTGCCCTGACTGGGAATCGAAGCATGACCTCCTGGTTCATAGGTCGACACTCAACCACTGAGCCACACGGGCTGGACTCTCCCTCATCTCTTTCGGGGAACTTTAGCTCCCAGCCTTCCCCCTCCCTGGCCAAAAGCACCCCCTGCTCCTTTTCCCAGCTGGAGCCTTGGCTTAATCTCAAGACAGCTAATAGGGCCTCGGACTGGACCTTAGCCAGGCCATTAACTCCCTGGTGACCTGGGGAGTCACTGCCCTGGACCCCAATTTCTCCATTTGCAAAATGTTGAGAAGATGTGCGATGTGAGGAACTGGTGAGATGCTAGCATGAAGCCGGCCCCAGCGCTCAGGCCTCCTGATCCCCAATGCACGCCCAGATCTTGGCCTCTCTAGGCTGAGAGGTAGGCCCCTGGGACTGCTGGAATTCCTGGGGTGGGGTGGGGGAGAGGGAACAGAGGGAGTGGAGAAGTAAGAACAGCAGTAAATAAGAAAGTGCCTTTTGGGAAGCCAGCTCCATGTGGGGCAGAGGAGTCCCCCAGCTTGAGAAAAAAGCAGGATAAAGGCAACATTCCCCCACCTCTTCCCGCTGGCCCTTTGCACATGACATCCATTCCACCGTTGTGGCCAGACTGCACCCAGCTTCGCTGGACCTGGCAGATGTCCTCTGAAAGTTCAATCAC
>NW_006292441.1:228353-229935 GCF_000327345.1 Myotis davidii
GAAGGTCCCTTCCCTGAAGCAGACGGGTCTTCTGAAACATAAAGACTGCATAAAAATGGGGCCACCTTCCTCAGAGTGAAGGCACCTTTGGAAAATGGGAGCCGTTGAATAAGGAGCTTATCCGGGTGATCCCGCCTGTAAAATGGAGACATTTTCTTTAAAACGGAGTCTCTTTGATAAAAAGAAGGTCCCTTCAGTAAAGGGAAGAAGTTTCTAGAAAATGGAGGCACTCTCCTCAAAGTGGAAGGGCATTCTGCAAGGTGAGAAAGAGTTCTATGAAGACCCTGGTGTAGCCTGGCCAGTGTGGCTCGGTGGTTGAGCATCCACCCATGAACTAGGTCACAGTTTGATTCTCAGTCAGGGCACATGCCCGAGCTGCGGGCTCGACCCCCAGTTGCGGGCTCGACCCCCAGTAGGGGGCGTGCAGGAGGCAGACAATGGATGATGTTTCTCTCTCATTGATGTGTTTATCCCTCTCCCTTCCTCTCTCTAAAAAATCAATAAAAACGTATTTTAAAAAAGACCCTTGTGTAAAATGGATGCCCTGTCTAAAATGAAAGACTCTTTGACAAAGTAGAAGACTCTTCTGTAAAAAGAGGAACTTTCTTAGCAAAGTGAGACACCTTCTTAAAGTGAAGGATGTTTCTGTAAAGTGTGGACCCTTGTGTAAAGTGAGGACATCTCTGTCAAATGGGACAGTGTAGGGCAATAGGGAATGGTGAGGACTGGGGTAAACTGGACAGCACATGCCTCTCCTAAAATGGGAACCGCAGCTCCTCCTCCCATCCATTTAATTGTTGCATTGAATTAATGGGGCCCTGTATTTATTTTCAGATCTTCCAATATTTTGAGAGAATCAGAAATCCAGACTTTTATGTGAAATACCCCAATTTTAAAAACAGTGACTAGGCCAAATTCCACTTGTGAGTCAAATTCCACTTGTGGGCCACCACTTTGCAAGACCTCAGTTAGATGGTCCTTAAAGCCCCTTCCATTTCTGCTGTTTATCTCCTGCTCTATCTTATGTGTTGTGGCTCTTGGGTGGTAGCCTTGGAGGTCCCCTCTTCCAGCCACTGGAAGGCTCAGTCTCCTTTGGACCCGAGAAGGCTCAGAGTGCTGGCTCATGCAATACCTGTCAGCAGTTCCCTGAACTAGAATCTGCCTTTTGTTCTGTCTGGTCCAGTTCATGTTCTGCCCTGTGCAGGACACTGGGAGAAGAGAGCAGGAGGTACTTTCAGAACTCTCTGGAACTGAAGGTGCTCGCTTTTTAGTGGAGGATATAAGGTATGGGGATGCAACTGTTCGATGCGCACCTACTCTGGGCCAGGCATTGTGTTGACGCTTTCCTGTGTGGCACCCCCCTAACAAGCCCATTGGCTCCATGTTACAGATGAGGAAACCAAGGCACAGAGAAGCAAAAGAACCTGCCTGAGGACACACAGCTAGAAGTGGTTGAGCTGGGACATGATCCCAAGTGTGCTTATGTCCAGAGCCACAGAGCACACCCTCAGGCAATGTCTGCTGAGTTGGGAAAGAAATCACACTTGGGGGGGGCGGTGGCGGGGGGGGGGGGGCGCCTTTG
>NW_006292441.1:229975-239756 GCF_000327345.1 Myotis davidii
CTGTCCAGGATGGGTGTGTTTTTACAGGTGTAGCCGGACTGAGCATGGTGGTGCAGGCAAGGGAAGAAAAGTGAGCAAACGTGCAGATACTAGCGGTGGGGAGGTGAAGAGTGTGTTTGATGGTACAGTGAACAGAGAAGTTGGGTTTGCAAGAAGGTTCCAGAGCAGGAGAAAGGGTCAGGAAAGGTCAAAAGGCCCCAGCCACACACACACACACATCAACCAGCTAAAGTACTAGGGGGCATACAGAGATAGACAACAGCACACACACACACACACACACACACACACACATGATATACATACAGACACCCACATGCAGACACATCTAGAAACCCCCAGGGGCTTAGACAGAGCCAAGGTGACACACACCCAGGCACACAGCAACATACAACACATACAGACTCAAAGAGACACATGGATATACAGACACACACTGAAACATACACGGGGACAAACAGAAACAAGAACATTAAGATGCACAAAACACAGACCCACAGGGACCAAACAGCCAGACACATGTGCGCGCACATGCACACGCCACAACCACATGGGAATATAGGCCGCCCTTCCCTCTTCCAGTTCCTTGATTGCTGTGAGGGCCTGGCTACCTCCTCCCAATGTCCCTGGACCTAAGGCCAGAGCAGCATGGGGGTGGTTGCTCCACCCCCGGGAGGGGCTGGGGACTTCAGAGGACAGGAAGGGAAGGGAGTGGAGCTGCAGCTGGGAGCACTGGGGGCAGTAATTACCCAGTGCTGGGGCTGCCACGCTGGCTGGGATTTCCCTCCCAGTGAGGACAAAGCCACTAGGGGATGGCCCCTGTGACCCTAGCTGTGTGTGACCCCAGGGACCCCAAACCCACCCATTTCTCCCCTCCTTCCCCGGTCACCAGAGGCCTGGTCGGACTTGAGAGTTGGCTAGAGAGAGATTATGAAGGCAAGAGACTGGGACAAAGACAAGGAGGGAGAAGACAGGAAAACTAGAGAGCCAGAGAACCGGACAGCTAGAGAGGGAGACAGACATCACAGGGGCAACTCGGAGGGAGATGGGGGCCATCTGTTGAACGTGGCTACAGTGTGCATTTAATCCTTACAACACCTAGGTGGTGGGGATGATCACCCCATTTTCTAGATGAGAAAACTGAGGCGCAGAGAGTTGAGGTCCCATGAAGCTGGAAAGAAAGTGGCAGGACCGGACCTGGGGGGCTCTCCCCACTGCCTGACCCTGCCAGACCCACGGGGCGCACACAGAGACCTCTGAAGGGACTCTCCCCGAGACAGCGAGCTACGAGGTGTGCAGGCTGGAGGCCCTAAGAGATGCACACCGTCCCTGCCCCCTCCCGGCTGCCCGGGTGGGGGAGGGGCCGGGTCCACACCTGGAATGCATACTGCCAGTCCTGCCTTTCCCGCTTTCTCCAGACGCCTTCCGTCCATGACTTAACCCCTTCCGTGCACGGGCCACGATGGCTAGACGCTCCCAGCACCAGGCGGAACCTGCAGCTCCCTGTCTGGGCCTCTGCCACACACCTGTGCCCCTCACTGCCTGACTCTGGGGCCCCAATGGGCATAGCTGATGCCCACTGGGCACTGACACCTAAATGCCCATCTCCAGGCTCGGCAGGCTCTGCACCCCAAACCACAGCCCTGCTCCAGCCCCTGGATGGCTTGCCCCATCCTGCCTGCCCCATCCTGGGATGGCACCTCCATCCACCCAGCTCCCCAAGCCACAGGCTGGCTTTCTCCATGACTCCTCCCTCTCCCTCTACTCATACATCCAGCCCGACCCCAACCCTGGAGACCGGACTTCGCCTCACTCAACAATCCATACATATTCTTTCACTCCAGCCTAACTCACTTTTCCCTCCCATCCTTAGAGCCCTCTGCAAGGCACTCAGCACCACAGCCAGTTTGTGCAAACGGCCCTCTCCGGTTTCTGCAGCCCCCACGAAGGGCTCCCTTTGCTTGGACTCCAGGGTGAACTCCAAACTCCTGAGCTTGGGGACCAGTAAGGCCCAGTTCAGGAACATTCCCCACCCCCACCCTCCAGCCACAATGGCCTCTTGTCTGTTCCTCGAAAGTGCTCTCTTCCGCCTGGGGCTTTGGCACATGTCGCTCCCGTGGCCCAAGCGAGCAGCAGTTTCTGCCTCTCCTTACCTCTGGACCCCTACTTTCCCTTCAGGTCGCATACAAGTGTCCTGTGTCCGGGCCTGCCCCCTCCTACGTTCCTGCAGCATTTGCACTTGCCATTAGTCGTGGTGTCTGTCGTCCCTGCTAGAGAGGAGCTCCACCAGGCTAGGGATCCGCGCCTGCCTCAGTGCCCATCCATTACCTCTCCCAGGACCAAGCAAATAGTAGGTGCTCAATAAACGCTTGCTAAATGAAGACATGCCCTCCTTGCTCCCCTCTGTCACTCTTGCTTAACCACTCCCCAAGTGTGTGTGTGTATATATACACATACATACACACTGTTATACCAATCAGAGTCGATGACCGGGTGCAAGGCTTACAAATGGGGAAACTAAGGCCCCAAGGGGAGAAGGGAAGTCTGGGGGCGCGGCGAATCCATGGCAGAGCCAGGAGTGCTGAGGTTTTTTCAGGTTTTTTCGCTGCTGCCCTGCAGCCTTGTCTCCAGCCCTGTGTGTGTTTTGAGGCACCTTTTGGAGGTGTGATACCTCCTAGGTCCAAGGAACTGGGTATTGGAGACGGGAGCAACTCACGGCCCCAAGGGTATCTGCTCTCTCCAGATGCAGGAACTGAGCTCTGAGGGGCAGGCCAGTGGCAGATTGCGCCTCCTGCCCCCATTCCAGACAGGTCTTACTTAGCCCCACCCAGCCAGCGTCTGGCCAGCTCCACATCTGCCTAAGGCATTTAGCGGCCTGGCCCCCAGAAAAGCCCGGTTTGAGTCCCTCTGGGGAACTGTTAGCTGCCACTCCCCCTGGAGGCAGCAGGTAGCACCAGCTGGGCCCTGCCCCGGGGGACAGAGGCACCTGAAGGGGCGGAGGAATGGGGGCGCCAACCACCTGCAACTTGGACACTTCAATTCTCTTAGTCTTGTCACGGGAAGTCCTTCTCCCAGCTACCCAGAGGCTTTCCATTTTGTTGTGTGTGTTTGGAAGGCCCCCGGCTGTTGGTCTTTTCTCAAGACACTCCCCTGGAATCTCCAATTCTCCAAAAATCCCAGCAGAGCCCACCCCCTCCTGTGCTGAGTCCCCCCCTTCTGCTTACCAAAAGCAGCCTCCTTCTATGCCTCTCAGAAGACCCTCCACAGAGAGAACCCCTACAGAGCCACAGGAATTCAGGAGTACCCCCTCAGTTCTTGGCAGTAGCCACTACCCTGGGTGTCTGCGAAATGGTCTTTGCTTTATGCAAATATCCTTTAAAAACGGACCTCTAAAGGCATTGCTAAAGCAAAGTCTGGGCAGGTAGTGCATGATCTACCCAAGCAAGCATGACTGCCGCCTCGCTATCCATGTCTTCAAGGCTGGGACTGGCCCCCAAAACCATGAGCGGTTGTGTGGTTCGGGGTAAGCGCTGGTGGTGAGAATGCTCAAATATCTCTGGGCAATATCTCTCTTCTGAGCTTCCCAACCCGACTGGCCACCTCCAACTGGATGCCCGCCCCCTCCCCCGAGGCTTCTCAGACTCAACACATCTCAAACACAACTCAGGTCTTCCCCCCAAACCTGCACCTACTTCTAGATCAGTGGTTCTCAACCTTCCTAATGCCGCGACCCTTTAATACAGTTCTTCATGTTGTGGCGCCCCCCAATTTCATTGTTACAAATTGAACATAATGAAAGCATAGTGATTAATGAATAGTAATGTAACTATCTGATATGCAGGATGTATTTTCATTGCTACAAATTGAACATAATTAAAGCATAGTGATTAATCACAAAAACAGTATGTAATTATATATGTGTTTTCCGATGATCTTAGGCAGCCCCTGTGAAAGGGTCGTTCGACCCCCAAAGGGGTCGCGACCCACAGGTTGAGAACCGCTGTTCTAGATGGTTCCACCACCACCCACCAGAGGATTCTGACCTCTCCCTCTTCCTCAGCCTCTGTACCCAAGCCACCACCAGGGCCTGCCCAGGTTAGCACCAAAACATCTCTCAGATCTTACCCTCCTCGCCTGCCACTGCTCAAACCGAAGCTACCTGCTTTTCTCCCTGCTTCCACTCTTGCACCCTTACCATCCGCTCTGCACATACAGTTGTGGGAATCTCTCAAACACTCACATCTGAGCACATCATTCCCTTGCTTGGTAAACCCCCAAGGGTCCCCTCTTGCCCTCAGCATAAACTCCCTTTGCCAGCTTTATCTATCTGCTCCTCTCAATACCAGCCCCCGTGCCCAGGATGCCCCATGTCTCAGTGCCTTTGCTCCCACTGAACGTCCTACCTAAATGCCCTCCATGCTCCTCCCAGCTCTACAAACCTTGCTGACACCCCTCCAGACTTTCCTTAGGACCAGGCCCTGTGCTGGGCGCTGCTGATGCCTAGAGTCCCAGAACTGCAAGTGCCTTCCAGCCTGAACTGCCAAATGGCAGGCATTCATGAGAGCTGGGCATAGAGGGTAAACCGAGGCAGCCAGGGTTTGTGTGTGTGGGTGAGGGGCTGACTTAAGTTTTGTAGCTTAGATCTTATACCTCCTTTTATTGAAAATATGTTTTTATTGATTTTGAAAGGGGGGGGGACAGAGAGAGAGAGAAAAAAACATCGGTGTGAGAGAAACACTGATCATTGACGGTTGCCTCTGGTATGCACCCTGACCAGGGATCGAACCCACAACCTGGGCTTGTGCTTTGACCTAGAATCAAACCGGCGACCTTTTGGTGCACAGGATGATGCTCAACTAACTCAGTCCCACCGGCCAGGGTCCATGCCTTCTTTTGGGGTTGGGAGGAGTGAGGGAGGCCCACAGAGGCCCCAGGGAGAAGACCTCAGAGGGGAGCCCTGCGCATCCTCCTCGTCCTAATGATGCTGACTCCCTGTAGGACCATGGGTAAACTGCCTCTCTGGGCCTCCACTGCTCCAACTGGGAAATGGGCTTGCCCAGTGGTTCCTAGTCTAGGCTGTGTATCAGAATCACTTGAGGGAGTTTTGAAAAGATATTCCTGAGTTGCAACCCCAGGATTCTGGAGCTCTGGGGTGGAGTCTGGGAATCACATTTATTTTTTCAAAGTCCACAAGAGATTCTGACGCTCACCCAGTTTGGGAAACCCAGGAAATGTATCTAGAGCCTTTCCAGTTCCAATCCTAAGTCCTAGGGCAGTGATGGCGAACCTCTGACACGCGTGTCAGAGGTAACACGCAAGCTCATTTTTTTGGTTGATTTTTTCTTCGTTAAATGGCATTTAAATATATAAAATAAATATCAAAATATAAATCTTTGTTTTCCTATGGTTGCAAATATCAAAAAATTTCTATATGTGACACGGCACCAGAGTTAAGTTAGGGTTTTTCAAAATGCTGACACGCCGAGCTCTAAAAGTACACCATCACCCTGGCTGGTTTGGCTCAGTGGATAGAGCATCGGCCTGCGGACTGAAGGGTCCCAGGTTCAATTCCGGTCAAGGGCATGTACCTTAGTTGCGGGCACATCCCCAGTGGGGAGTGTGCAGGAGGCAGCTGATCGGTGTTTCTCTCTCATGGATGTTTCTGACTCTCTATCCCTCTCCCCTCCTCTCTGTAAAAATTCAATAAAATACATTTTTTTAAAAAAAGGTTCACCATCACTGCCTTAGGGTCTCTGAGGGTGTCCCAGGCTCCAAATCCGAGAGAGCCAGCTCCACTTGCTGCCCCTTCAACTGGCTCAGTCCTTGCACTACCCACAAAAAATCATCAGGTGCAACTCTTTCCACCGAGGGAGAGTCAGGCCCCAAGTGCCACCCCGTACCCAGCATCTGGAAGGATATTCTAGGCCTGAGAAATAGGGTAGGTTTCCCCCCAAATCTCTATGAGCAATCCTACCCCTGGGAACTCCTCTCTGACTCTCTCAAAGCCCTCTCTGGCATTTCACTGGGGAGGCTGTAGGTTTTATCAATCTGGGAAATGGGCACATAAACAATGGCCCCACCCCTACCAGGAACCAGGATAATTAAAAGAGAAAGCACTTCAAAGCAATTCAAGCCTCTTCACATGGATGATACAAATATTTTTTAAAAACCCCTCTGCCCAGAATGGGCCACTGGGTCCTAAGGATGGCGAGTCAATAAAGGCCTCAGCCGTCTGAGAGAGGAAGTTGGCAGGCACACAGAAGTCTTAACATGTGGACTAAAATGTTTCAACGCTTTAATTGAAGCTCAGGACTCTCCACCCCCCCTTTTCACACACACACACACACACACACACCTACCAACCCTGTCCTCTCTCTGGGCCAATTATAGGCAAGTACTATGCAAAGAGAAGCAAGTCACTTGTGCCTACCCCTGAGCCGGCTGGGCAGTGGAGGCGGGCCTCTCACGCCTCATGCTGTTGTGAATCACATGGCCGAGCACCCGCCTTGCCAGGGCCTGAGTAATTCCTCCGCCCCCTCTTTAGGTTTTCCTCTTATTTAAAAAAAATAAATTTCATTCTGCAGGCCTTGCACACCAGTATCTCCTAGATGCCTCATGGCATTCTCTACATCAGTGGTTCTCAACCTTCTGGCCCTTTAAATACAGCTCCTCATGTTGTGACCCAACCATACCATTATTTTCGTTGCTACTTCATAACTGTCATGTTGCTACTGTGATGAATCGTCATGGAAATATCTGATATGCAGGATGGTCTTAGGCGACCCCTGTGAAAGGGTCATTCGACCTCCAAAGGGATCGCGACCCACAGGTTGAGAACCGCTGCTCTATATGAAGAAACAGAGGCTCAGATAAAGGAAGTCACTCACCCAGGGCCACACAGTGAGTCAGTTATGGATGGCTGGCAGGGAGGCTAGGTCCTTCCCTGACACCCTTCTTTTTTTTTTAAAATATATTTTATTGATTTTTTTTTTTACAGAGAGGAAGGGAGAGAGATAGAGAGTTAGAAACATTGATGAGAGAGAAACATCGATCAGCTGCCTCCTGCACATCTCCTACTGGGGATGTGCCCGCAACCCAGGTACATGCCCTTGACCGGAATCGAACCTGGGACCTTTCAGTCCACAGACCGATGCTCTATCCACTGAGCCAAACCGGTTTCAGCCCTGACACCCTTCTTAATCCCAATCCTCATCTTGGAGTTAAAACAAAAAGACACCCACCAATGACAGAGGCAGGGACTTCATTGGGAAAAGGATCCTGGAAATTTTTGGGGGAGGGGAGCAGTTCAGGGTGGGTATCATGATGGGTAATTTGGAAGGACTGGTGGAGGGTGAAGGCAACTCAGAATCACCACTGTGTACTGATCTGATCAGAGGTCAGGGACCAGCGTTCTAGACGCCGCCCAGCTACTGACTTGCAGACCAAGCATATCTGAAGGGCAGGAATTCCGTTGTCCTTCTCTTAGACAATAGTTACTGAGGGTCTTCCATGTGCTCCCTTGGAATTTGTTGTCATTTGTTCAACAAGGATTTATTGAGCGCCTACTGTGTGCCAGGCACTGCACTAGTCTTGGGGCTACAAGTGTGAACAAAATAGATCCGATCCCCTTGCCCTCACGGAGCTCACATTCTAGTGGAGGGAGATGGATGATAAACAAGTAGTACAATGAGATCACTGCGGACTGTACTGAGTACAGGGACGGGAGTGCGCTGGCAACGGCAGTGTAGACTCACAAGTGCCCCTACCTAAGTGGTCAGGGAAGGTCTCTCGGAGGAGGTGACATCTGAGCTGAGACCTGAAAGATGAGGCACGTTTTGGGATCGGAAAGAAGGTGCTGCAGTAAAGTGGGTGAGTAGCCTGCTCCACCCAGTGTATCGGGGGAGTTTGGAAAGTGGCAGGAGCCACATGTAGGGAAGGGGGTTATAGGCCATTGTCAGCTGGATATCTCTAGCCCACACCCAGGGAGCCCCTGAAAAATACCAGAGGTTCCATAACTAGCCCAAAGTCATAACAGTAGCAAGGAATCCAACTTGCCTGGGTTTTTTTGTTTGTTTTTTTAAATCCTCACCCGAGGATATTTTTCCACGGATTTTAGAGAGAGTGGAGAGAGAGGGAAAGACAGAGAAACATCAATGTGAGAGAAACACATCAACTGGTTGCCTTCTGCATGCTCCCTGAAGGACCCGGGCCAGGAAGGAGCCTGCAACCGAGCGAGGTACATGCCCTTGACAGGAATTGAACCTGGGACCCTTCGACCACAGACTGATCCTCTACGCCAGTGGTTCTCAACCATCCTAATGCCGCGACCCTTTCATACAGTTCTTCATGTTGTGGGGGCCCCCAACCATAAAATTATTTTCATTGCTACTTTATGACTGTAATGTTGCTACTGTTATGAATCGTCATGTAAATATCTGATATGCAGGATGTATTTTCATTGTTACACATTGAACATAATGAAAGCATAGTGATTAATCACAAAAACAATATGTAATTATATATGTGTTTTCCAACGATCTTAGGTGACCCCTGTGAAAGGATCGTTCGACCTCCAAAGGGGTCTCCACCCACAGGTTGAGAACCGTTGCTCTATGCACTGAGCCAAATCGCCTAGGGCTCTTGCCTGGGTTTTGATGCTTCGCTACTGCTACCTGGTGCTGGGTCGCAATCCCAGAGACCTGTGGAGCCTGGAAACCCACGTTCCCACCGGGATGTTCCCAGATGGGGAGTCCCTGCTGGACTCCTCAGACACTGAGTTCTGGGCAGTGCAAAGGCGTCCCCAGGCAGTGGTCTGTGACCTACCCAAGAGCTGCTCCACTGCCGAAAATCCAAGTTCAAGCATCCTGATTTCTCCTCACAAACAACCTTGGAGCCTTGCAGCTCTCCAGCTGGGTGCAACTGGCTTATGCCTGCCCTTACCTTTCTGCTGTTTCCCTACCCAACAGCCCCTCCAGCCCGACCCCCAGGCTCACCTCGTCCACCTTTCTCTCTCATCAGCACCTTCCATTCCCTCCTTCCCTTGTCCTCCCGCCACACACACCTGGCAAAACCCCAACCTTGGATCAATCCGCCATCGTTTTTTTTTTTTTTTTCCACTCATACTCCAGAGCTGCTAACAGTACAGGAGAAAATCACATAAGCAGAAGGCTTGGCATTACTTACATGGTCTCCAACCTCAGTTTGGGGGAAGCAGAAAGAGCACAGACTTTGGACTCAAATAGATCTGGTTTGGAATCCTGGCCCCGTACTAGCTGTGTGACCTTGGGCAAGTTACTTAAACTTCTCTGAGCCTCGCCTACGAAATGGGGATAATGATACTTACTTCACAGGAGGCTCCTGAAGATGAAATGAGAATCCATGTAACGCACCCAGCCCGGTGCCTGGCACAATGTAGGCGCTTGGCAAATGGGAGACTCCTTTTCTCCTGTTCCCCCAAACCCCGGTTCCCCAACCAAACCCCCCCTTACTGCCTTGCCATCCTGCTCCTTTTTCTTGGAGTGCTCCCTCTCCCATTAGCCTCATCAGATAAAATAGAAGGGGGTCGGAGGGGTTGAGGGGGCGCAGGGGCCAGAGAAAAGACTGGAGACAGAGGTTGAAAGGACTGGATGAAGGCCTAGGAGGGAGGGAAGGGGTTGGAGGTTGAGAAGACTCCAAGGGCTTAGGGTGCGCGGGCCGGCCCCGAGGTGGAGCTTGGAGAGCCCGAGAACGAGAACCCCCTCCCAGCACCAGGCCCGCGGCCGGGCTCCCGTGCTCTCTCGAT
>NW_006292441.1:240706-260421 GCF_000327345.1 Myotis davidii
GGGGCCGCCTACTTCTCGCAGAGACCGCCTCCAAGTTCCTCCCCCCCCCTGAAAATTCCCACTCTGCCTGCCTTCCCCATCCGCTCCTGGTCCCACACAGGCAAGTCTCCTGGCTCAACCCCCCAAATCTGCCTTTCTGTCCCATCTCAGGTCTTCCTCCCCTCCACTTGTCCTTCAATGTCTTTTCCAGAAGCTTTGCCACATGTTCCAGAGTTTCCCTATGGCTTGGCTCATAGAGGGCTTGTCTTTGATACTCTTCCCTCTGCTTGGAGGACCGGACCTCATGGTCGATTACTTCGCCCCTTTCTTGCCAATAGCCTCAGTTCCCAGGATTGTCGCATACGCCTGGCAACATCCCAACCTTGGGTCAGTCCAACTATCCGCCTTTTCCATGTCTGTGCCCAGGCAGCTAAACACTGCTGGAGAAAAGCATCCAACCTCATAAATTTGTGCCACTATAAACTCTTGGTCCCTAGCTTCCACTAGGCCCTCAGTGCTGACCTACAACTCTGTGTCCCTAGGCAGCTCTCCCTCCCTTTCCATAGCAGCCATTTCAAACCTCCCCTCCTCACACACCCAACTTCTTCATCAGCCCCCTGACTCTCAGCAGACGACCACCCCTCCTTCTTCACAGAGGCACCAAAAAGGAATTTTTTGACTTTTTGCCACCAAACCTACCGAGTCTGTCCCTTGCTCCTTCCTATCAGCATCTAAACATACCCAGGTCTCTTCCATCTCAAAACAAATCAATTACCACAAAGTCTCCCTCTCCAACAACCTCCCTCTCTTCTCTATAAACTTCTCAAGAGTCGCCTACACTTAACTGTCTTAATTTTCCCACTTCCCACTTATCTTTCAACCCACTCCAATCTGCCTCCACTACTTGCCTGATACTGCTGTCTCATCAAGGTCTGTGTGGCCTGTGTCACTAAACCCAACAGAATCTTTTTAAAAATATGTATCTTTATTCATTTTAGAGAGGAAGGGAGAGGGAGAGGAGAGATAGAAACATCAATGATGAGAGAGAATCATGGATCGGCTGCCTCCTGCATGACCCACACTGGGGATCGAGCCCACAACCCAGGCATGTGCCCTGACCAGGAATCGAACCGTGACCTCCTGGTTCATAGGTCAACGCTCAACCACTGAGACACAACCGCTGGGTCCCAACAATCTTTTCAGAGGTAATCCTACTTGACTTTTTGGTAGCATTTGACCCTGGTGACCACTCCCTCCTCCTTAAGCCACTTCCATGACACCACAATCTCATTTTTTCTCCTACTTTTTTGTAATTCCTTTTTACTTTCTAGGATCTTCTTCTACCCTTGAAATGATGGTGCTCTTTAGGGCTTTGGCTTGAGTGCTCTTGTCTTCTTTCACATCGGCTCCTATGGCTTCAATGATCATCTCTTTGTAGATGACTCCCAAATTGATGTCCCCAAGTGCAGATCTTTCTTTTTTAACTCATTTTTTCTTTCAATACCCAGTGGTAGTCATTTTAAAAAATATATATTTTATTTTTTTACAGAGAAGAAGGGAGAGGAATAGAGTTAGAAACATCGATCAGATGCCTCCTACATAGCCACTACTGGGGATGTGCTCGCAACCAAGGTACATGCCCTTGACTGGAATTGAACCTGGGACCCTTCAGTCCACAGGTCAATGCTCTATCCACTGAGCCAAACCAGTTAGGGCCAAATATTTTTTTTTAATATTTTTATTGTCGATAGTATTACAGATATCTCCCATTTTCTCCCCCTCCGCTCCCCTGCTCCCAGTCCCTCACCACCCCAGGTCTTCACCACCCAATTGCTGGTGTCCATGGGCTATGTATAGAAGTTCTTTGGTTTATCTCTTCTTGTTCTCCCAAACCCACATTGAGGTATGTCAGTCTGTCCTATACCTCCCTGCCTTGGGTCTTATTTTGTTGGTCAATTCCTTTTGTTCATTAGATTCCACAAATAAGTGAGATCATGTGATATTTGTCTCAGATATTTCTCTTGACCTATGCATTCAACTGGTTACTTGACAGCTCTACCTGATACCTCAGAGACATCCCAAACCTTAATTTCTCCCCAACTTAACGCATTCCCTTCCCAACCTTTGTCCTTCTTTGTATTTTGCCTTAGTGACTGATCCCAGTCAAAGCAAAAACCTGAGCAATACTCCTGATTCTTCTCTCTGCTCCATCTGCTGCAATCACCAAGTCCCACCTTTTCTTTTAAATCCACCCTGAGGATATCTTTTCCATTGATTTTTAGAGAATGTGTAAGGGAGGGGGGGAGACAGAGAGAGAAACATCGATTGGTTGACTTACGCATGCACCTGGACTGGGACCTGGGCCAGGGATGGATTCTGCAACTGAGGTAGGTACCCTTGATGGGAATGGAACCCGGGACCCTTCAGTCCACAGGCCAACTCTCTATGCACTGAGCCAAACTGGCCATGGCAAGTCTCATCATTTTAACCTCCTGAATATCTCCCAAATTTATTTCCATAGTTCTCTTCATTTCTGCTGCCACTTCCCGAGGCTAGACCAGCATCATTTCTAACCTGCAATGCTGTACCTGCCTTCCCATTGCACGCCTGTTGCCTGCAATCTATTCTCTACACTGTAGGCAGTTGATATTTTGAAAAGTTAAACCAAATCATATAACTTTGATGTTGAGAACCTTTCAATGATCCCCTTTGACTCAAAAGGAAAGTTACCTTCCACAACAGGGAAGGTTAAGCTGCGCCCTGCATGGTCTGGCCCCTGCCAGGCTGTCTAGACTCCAAGCAAGTGAAAGCTAAAATTCTCAGACTGTCTTAGTCTCCCTAGCCTCTGGGTCTTTGCGTATGCTGTTGCCTCTGCGTGAAACTCTCTCCAGATCTCCACTTCATTTGTTCTTCAGATCTCCACTCATTTTTAAAAATATCTTTGTATTGATTTCAGAAAGGAAGGGAGAAGGAGGGAGCGAGAGAGAAACATCAATGATGAGAAAGAATCACTGATAGTCTGCCTCTTGCACGCCCCACACTGGGGATCGAGCCCGCAACCCAGCCATGTGCCCTGAGAGGGAATTGAACCATGACCTCCTGGTTCATAGGTCAATGCTGAACCACTGAGTCATGTTGACTGGGCACCACTCATTTTATGAGTGTCTTTTGAGCACACAGTATGGGCCAGGAACCATGTTTAGCGCTAGTTACATGGTAGAGAATAAGACAGACATGAATAAGACTGTGGTGAATAGCCCTGGCCAGATGGATAGCTCATTTGATAGGAGCATCGTCCCAATACAAGGTTGTGGGTTCGATCCTTGGTCAGGGCACATGCAAGAATCAACCAATGAATGTATAAATAAGTAGGACAACAAATTGATGTCTCTCTCTCTCCCTTCATCTTTCTCTAAAATCAATAAATAAAATAAAATTTTAAAAGGCTGTGGTAAGCCCTGGCAGGTTTGGCTCAATGGATAGAGCATTGGGGTCCCAGGTTCGATTCGGGTCAGGGGCATGTGCCCGGGTTGCGGGCTCGGAGATTCTCTCTCATCATAGATGTTTCTGTCTTCCTCTCCCTCTCCCTTCCTCTCTGAAATCAATAAAAATATATTTTAAAAAAAGACTGTGGTGAACAAACTTGGCCCTTGCATTTTACAGTCTGGTGCTGGAGGGACCATGAAGTAAACACACATAGTGATAACACATAAACATGCGTAATTACCAATTGTGATCCTATATAATAAAAGGGTAATATGCAAATTGACTGAACGGCAGAATGACCAATCGCTATGACATGTACTGACCATCAGGGGGCAGATGCTCAACGCAGGATCTGCCCCCAGCCTGCAGGCCCCAATTGTCCGATTGAAGCCTGCTGGCCAACCTCTCAGCCCCTTCCCCTGGCAGGCAGGCTCTGATTGCCCAATGAGGAATGGGGAACCAGGGGTGGGTGGTGGCAGAAGGACCCCGCCCTGCTGGTTGCTCCACACACAGAGGGCAACTGGTGTCGGGGGATGGGCTGGTGAGTGGGTGGGAATGGCCAACATCTCAGTTCCTCCCCCTGGCTGGCAGGCTCCAATTGCCCCATGGTGAACGGGGAAGGGGGGTGGTGGCAGGGGGCAGGGCCAGCTGCCAGCAGCTGGGCAAGATGGTCCTGATCGCAGGCCAGCCCTAGGGACCGTACCCATGCACAAATTTCGAGTGCCGGCCTCTGGTAAGGCTATAAAGGGACAGAACAAGGTGATAGGAAAGAGATAGTTAAGCTGAGACACGAAGGAGTGGGAGTTAGCAGATGATGAGTGGAGGCAAGAGTGTTGCAGGCAGAGGACAAAGCAAGTGGGAAGGCCCTGGGGAATGGTATACTTAGGAACTGTAGGAAGGCCAGTGTGTCTGGAACATAGCGAGCTGAGGCCAAGAGGGGTAGGATATGAGGTATAAGAGGTAGGCGGGAGCCAGATTACATAGGGCTTTATTGACATGGCAAAGAAGAAGGGGTCTTATTCTATGAGCAACCAAAAACTATTGAAACAGTGCTTTTAGCCCTAGCTTATTTGGCTCAGTGGATAGAGCGTCAGCCTGCGAACTAGAGGGTCCTGGGTTCAATTCCAGTCAAGTGCACATGCCTGGGTTGTGGGCTAGATCCCCAGTGTGAGGCATGCAGGAGGCAGCCAATCAATGATTCTCTCTCATCGATGTTCCTCTCTCCCTCTCCTTCTCCCTTCCTCTCTGAAATCCATAAAAATATATTTAAAAAGACAAACAGTGCTTTTAAATGTGGATCAATTTGCAGAAGGTACTTAAGTCAATTTGAGAAAATATCAAAATGTATCATAGTCTTCTCAGGAAGGGTATGTTTTATGAAACTTTTGTTTCAGTTTGTATCATAGGTGAAGTGAATCACGGTGAAATAGTATCTCTTTTATAGATAAATGCCGAATACACTACACTGAAAGGTTTTAAGCTTGGGATTGACATGGTATAGTTAATGTTTAAAAAAATTACTTTGGCCCGGCTAGCATGGCTCGGTGGTTGAGCATCGACCTATGAACCAGGAGATCATGGTTCGATTTCCAGTCCGGGCACATGCTCAGGTTGCAGGCTTGACCCCCAGTGTCGGGTGTGCAGGAGGCAGCTGATCCATGATTCTCTCTCATCATTGATGTTTCTATCTCTCTCTCCCTCTTCCTTCCTCTCTGAAATCAATAAAAGTATATTTTAAAAAATTACTTTGGCTGCTGTGAAATGCACTGGAGGTGGACAACACTGGGACCCTACTGCAATCAGATGATGGTGAGTGGAATAAGGTGGGTTGGTGGAGATGGAGAGAGGTAAACAGATTTGAGAGCTATTTGAGAGCTTGGGGGTGGGAGAGAAAGGGAGAAATGAAAGATGCCGCCCAGGATTCTGGTGACGTGGAGCCAGGTCATTCACTGAGGTAAGAGAGAAAGAGGGACAGGTTTTCAGAGAAGACCAAGAGTTTAGTTCCACATGCTGTTGAGATAGCCAAGTGGGGAAGTCAAGCCAGTAGCAGTACATCCCAGAAGAGTGGTCAGGGTTTCACATATTAATGAGAGGTTAGTCGGAAACAGACCACAGAGAAAGGATGAGGATCCTTGACTGAGCCCCAAGGAACTCAAACGTTAGAGGTTAGGCGGAGAAGCAGGAGGTGGCCAAGGGACTGAGAAAGGGACTGAGAAAGAGGTAAAGAGATAAGGACACACTGGACGCAGCGGTCGCGAACCGGTGGTCCTCGAGGTCTGAAAGGTTGGCGACTGCTGCAATGGAGGGTATGTTGGTGATGTTTCAAGAGTGCTGAGAAGTCAACAAGATGAATTAAAAAGGGTCCGTTGGGCCCAACCAGTGTGGCTCCGTGGCTGAGCGTTGACCTGTGAACCAGAGGTCACAGTTCTATTACTTGTCAGGACACATGCTCAGATTTCGGGCTCGGTCCCCAGTCTGGGGTGCGCAGGAGGCAGCTGATCGATGATTCCCTCTCATCATTGACGTTTTTCTCTCTCTCTCTCCCTTCCCCTTCCTCTCTGAAATCAATAAAAAAATATATTTTAAAAAAGGGTCCATTGGATATGGCAGTATGGATATTGGTAATGACCTTGATAGAAGTAGTTTTGGAGGAGTGGTGGGGTAAACACCAGAATGAATGAAGACCGAACAGATGCACCATTGATGGGAGTGTAAATTGATACAACCACTTTAGAAATAGTTGGATGTTTTCTAGTAAAGTTGAATGATGCACGTACGCTATGAGCCAGCAATTATAGGTATAAACCACGGAGCAGTGGTCCTCACAGTGCGGTCTGGGGATCCTGGGAACAGGGAAGTGGTGGTAAGGCAGGGAGCTCAAACCATGATACTGGTAAGATGTTATTTGTTTCTTTTACTCTCATTTTCTCAAGAATGTGGAGTGGAGTTTTCCAGAGACTGCTATGGCATGTGACAGCACAACAGATCGAATGCAGAAGCAGATATGAGAATCCAGCTGCCTTCTATTAAGCAATACAGTAGAGATTTGCAAAAAATGTAAAACATTGCCACTCTTCTAAATTATTTTCATTTTGGAAAATATAGTTATTTTTCATGAACGTGTTATTTGTTTTAAATGTAACAGGCTTTATTGTTATTAAAAATTTAATATAGTCCTAACCGATTTGGCTCAGTGGATAGAGCACTGGCCTGCGGGCTGAAGGGTCCCAGGTTCGATTCCGGTCAAGGGCACGTGCCTTGGTTGCGGGTACATCCCCAGTAGGGGGTGTGCAGGAGAAAGCTGATCGATGTTTCTCTCTCATTGATGTTTCTAACTCTCTAACCTTCTCCCTTCCTCTCTGCAAAAAATCAGTAAAATATATTTTAAAATGTTTAAATATATTTAAGCTTTCTCAGTTTTCATTTCTAATACAGCAAATATCAATTGATATAATCCACAAAGACCAAAGCTCTGTGGGGTCTACAGTATTTTTTTGTTGTGTGTCAATCCTCACCCGAGAATATTATTCCATTGATTTTTAGAGAGTGGAAGGGAGGGGGAGAAAGAGAGAGAGAGAGACAGACAGACAGACATCAATTGGGAGCCTGCAACCAAGATACATCGAAGCCAGGACACTTTAGTCCACGGACTGACCATCTATCCACTGAGCCAAATCAGCTAGGGCTGCAATGATTTTTAAGAATGTCCTTAAAGGAAGTCCTGGACTAAAAAGTCTGAGAAACACTTCCCTAGAGAAATCTTGCACATGTTTACTGGGAGACACTATAAGAATGTTCACCAAAGCCTGTTTTTAACTGCAAGAAATGCAAACGAGAGTATGGGATGAATAAATTGAGACATATATGGAATACTGTATGGAAATAATGAATGAACTGTAGCTATATGTATCAACATGGATGAAACTCAGAAAACCCAATGCTGATGCAAAAAAGTCATTAAAATGTTTAAAGTGGAAAAACGAGTAAAATTACACAATTTATGGATGCAGTCATATGTTGTAAAACTATAGAGAAAAGCAAGGAATGAAAAATAAAATATGAATGCCCTAGCCTGTTTGGCTCAGTGGATAGAGCGTTGGCCTGCAGACTGAAGGGTCCCAGGTTCAATTCTGGTCAAGGGCATGTACCTTGATTGAAGGCTCCTCCCGGCCCTGTCCTGGTCAGGGCACATGAAGGAGGCAACCAATTGATGTATTTCTCTCACATCTATGTTTCTCTCTGCCTTTCCCTCTCTCTTCCACTCTCTCTAAAAAATCAATAGAAAAATATCCTCGGATAAGGATTAAAAAAAATAAAATAAAGCCCTAGCCAGTTTGGCTCAGTGGATAGAGCATCAGCCTGCAGACTGAAGGGTCTCAGGTTCAATTCTGGTCAAGGGCACATGCCTGGGTTGCAGGCTCGATCCCCAGGGTGGGGCGGCATGCAGGAGGCAGGTGATCAATGATTTTCTCTCATCACTGATGTCCTCTCTCTCTCTCCCTTCCACTCTGAAATAAAAATATATTTAATAAAATATTTTAGGAGAATGGTTCTTCAGGGAGGGGAAGGAAGTATGACTGGTTGGGCTGACTACAGAGGGGGGTTTGGCACTTGGAAATGATCAGTTTTTGTGGCTGGGTGATGGGTATACTGGTTATCCTTTATTATTTACTCAAACTGTGTATATGTGTGTGTGTGTGTGTGTGTGTGTGTAGATACACACACACACATATATATTCTAAAATGCATAATGTATATGGTGAGAAAACAATAAAATCAATTTAAAAGACAGGAAGAATTGGTTAGAGTGGGGGTGGGAGTGTAGTTTTTTAAGGTCCCTCCCCAAAGTCAGAGGGAACAGAGCACTCCACCCACCCCACTGAAGTGCAGCCAGGTGTGTAGGCAGTGCCCTTGAGAACCTGGCTGGGCATGAGCACAGAGTTCAGAGAGATAACGTGATGATAGAAGGATGGTCAAAGAATAATATTTTGAATGATGGGAGATACTTGCCCGGCTGGTGTGGCTCAGTGGTTGAGCATCAACCCCAGCACTAAGTGGTCACGGTTGGATTCCCAGTCAGGGCACATGCCCTGTTGCAGGTTCCATCCCCAATGGGAGCTTGTAGGAGGCAGCCGATTGGTGTTTCTCTCGTTGATGTTTCTTTCCTTCCTTTTCCCTTTCCCCTTTCCCCTTTCTTTTTTCCTTTCCTTTCCTTTCCTTTCTTTTTCCTCCCTCCCTCCCTTCCTTCCTTTCTTCCTTTCTCTCTTTCTTTCTTTTTTTTTGGTTTACCCTCACCCAGGGACATTTTTCCATTGATGGTTTTTAGAGAGAGTGGAAGGGAGGAGGAGAGACAGAGAGAGAAAAACATCCATGTGTCTCTCTCACATAGGTTGGTTGCCTTCGGAATACACCCGATGCAGGGGTGGGGATTGAGCCTGCAATTTATTTATTTATTTTTTTAAAAATATATTTTTTATTGATTTTTTACAGAGAGGAAGGGAGAGAGATAGAGAGTCAGAAATATCGATGGGAGAGAAACATCGATCAGCCGCCTCCTGCACATCTCCCACTGGAGATGTGCCCGCAACCCAGGTACATGCCCCCGACCGGAATCGAACCCGGGACCCCTCAGTCTGCAGGCTGATGCTCTATCCACTGAGCCAAACCGGCTAGAGCTACTCACCTTATATTTTAACTTCAGTAAAAAAGATGGGAGGTACTAGACCACAATCCAGTAGAGAGGTAGAGGATGAAGGCCCAGAAGAGAAAGGGACTAACACAGGGAAAGGAAGGGCTGGGATCTGGGGCACTGGGCCTCAGAGGAGCAGAGGTCCTGGGGCCTCTCCTTGTAACAGGAAGAAAAGAGGCAAGGAGCCCCACAGACACTAGGAGGTTTAGAGATCCGGTGGTGAGTAGATGAGGGCCTTGTGACAATTCTCAAAGTGTGAGGGCTTCTATTTGTATCATTGAAGCATGAGGTAAGGTCATTTTCTATAGAGAGAACAGAAATATTAGCCTTTCTTAATAGCGTGGTTGATAGACATTTGTGTGTCCTTTTTAAAAATATATTTCTATTGATTTCAGAGAGAGGAAGGGAGAGAGAGAGAGAGAGAAATATCAATGATGAGAGAGAATCATTGATCGGCTGCCTTCTGCACACCCCACACTGGGGATCCAGCCCGCAACTCAGGGCATGTGCCCTTGGCTGGAATCAACCCTTCAGTCTGCTGGCCAACACTCTATCCACTGAGCCAAACCAGTTAGAGCTGATCCACCTTCTATAGATTTGCCTCTTCTGGACAGTTCATATAAATGGAATCATACGGTATGTATCTTTTTGTGCCTGCCTTCTTTCACTTAGGATCATGTTTTCTGTTTTAAAAGATACTTTTTTATTGATTTCAGAGAGGAAGGGAGGGGGAGGGAAACATCAATGATGAGAAAGAATCATTGATTGGCTGCCTCTTCACACCCCACACTGGGGATCGAGCCTGTAATCCGGGCATGTGCCCTGGCCAGGAATTGAACCGTGACCTCCTGGTTCACAGGTCGATGCTCAACCACTGAGCCACATCTGCCCTTCTTGATCCTGCTCTCACTCTCACCACGTTGCCTATTTGCATCTAATTTATAGTTCTCATTTGGTCCGTGTCTCCGTCTTCACATATGTTAAGACCACATGAACTCATTTGTTTTTGAATTTGTGGGTTCCAGAATTTGTCTTGTCTGTTTCTCTTTTAATTTCCTTTGGCTCCTTGGCCTCTGTTCTGTCTGCCTCTCTGTCTTCATCACTCAACCCCTATTTATTTGATCCCTGGCTATCTCCCAGGCCTCCTCGATCTGTGTTGCTGCGTTCATCTGTCTCTGCTCCTCACCTATCTTGCTCTATGCTCACCTTTCTATTCTACCTCTGTCCTTATGCGGCCCCCCTCAATATTTACATTGTCTTTTTCTCTCTCTCACACACATCCCTACGTTGGTCTTCTTGCTGCCTTTCCCCTATTTGATTCTCATTTCTCTACCAGCCCTTTTCTTTTTTAAATATTTTATTATTTATTTTTATTATTATTAAGTATTTAATCCTCACCTGAGGATATTTTCCCATTAATTTTTAGAGAGAGTGGGAGAGGGAAAGACAGAGAGAAACATCGATATGAGAGAAACACATCAACTGGTTGCCTCCTGCACGAGTTCTGACCAGGGCCTGGGCTGGGGAGGATTCTGCAACCCAGGTACATGCCCTTGACGGGAATTGAACCTTGAACCCTTAGGTCCACAGGCTGACACTCTATCCACTGTGCCAAACCGGCTAGGGCTCTACCACCCTTTTCTATCTCTGCTACCATCTTGTTGGGTTGCTCTCCTCATGTGTCTGAGCATTCCATGAGCCAACACGTGTACAGCTCCTAGAACCATGCCTCAGACACAACAAATGCTCAGAAGTCTTAGTTTTTACATCATTAATCTCTTCCTCCTAATCTTCATTGCCTTCTCTTTTCTATCTTTGTCTATATAATCCCAGTCACACCCCCCCACCCAGCTGTTATCATCTCTGTCTCTCTCTCTTCCCTCATCTTTTTTTTAAAAGACAGAATCTTCATATATATATTGGTTGCCTCCCCTGACCAGGACCGGGGATGGAGCCTGCAACCGAGGTATGTGCCCTTGACTGGAATCGAACCTGGAATCCTTCAGTTAGCAGGTTGATAGTCTATCCACTGAGCCAAACCAGCCAGGGTTCTCCTCATCTTTTATGTAGCTGCCTCTGTGGCCCCAATCTGTCTGTCTCCATCCCCATCTCCCCCATCTCTCTCTCTTCCTCCCTACATTCTTGTCTTATTTCTGTCATTCCCTCTGCTCCACACTGTCCACTCCGTCTTTCTGTGTATATTGCTCAGTCCTATCATTCATTCTTTTTTTTTTTAAAAAAAAGACAGTCGTTCTATTTTTAATGTATTTTTAAAATTTATTTCAGAGAGGAAGGGAGAGGGAGAGAGAGATGGAAACATCAAGGATGAGAGAGAGTCATTGATCGGCTGCCTCCTGCAAGCGCCCCCACTGGGGATCGAGCCCGCAACCCGGGCATGTGCTCTTGACTGGAATGGAACCGAGGACCTTTCAGTCCGCAGGCAGGCTGTCGTCCTATCCACGGAGCCAAACCAGGTAGGGCTTCTTTGTTTCTTTAACCCTGTTGCTGATTTTTCTGCTCTCACCTTTCAGGCCCTATTTCTTGGTCTCTCTTTGTTCCCATGTCTCTATCTGTTCCTCTGTCCCCATATCTATCTTTATTCATTTATTCCCTTTAACAAATCTTACACTGTTTCTTCTCCCTCATCTCCCTGGGTCTTCCTCTGGCCTCCCTGGACTATTTAGATCGGAATTGGTCTGGTAGATAATGTGGAGCTATAAAAAGGTTTAGGGGGAAGAAGTGGGCCTGGCAAGAAGCGAGTGGCAGGGTGTGGAATTTCATGGCTCTGCCAATTCCTCCTGAACGACGTGGCCTCTGAGGTCAAGGTTAACATAAACCCTCTCAACTCAGCCTCCTGAAGAAAGACAAAGAATGCTGCAGTTATTGGGAGGACCAGGAAGGGGTATTTTTCTGAGTGAAATTCCATCCGGAAGCTGGAATCCAGAGCATTTCCTGTTGTAATGCTTCTTCCAGACTTGGAAAGTCTGAACTTGCCACGTAGCATGTGCAGTCTATGCATATATTTCTACAGTGAAACACAGATGCATACAGAATCTGCCGTCCTTAGAGATGCAGACCTGTGCAGAGACCCACGGAGACACAGAGAATCACCAACCTTCACAGTTGCAGATACTCCAAGGCGTGAAAAAGCGCACAGCACGAATCACCCCCGGCAGAGATGCAGATGTACACAGGGACACTGCAAGACCCATGGAATGACCCCCTCATAGCTCAGGGGCCCAGGCAAACAGACACAGAAAAATAGTTACACAGAGAATCATCCAGCTAAATCCCCTTTGAGAAACTGCTTTTTCAGTCTGATATTTTGGTATAAACAGAAGCATACCAGAACATCATGTATAAACACATATTTATAGAAGTGTGCACATTCATATACAATCACAAATATCCAAAGCAACAGAATCGCACGTAGCCATCGCTTTGCTGGAAGGGCAAGCTCCCCCGGCCCCCAAATGACAGACATGCCATTGTCTCCCAGCACCCACTCTCTGTGAAGGCACCACCACGTACTCAAACTAGAAACTTGACTGTTATTTTATTTTTATTGATTTCAGAGAAAAGGCGCCCGGAGAGAGAAACATGAATACTGAGAGAGAAACATTGATCAGCTGCTTCCTGCACACCCCCCACTGAGGATCGAGCCCACTACCTAGGCATGTGCCTTGACCAGCAATCTAACTGTGACCTCCTGGTTCATAGATTGACGCTCAACCTCTGAGCCACGCTGGATGAGTGAATACTAAGTATTAATGAAATGGAAATAGTAGGCAAGCACCTTGCCTCCCCCCCAAATCCAGGCCCAGAGGGATTTACAGGTGTATTTTGCCAGACTCTCAAGGAACAGTTACTTTTCTTATACACATTATTGCAGAAAATAGAAAAGGAGGGGAAGCTGTCCAGCTCATTTTATAGGTCTGGTATAATCCTGAAATCTTGATTCTAAAACCAAATAAGGACAAGGAAAGAAAATAAAATTATAAGCTCATTTCACTTACTAATACAGATGTACAAATATTAAATAAAATATTAGCTTATCAAATCCAAAAGTATATTAAACATACATCATAATCAAAGGGAGTTTATTCCAAGAATGTAAAGATGATTTGTTCAACCTCAGAAAATCTATTAATGTAGTTTACCACATTAAGGGACTAAAAGAGAATAATCATATGATTATCTCAATTAATTTAGAAAAAGTTTGTTACATGCTTATGATAAAAAAAAAACTCTTAGAAAACTAGGAATAGAGGGCAAATTTCTTAACTTGGTGAAGTTTACATACCCAAACTTTACAGCATTTCCTTGAGGACTGAGAGTGAAAGTAGATATTTACTTTCCCCAACTACTGTTTAACATACGACTGGAAGTCTTGGTCAATGCCATAAAAGGAGAAAAAGAAATGAGAAGTGTAAGAATTAGAAGAGAAGAAATAAAATGAATCAGATTGAACAGACACTTTATTAGAATTAAAGAATTCAGCAAGGTTGATTATAGGAATCAACAGTATTTCTTTTTCTTTAAAAAATATTTTTATTGATTCCAGAGAGGAAGGGAGAGGGAGGGAGAGATAGAAACATCAATGATGAGAAAGAATCATCTGTCAAACTGCCTCCCACATGTCCCACACTGGGGACTGAGCCTTCAGCTCAGGCATGTGCCCTGACCCGGAATCAAACCGTGACCTCTGGTTCATCTTGACGCTGAACCACTGAGCCTCGCCGACCGGGCTCAACAGTATTTCTTTACAATAGCAACAACTAGAAAAAAGTAATAAAAAATAAAATACCAACCTGGCTGGTGTGGCTCAGTTGGTTGGGCATCCTCCTGTGCATCACACGATTGCCAGTTCAATTCCCAGTCAGGGCACATGCCTGTGTTGTGGGCAGGGGGTGTGCAAGAGGCAGCTGATTGATATTTCACTCTCACCTCCATGTTTCTCTCTCCCTCTCCCTTCCTCTCTCTCTAAAAATCAATAAAAATATTTTTAGAGCCCTAACCGGTTTGGCTTAGTGGAGAGAGCATCAGCCTGTGGACTCAAGGGTCCCAGGTTCGGTTCCGGTCAGGGGCATGTACCTTGGTCAATAAAAAGTCAATAAAATATATTTAAATTTAAAAAAATATATTTTTAGAATACCTAAAATGAATCATTAGACCAAAATAAAAACTTTTTTAAATGTCAGGATAACTAAAAACAAACAAAAAACTCAGACTGCATAGTCAAATGCTTTTCATATATAAACATATAATGAAAAAAGAAAAAAACAAAATTAAGACTATATTAATAACAGAACTGCTTTTGTATCAATAAATATAAATGGTCTTACCTCATCCATTTGAAGAAAAATATTTTCCATTTGATCACTGAGCAAAACTGCTGTATTCAAAAGACTCAACTAAAACAAATTTATTCAGCCCAGGAAGTCATGGTTCCATTCCTGGTCAGGGCATATGCCTGGGTTGTGGGCTTGATCCCCAGTGTGAGGCGTGCAGGAGGCAGCTGATCAATGATTCTCTCTCATCACTGATGTCTCTCTCTCTTTCTCTCCCTTTCCCTTTTTCTTTTAAATCAATAAAGAATATTTTTAAAAAATAAAACAAATTTATTCAGAAAGATTAAAAATTTAAGAAAGGGAAAAGGGATACTAGTCAAATGCAAATAAACAAAGCAGAGGTTGCAATCTTAATTATCAGACAAGTTAAAACCTCAGAATGAAAGGCATTCATTAACTGTCAAGGTCCTTAAAAACAAGGAAAGACTGAGCAACTGTCAGAGATTGGAGGAGATATGATGACTAAATGCAATGTGGGATCCTGGGTTGGAAACTGGAACAGGAAAAAAAAAGGTAAAATCTGAATAAAGTCTGGTGTTTAGTTAATAGCAATGTACCAAAACTAATCTCTTAGTTTTGAAGTTATATATTTACATGAGGGGCAATTAGGTGAAGGATATATCTTTGTAACTGTTCTGTAAATCTAAAATTATTCCAAAATAAATAGCTTATTATAAAAAAGGCATTAATGGAGGCAAAAAACGCCATGATTCACAATGAGAATATAAAGTTATGACCATTAAAAATTGTTTTTATTGATTTCAGAGAGGAAGGGAGAGGGAGAGAGAGATAGAAACATCAATGATGAGAATCACTGATCAGCTGCCTCCTGCATGCCCCACACTGGGGATCGAGCCCAAAACCTAGGGTCGGGAATTGCCCTGACCGGGAATTGAGCCATGACCTCCTGGTTCATAGGTTGATGC
This sequence comes from Myotis davidii, assembly GCF_000327345.1. Classification (NCBI taxonomy): domain Eukaryota; kingdom Metazoa; phylum Chordata; class Mammalia; order Chiroptera; family Vespertilionidae; genus Myotis; species Myotis davidii. The sequence goes on from NW_006292441.1 coordinate 256,138, forward strand.
TCAACCACTGAGCCATGCCAGCCAAGCATGGCCATTTTTGTACCAAATAACAGTAACTTTCCCAAAGGTGAAATGTTTAAAGGTACAAGAAGGGATTGAGCAGAAAGGAAAAAAAGAGAGAGAGAGCTCATGGACATGGACAACAGTGTGGTGATTGAAGGGGTGAGGGGAGTGAGTAGAGGTAGAAGAGGGCATAGAAGGGACAAATGGTAATGGAAAAAAAATAAAATAAAAATAGAAAAGGTACAAGGAGAAATACAGAATAGACTGAAACATACTACAAGCAAGAGAAATTTAACTCACCTTTCTCATTCCAGGACAGGTCAAGTCAACAACAACAAACTACTAAGAATATAGAAAGCCTAAACAACAAAATCAATATTAGGCCAAAAGAAAGTCTCAGAAAATTCCCAAAAGTGGAACTAATACAATGTTCTTTGATATGACTGAATAAAACTAGAAATCAGTGTAAAATGGATCTTCCATCTGAGTATGTTAAAAAGTCTCTATCAAACAACTCTTGGGTCAAAGGGGAAACTCAAACCAAAATTGCCGAATTTCATGGGAACCTTTTTCTGCCAAGGGCCATTTGGATATTTATAACATCATTCTCAGGCTATACAAAATTCTCAACTTAAAAATTAGCGTGCACCCTGCTGGTGTAGCTCAGCAGTTGAGTGTTGACCTATGAACCAGGAGGTCATGGTTCGATTCCCAGTCAGGGCACATGCCTGAGTTGAGGCTCGATCCCCAGTGGGGGGCGTGCAGGAGGCAGCTGATCAATGACTCTCTCTCATCACAGATGTTTCTATCTTTCTCTCTTCCTCTCCCTGAAACCAATAAAAACATATTTTAAAAAATGAATAAAATACAAACCTTTAAAGAAAAAAAGTTCATATAGACCAGCGGTTCTCAACCTGTGGGCCGCGACCCCTTTGGGGTTGAACGACCCTTTCACAGGGGTCGCCTAAGATCATAGGAAAACACATACATAATTACATATTGTTTTTGTGATTAATCACTATGCTTTAATTCTGTTCAATTTGTAACAATGAAAATACATCCTGCAGATCAGATATTTACATTATGATTCATAACATTAGCAAAATTACAGTTACGAAGTAGCAACGAAAATAATTTTATGGTTGGGGGTCACCACAACATGAAGAACTGTATTAAAGGGTCACGGCATTAGGAGGGTTGAGGACCACTGGTCTAGACCAATTTCCAAGGAAGAAACAGAAACAGTTATAAAGATAACTTCCTCCCTAAAGCACCATACCATGATGCTTTCACAGGGGAAAGTACTAAAAAGTAGATAATCTGGATGTTATTTCTATTTTCCTAAGCTTGGATAAAGTAGGAACACTTTCAAATTCTTTTTATAAAATGAGTATAACATTGATACCAAGATCTGATAAGGATTCCACAAGAAAAAGAAAGTGATATAGACCAATCTTCACTTGTATTTTTTTAAAAAATATATTTTATTGATTTTTTTCACAGAGAGGAAGGGAGAAGGATAGAGAGTTAGAAACATCAATGAGAGAGAAACATCGATCGGCTGCCTCCTGCACACCCCCTACTGAGGATATGCCCGCAACCAAGATATATGCTCTTGACTGGAGTCGAACCTGGGACCCTTGAGTCCGCAGGCTGACGCTCTATCCACTAAGCCAAACTGGTTAGGGCTTCACTTGTGAGTATTAATGCAAAATCCCATATAAATATTAGCAAACAGAACCCATGACTGTGTGGGGTTTATTACAAGAATGCAAGAAGCATTCAATATTGAAACAAATATAAAATAATGTTGAATGTCAACTGTAATAAAAACATAAAAATATATAAAAAATAAAATCCCCTTAAAAGACTCATTCAATAGTATGAATCTATATATATAAAAGCCCAGCGACCAAATGGCAGAACAACAATCACTATGATGTGCAATGACCACCAGGGGGCAGATGCTCAATGTAGGAGCTGCCCCCTGGTGGTCAGTGCACTCCCACAGCCAATCTCCCATGGTCCTTCCCCCTGGCCAGCTGGCCCTGATTGGCCCTGATTGCTGGCTAGGCTGGGGTTCGCTACCAGTGCACAAATTTGTGCACCAGGCCTCTAGTCTATTAATAAAATCTAACATATCATTAAATCTAAAAAATCATTTTCAGAGATGCAAAAGAATCACTTGACAAAATTCAACAGCTGTTATTTTTAAAGTGCAAAAGAAAAATACATAGTTTGTCACTTGATATAATTATGCGTGTGTGTGCATGTTTTTACATGTCTTCAAATCCAGTTATTCAGCATTTAACTTAACCAGGAAATACTAGATGCTAAAACAGATATCAGGTAAGGATATATCTCCTCTCCACTACAATTTAACATTCATATTGGAGGTAGCAACATTGTCATTAGAAAGGACAAAGAAATTAGAAGTATACAACTGTAATGGAGGAGGTAAAGCTATGATTTATTTTATTTTTTTTAGAGAGAATGGACGGGAGGGAGAGAGTCAGAGAGAGAGAGAGAGAAACACATTGATTTGATTGCCTCCTGCACGTCTCTGGACCAGGCCTGAGGATCGAGCCTGCCAAGGTATGTGCCCTTGACCAGAATCGAACCTGGGACCCTTCAGTCCTTGGGCCAATGCTCTATCCACTGAACTAAACCGGCTAGGGCTATCATTATTTGTAGATAAGATTGTATAGCTATAAAACCCAAGCAAACCAAGTGAAAAATTACTATAAAGAAGATAATTCAGTAAGGTAGCAGGATATAAAATCCTATATAATAAAAGGCTAATATGCAAATTGACCAAATGGTGGAACTGGCCACTATGATGCACACTGACCACCAGGGGGCAGATGCTCAATGCAGGAGCTGCCCTGTGGTGGTCAGTGTGCTCCCACAGGGGGAGCACTGCTCAGCCAGAAGCCAGGCTTACTGCTGGCAAGTACAGTGGCGGTGGTGGGAGCCTTTCCTGCCTCTGCAGCAGCACTAAGCCAGCAATTGGACATCCCCCAAGGGTTCCTGGACTGTGAGAGGGTGTAGGCGGGCTGAGGGGAACCCCCCCCTCACCAAGTGCATGATTTCATGCACCAGGCCTCTAGTTAATATATAAGAATCATGGAAGAGAAGGCTCCATTTATTAGAGCCACAAAAAAGATAAAATGCTACTTTCATCTCCTGGGGCTGCTGTAACAGAATACCATAGACTGGGTGGCTTATAAACAACAGAAATTTATTTCTCACAGTTCTAGGGGCTAGGAAGTCCAAAATCAAGGTGTCGGCAGATACACCGTCTGTTGAGAGCCTGCTTCCTGGTTCACAGACTGCCTTCTTCTAGCTGTATTCTCACATGGTGGAAAGGGCTAGAGAGCTCTCTGGGAACTCTTCTATAAGGGTACTAATCCCATTCATGAAGGCTTTACCCTCAATACCTAATCCCCTCACAAAAGGCCCACCAATTACTATCACATTGTAGATTAGATTTCAACATATGAATTTTGGGGGCACACATTCAGTTTATAGCAAATACCTAGAAACAAACTTAACAAGAAATGTCCAAAATCTTTAAGAGAAAACATTTATAAAACTCTGAAGGGACAAATGGAAAGGCATTTCACATTCTTTTTTTTTTTAAGGGATTATAAATTTATTAGGTCATCTGGAAAACCAAATGGGCCGAGTCTCAAAATAGCGCCTGCCATTTCACATTCTTAAATAGGAAAGCTCAAAATTATGAAGATGTCAAAATAATTTAGAAATTTAATATAAGCTCATTAAAAATATCCCTTTTTTCTTTTCTGAAACTAGACAAGCTGAATTCAAGTTCAAATGGAAACATAACAAGTAAGCACAGCCAGAATAGTTCTGAAAAGGAAGAACAATGATGGGGGACTATTGCCACAATATGCTATGTAAAACAAAAAACAAAACAACTTAAATGTACGACAGGAAACCATAAAAATTCTAGAAGAATCCAAAGGCAACAAAATCTCAGACATATGCCGAAGCAATTTCTTCACTGATACAGCTCCTAGGACACTTGAAACTAAAGAGAAAATGAACAAATGGGACTACATCAAAATAAAAAGCTTCTGCACAGCAAAAGAAACCATCAACAAAACAACAAGAAAGCCCACTACATGGGAGAACCTATTTGCCAATGCTATCACTGATAAGGGTTTAACCTCCAACATTTATAGGGAACTCATACAACTCAACAAAAGGAAGATAAACAATCCAATCAAAAAATGGGCAAAGGAACCCTGCCTCCAT
>NW_006292441.1:260779-268838 GCF_000327345.1 Myotis davidii
CCTCAGAGGAAAGCATGCCAGAGAGAGATGAACAGGGGCAAAGACACCACGGTAGGAGAGTGCTCAGCATCTCTAAGAAAATCAGCATGGCTGGAGCTGAATGCATGAGAACCAAGTAAGGGAAGTGATGTGCTCAGAGAAGTAATGAATTCAGGGAGCGGGAGGCTGCATGGGGAAGGCCGGTGAGGGTTTGGGGGCGGGAGGTAGGAGGGTAAGAGATCAACCAAAGGACTTGTATGCATGCATATAAGCATAACCAATGGACATAAGACACTGGGGGATGGGGGAGGCTAGGGGACTGTCTTGGGCGGGGGGAAAAAATGGACACATATGTAATACCCTTTGTAATAAATAATAAAATTTAAAAAAAAAAACAAAACAAAACAAAACAAAACACAGAAAACAAATATTTATGTAACTTATCGAGTCAATGGGTCACCTAGGAGGGTCTACAATCTGGATCAGGCTCTGTTGATCCCAAGTGGCTAGCTCATGAGTTGGTGGCCTGGCTGGAGGTTGGCTGCTATAGGACGCCTTGGCTGGGAGGACCAGGCTCATTTCTACATGTGTCTCCCATCCCTCCAGCAGGCTAGCCTGGGTATGTTCTCATAGCAGTGGCAGGAGTCCAAGAGAGGAAGCAGAATATGCAAGAGCTTTTTCAAGTCTCTGCTTATAGTTTGATACTATTTTGTTGGTTAAAGCAAGTTATATGGTCAAATTCGGAGTCAGTATGGGAAGGAATTACCAAAGGGTATGGATACTGAGACACATGAAAAATTAGGGTCATTTCAGCTGGGCAAAACTTTAAACTCTTAATAAAGAACACAGCCCTAGCTGATTTGGCTCAGTGGATACAGCGTTGGCCTGCAGACTGAAGGATCCTGGGTTTGATTCCTATCAAGGGTACATGCCCGGGTTGTGGGCTCGATCTCCAGTAGGGGGCATGCAGGAGGCAGCCGATCAATGGTTCTCTCTCATATTGATGTTTCTCTCTCTCTTTCTCCCTTTCCCTTCCTCTTTGAAATCAACAAAAATATATTTAAAAAGAAAACACAGATAGAAGGTGAACTGAACAATAAAGAGCTATTCCATGTCCTTGGATGGGATGAGTTATTATTTTGATGATATTAAATCCCCCAAATTTATCTATAAATTCAGTGCAATCCTAACCAATGTTTCAGTTGGATTTTTGAAGAGATTGAAAAATTTTCTCAAATTTATGTGGAGATGTCACTAAGACAAGCCTAAAAGAAGACTAAGGAGGAGGGACTTGCCCTGTCAGATGTTAAGATACAGACAATCCAGTGGTGAAGGCCTGGAGCGGGGGGCAGGGCGGGATCTGGGTGGAGGGGGGCAATGGGGGAAGGGGGAAACATTTGTAATACTCTCAGCAATAAAGATTTAAATAAAATAAAATTGAGGTAGAAAAAGTCGACAAAATAAACTGAGGAATGGTCAGAGGTATGAGGCAAACAAGGAAAGTGATATCACAGTAGACAAAGAAAGATGTTACAGAGAATATACTCAAGAATGGCAGATATACTGAGGTCCAGTAAGATGAGAATGAAAAGGAAATTCCATGGCTGCTAACATCACAAAAGGAGGGACATCTATACACACTGAGCCTCTTTTTTAAAAAAAATGTATTTTTATTGATTTCAGTGAGGAAGGGAGAGGAAGAGAGAGAATCATTGATCAGCTGCCTCCCGCACATCCCCGACTGGGGATCAAGCCCACAACCCAGGCATGTGCCCTTGACTGGAATCGAACCCGGGACCCTTCAGTCCACAGGCTGACACTCTATCCACTGAGCAAAACCGGCCAGGGCCTATGAGCCTCTTGATGAGAGAACACACCAAAACCTATGAAGTGGTCATGAAAACAAAGCAAAAATCTGAATCTGATCAAGCCTCTAGATCAGGGGTGGGGAATGCCTGGCCCGAGGGCTGTCGAAATCATTTGGACTGGCCCTGCCAAGGCATTAGGGGTGAGTTAATTAAATGCTTGACCAAATATAGCAGGCTAATTTTTAAGTGGATAATTTTGTATGGCCCAATAATGATGTTATAAATATCTAAATGGCCCTTGGCAGAAAAAAGGTTCCCCACCCCTGCTCTAGATACTAACTTACAATATGACCAAGGAACTTTTTAAACTATAACAGAACGATGAAAAATCCGCACAGTGGAAAACTCCGCAGGACAATGTGTTTTTTTCCCACAACTAAACTGATCAGATGGGGAGGGAGGGGGACTTAGAGATTAAAAGAGACATAAAAGACATAGCAACTAATCTCTCTGTATAGCCCTTATCTTTGGATTCTGTTTCAAAGTGTTAAAAAAAGTATGACATTTGAAACACACACACACACACACACACACAGATACATTACAAAGTAAAAACAAGGTGGTGTAAGAACACAAACAGACCTGTGTGTGTGTTTCATAATCCTATATAATAAAAGCCTAATATGCTAAGTGTCCAACCATTCAACCAGTCACTATGATGTGCACTGACCACCAGGGGGCAGATGCTCTGCCCAGTAGATTGACTAGCTTGCTGCTAGGGTCAGCTAATCTGGACTGGGTGAGAGGGGCCGGACATGCCCTGGAGCCCTCCTGCAGTCCCTCCCCGTCGTGCACAGGTGGGGTCTCTCAGCCTGGCTTGCGCCCTCTTGCAATCTGGGACCCCTTGGGGGATGTCAGAGAGCCTGTTTCCGCTCCATCCTCGCAGGCCAGGCCGAGGGACCCCAACAGTGCACTTGCACCAGGCTTCTAGTATATGATAAAGGTGGTATGGCAAATCAACAAAAAAGGAAGTACTGTTTAGTATTTGTTGGTAGGAAATGTGGCTGTGTGTGTGTAAACAATAAAATTGTATCCTTACCTATCACCAGATATGAGAGTGGATTCTAGATGGATTAAAACCAAAAGGTGAAAGGTAAACTCTAAAGTTAATAGATAAAATTAGGCGAACATCTTTGTGACCCAGGAAGAGGGAACTACTCTTTAAATAAAATTGCCCAAACCAGAAACCATAGATCAAACATTTTATGAATTTGAATACAATAAAATTAACAACTTTCTTTCTTTTTCTTAACAATTTCTTTTCAAAGAAGTGTATCATGGGTAAAGTTAAAAGAGGGAGAGAATATTCACAATGTCTGAAACTGATGGGACTAATAGCTGGACTATATAAGAAACTCTAGCAAATCAACAGAAAAGAGGGACCCCAATAGAAAAAAATGGGCCAACTATATAATCAGGCAATTTATACAGAGGTGTTTAACATGCATATGAAGAGATGCTCAAAAATTCATTAGTAATTAGAGAAATGCAAACTAAAACAAAATATCACTTTATACCTGTTAGACTGGCAAAAACTAGTAATCTGGAAGATGTCAAGTGTTAGTGAGGATGCAGAGGTACAGGAATCCTTGTACACTGATGGTAAAACTGGACTGGTGTAGCCATCTCAGAGAACCATCTAGCAGTATTAGTGTTTGTAGTCAGACTAAGTATGTGTACACTTTTTAAAAACATATTTTTATTGATTTCAGAGAGGAAGGCAGAGGGTGAGAAGATAGAAACATCAATGATGAGAGAGAATCATTGATCGGCTGCCTCCTACACGGCCCTACTGGGGATCGAGCCCACAACCCAGGGGAGGGGCCTTTAACCAGAATCAAACCTGGGACCCTTCAGTCCACAGGCCAAACCGGCTAGGGCTGTGCATACTTTATGATGCAATCATTCTCTTCATGGGTATATGTGCCCAAGGAAAGTCTCATATAGGCCACTAAGGGGACACGAACAAGACTTTGCATCACAGTATTATTTGCGGTATCTGGGAGCTAGAAGTAATCCTGCTGTCAGTCATTATGGAAATTCAGGGAAAATGTGGTGAAGGCACACTGGTTAGCATGGGCAGTCAGGAGCAATAGATTAGATGTATGCATAGCAATGTGGACAGACTTGAAAACATATGGCTTAATGAAAAAAGTGAGAAACATAATGAGATACCATTTATATAAAATACAATTGCAAACACACAAAGCATCCTTCAGCATGGGACAACCTGATCTTATGTGCCTCCTGAGGGGATATAGTATGAAGTAAACAATATCCTCTATGTACTGTTATTGCTGGAAATATTTAATCTGAATCTAATCATGTGGAAAGAGCAGATAAATCCAGAATGGGGGACAGTTTACAAAAAAACTTGTCAAAAATATCAGTGTAGCCTTAGCCAGTATTGCTCAGTGGATAGAGTGTCGGCCCTCAGACTGAAGGGTTCTGGGTTTGATTCTGGTCAAGGGCATGTACCTTGGTTGCAGGCTTGGTCCTCAGTAGGGGGTGTTCAGGGGGCAGCTGATAGATGTTTCTCTCTCATTGATATTTCTAATTCTCTATCCCTCTCCCTTCCTCTCTGTAAAAATCAATAAGATATATTTTTTAAAAAAGAGTGCAGCATTCAACAAGTAGAAATTAGAGAACATTTTTACTAATAAAAGTGCATGATTAAATGAAGACATGCTCAATGATACAGTGAAATCGAAAGGGTTCTGGGTTTGATTCTGGTCAAGGGCATGTACCTTGGTTGCAGGCTTGGTCCTCAGTAGGGGGTGTTCAGGGGGCAGCTGATAGATGTTTCTCTCTCATTGATATTTCTAATTCTCTATCCCTCTCCCTTCCTCTCTGTAAAAATCAATAAGATATATTTTTTAAAAAATCAGTGTAATATAAAACACACAAAAAATACAGGGGTATTGTTCTAGATTGAAAAGATTAAAGCAATACAACCACCACACATAATGCATAAACCTTGATTAGATCATTGGATTAAAAATAAGAGCAGGTCTAAAAACATTTTGGGTACAACTGGAAAATTTGAATATAGGACATTTTTTATTGTATTATTGAATTGTTGTTGCATTTTCTTAGGTGTAGTAATGGCATTGTGTTTATGTAGGAGAATGTCCTTATTCTAATAAATGTGTGCTGAAGAATTTAGGGGTAAAGTGTTATACTGCCTGCAACTTTCAATTGGTTCATTAAAAAGGAAATGTATACATACACATATCAATAGAAGTAGAGCAAATTTTGCAAAATATTAAGGGTAAATGGGTTTTTTGTACTATTCTTTCAGCTGTTCTGAATTTCGAAAAATTGAAAAATAAAAATTTGGGGGAAATACTTGCACATAAAACAACAATGCATATTTTGCAAGAACACATATACACAAAAGAGAAGCATAATATACTTTAGAATGGTTGCGTACATTAGGGAAATAAGAGTGGAAAGTAGAGATGAAAATGAATTAAACAAATAGCAAAAACCTCCCTAAAGTAATAGATATTCATTGAATATGTGAAAACACAGAAAGGCACAATGAAAAAAACCCGAAATTCACTGATATTCTCATTTTCTCTGTCAGTAGTTCTTAAAATGTAGCACCTGGACTAGCAGCAGCAGCTTCATCACCATCACCATTATTTATCATCATCCCTTGTGAGCTTGTTAGAAATGCAAATTCCTAAGCCAGACTTACCAAAATACAACTCTGGCGCTGGGGTCCAGCAATTGGTATTTTCACAAGCCCGGTGATTCTGCTACTGGCCAAAGTTTGAGGACCAGTGATCTAGATTTAACCACTGTTAATTTTGTTGTAGATCCTTGTAGTCTTCCTAAAAATATTATGAAATCTTTTAGGCATGCAAATAAGTATATAGAATAATATAAGACACACCCATCTACCTACTATCCAGATAAACTATTAGACAAATAGTTCCTTTGTTTTCTACCCCAGAGGTAATCACCATTCTATATTTGGTATTTACTTCCCTTGTTTTAAAAACATTGTTTATACTTTTATGTAATCTATAAACAACAGTGCATTATTTTCTAGATTTAAAAATCTACACGAATAAATGGTCTCATACTTCATGTATCCTTTTACAACTTGTATTTTATTTCAGCATTGTGTTTTTGAAATTTATCTGGGTTGATACATGCAACGCTGATTCACTTTTCATTGCTGTATAGTATTCCATTATAGGCTGTACCACTATTTGTTTTTTCATTCTCCTGTTGAACTTTTAGATTGTTCATATATTTTCTCTATTACAAACAGCTCTGCAATGAATATTCTTGCACATGCCTCCTTGTGTATATGTATAAGAATTTCTCTAGGATGTAAAAGTCTAGGGGATGGACATACATTTATATACACACAAAAATATACCTCTATGATAGTGGAATTGCTGGGTCCCAGGGACATCTTCAACTACTCTGGATACTTCCTAATTGTTTTCCAAAGTAGTAAAACCAATTTTTACTTCTATAAAATATTTCATTATAATTTTTTTCCTTATAGTTTGTTCATTTGAAACTTTGTTTAAAAAGTCCATACCTGGGCTCTGGCTGGGTAGTTCATTTGGTTAGAGTGTTGTCCAGATACACCAAGGTTGCAGGTTCCATCCGGGTCAGGGCACATACAAGAATCAACCAATGAATGCATAAATAAGTGGAACAACAAATCGATGTTTTTTTTTCTCTCTCCCCCTCTAAAATCAATTTTAAAAAAAGCCCACACCTGTCCTAGGTTACAAAAATATTTCCCACCCTCTTATGGGGAAATAAGTAGGTACCCAGTTTTATTTTTCTCCTTATGGCGAGCCAAATTTCCCAATGCTATCTACCAAAATGTCCATTCCCCATTGATTTGTGGTACAGGCCTAAAATTTCACCCATTTAACAAACATTTGCCCAAGCCTGCTTGTACCAGTCTTGTTGAGGGTTCGAAGCCTCAACAAGACTATGGACTATATCGCCCATAGTCTGTTGAGATATATCCAAGTAACAGTAACAGTATTAAGTGATATGTAAGAAAGTGTCCTGGGTTTTTCACTCAGCTGGGGAAGTTCGACGTGACAAGGGTCGGGTATTAAAGAAACAGCAAGGATTTGCTAATGCTGGGGTAAAGGTGAAAGTGACCAGGGCTGGTTTGGGGTCCAAAGGAGTTTTGTGTGTGTCTATGGTGAGAGACTAGAATCCTTCCATGATGTAGGGCAGGGGTGGGTAACGTCCAGTCTGCTGGCCCTATAAGGCCCCCAAAATCATTTGGTTTGGGCATTAGGGGTGAGTTAATGAAATGTTTGACCAAATATAGCAGGCTAATTTTTATGTTGATAATTTTGTATGGCCCTTGAATGATGTTTTAAATATCCAAATGGCCCTTGGAAAAGGTTTCCCACCCCCGCTAGGGGCAGTGAGTCCTTTGTATGTAAGGAGTAGGAGTAGGTGGAGGTGGAGGGACATATCCTCCAGGTAAAGGGGCTTGGCCCCACCCCAAAGTTTAGGCTACAGGAAGAGGAGGGGCTGCAATTAAATGGTCAGAAGACATTTTCAGACTGATATTTATGTATCTTAGGGGGAGACATTCTCCAGCCAGGTCAGAAACTCCTCTAGAGAGTTTCTGGAGAAACCCTAACCTGCCCCCACTCGAGATATAAATTAATGAATTCTGCAGACATGGCTCCGGGGTCTGAGGGAAGCGGGGCAAGGGGAGGAAGAGGGCAAACGGGTGAGAGAGGCTTTTCCAATTGTTTGGCTCTTGGGCCTGACCATGGATCTTAGCTTTTGCAGAGAGAGCTGGCAATGGCTGCCAACGGGTTTGTCCGGGCCCTACAAGTCTGGAAGGTTGCTGCAAACAGCTAACCAAGTCGCTCCAGGTGGGGAATACTCGGGAAGACATGCGACACAGGCGGCCATTTTCTCACACCCTGCCCGTCGCCATCTTCCACTGTAGACAAAGGCACGGCTCTCCACCCTCGTCTGATGCGGTCCTGCTCCTCGCCTGGCCTTCACGTTCCTGGCCTCGGCCGAGGACAGCGGGGAAAATCTGGGCTTCCAAGTTCGTTGGGTGACCACACCAGTCCAGCCGCCGCTAGCCCCTTCCGCATCTCCTCCTCCCTCCTCCCCCTCAGCCCGTTTCCTTTCCTTTCGGGGCAGCCGGAGGGCGGGGCCATCGCGGCCGCGGGGAAGGGACGGGCGGGCGC
>NW_006292441.1:269133-272050 GCF_000327345.1 Myotis davidii
CTCTGGGCCAACTGCGTTGTCTTTTCAGCCTGTCCTCTCAGCTCCCCGCCGGAAGTGGAGGTAAGGGACGATTCTCTTTCTTAACGCCGAGCACGCGCCCAGCCGGCCGCGCGGTAAGGGTTGGCTGTGTGAGGTGAAGCAAGAGGTGCCCTCCACCCGGGAATAGAGAGGTAAAGAGCCGGCTCCCTTCAGGGTAAAGGGCCCGGATGCTGTCAGGGATCGCTGCGCACGTGGACGTGCGCCCAATGCACTCGTGCGGGGCAGAGGAGCACGGCCCCACCCCGTTTAGGTTGCTGTGGACACGGTACACACTGTGTAGAGTCATAGACCCCGCTTGTGGGGAAAAGCGTCAAGGGCTCTCCTCCCTTCACGATAGGGAGGCTCCGGGTGTAGACAGGTGTCTCCCTCCCTGCCCGAAGGTGTGGCGACATCGACCTCACCCCTGTAGAGACATCATGGGGCTGACCGGCGCTAACCTCTATGGGCACTAAGGCACACAGATCCGCCTCAGCGCACCTCTTCCCTTAGGACAGGGACTTTGATGTTTTCCCCCTACCCCTGCCCGACCACCAGTAAAGTGGAACTTAATATACCGAGGGGGGGGAACAATCCTTCCCTTCCAGTCAAGACCTGGAGAAGCCCTAACCTCGCTCCGGTGTAGCTAATTGATGGAAGGCCCGCCCCCACTTCTGCAGAGATTGTAGATCACCCCTCCCCAAATGATGGGAGGCACAAGTCTCAGCCTAAGGGGGGAACGGAACCTTGCAGATTTTCTCCTCCTCCTAGGCTAGCGTGAGTACCCATTGTGGAAATCAGACCACTCTTGAAGGTGTCAATTTACTGAATTTGTAAGGACCCCCAAAATGCCCCACAACAAACTGCAATACACCTTAACCATGAAGAGACTGTCAGATCTGTCTCTTGTGGGGCTCCCAGGGTAGAGGGGTTTAGATCTGTTCTCCTTTTGAGGTAGACAGAGATCACCCCCCACCCAAGGATTTAGAATCATCATATGTAGCAAGAAGAGCCTCCAAGGGACCAGAGAGCTCCCCTTCTCTGTAGTGTTGAGAGGCAATGACACCACTGATCAGTCACCCACAGTTCGTGCATATGGGTTCTCCACTTACCCAAGGTAGAGGAGTGTAATCTCCATCCAGGGTGAAAACACAGGACCACCCCCTGCCCCCCAAGAGTAAGGGCCAGTTCATTGAATTTATAGCTGGGTTGCAACCCCCCCTGCTGGGAAACATGTCCTATTCCCTTCAATGTTAGTACACTGATAAATAGATCTTCCCCATTCCACCTCCCATAGAAAGGTCTGGAATAGCCCACAGCAGGCAAGGTACAGACCCCACTCATGCAAAGCAGCATAAGTCCCCACTTTGTTAGTGTGGCAATAATGTCACCTTGTAGTAAAGACAGGCATATCAGTCCCACCCCACAGACCACCCTAGGGCAAAGAGGCCCAGGACCACCCTTTGTACAATTAGAGATGATCAGACCCACCCTTCTCCCCCAGGCTGCAGAGATGCAGCCACAGTACCAGTTTCCCCAGTTCCTCTGCACCCGGGAGTTGAGGGACAGAAGACATTCTGTCCACCCCAGTCATCAAGAAACAGACCCCAACCACACATGCAAGCAGATTTTCTCTCCTCCCCCAAGGTTTTGCACTGACCTCAGTCCACATAGACACATAAAAAACCCTATTCTGGGGCCCCTTTTCCTGGGATTTGTTTTTACCAACCTGTTTAGGGTAGGTGAGACACAGAACCCCCTACTTGGGAAAAGAAGTACTATAAACACCTAATGTAGAACTAAATTGTTCTTGCATACTCCTTCCCTCAGTGTAGAGATGCTTAGTGCTGCTCCTTTACCTACAGGGTGGAGTGGTAAGGACCAAGGACCCCATCCGATGTATTGTGTCATTGACTCCACCCAGGAAGAAAGGTTTAGACTGAGTCTTCCTTTGGGTAGTATGACCCTGCCTTCCCTGTGCGGACTCAGCCATACCAGGCCCCAGCTTCAGTGTAGTCCCTTCCTCAAATTGTGAAGGCTTCCTTATGTTCTTTAACGTTTTATTTTGCCTTTTGGGGGCTTAGAGGAGGTTTGTGGCATTGTGGTTCCCCACTCCTGTCTTCAAATTGGTTCTGCTTCCATTCTGACAGGAAGAAAGCCTGCAGATTTGAACCTATCTCCTAAGCTGCTCATCATGATGAAACTTAGACACAGTGAGTTCCTTTGATCACCCCTCCCAATTCTAAATTGTAGTGAATATTCATAATGTTTCATGGCAACTTTAAAAAATTGCCCAGAATGTACCAGATCACTCTGAATGTCTTTTTTTTAAAAAAAATATATTTTTATTGATTTCAGAGAGGAAGGGAGAGGGAGAGAGAGATAGAAACATCAATGATGAGAGAGAATCTTGATCGGCTGCCTCCCGCATGTCCCATACTGGGTATCGAGCCTGCAACCCCGTGCATATGCCCTTGACTGGAATCAAATCTGGGATCCTTTGGTCCCCAGACTGATGCTCTATCCACTGAGCCAAACCAGCTAGGGCTGAATGTCTTTTATATATGGTACTAGAGGACTGGTGCACGAAATTCGTGCACAGGGGGGTGAGGGGTCCCTCAGCCCGGCCTGCACCCTCTCGCAGTCCGAGAGCCTTCGGAGGATGTCCAACTGCTGGCTTAGGCCCTCACCCTGGGGAGCCGGCCTAAGCCATCCGTCAGACATCCTTAGTGCTGCCATGGAGGCGAGAGAGGCTCCCACCACCACTATTGCGCTAGCCATCCATGAGCCCAGCTTCTGGATGAGCGGTGCTCCCCCTGTGGGAGCATACTGACCACCAGGGGACAGCTCATGCATTGAGCATCTGCCCCACGGTGGTCAGTGCGTGTCATAGCAACCGCTT
>NW_006292441.1:274310-283280 GCF_000327345.1 Myotis davidii
ACAAAATTCATTTATTAAGTCTAGAAATTTTTTGATGGAGTCTTTAGGGTATTCTATGTACAATATCATGTCATCTGCAAATAAGGACAGTTTTACTTCTTCTTTTCCAATTTATTTGTATTTACAGAAGAGTCAGTTTGTGGTTCAGCCCCTTGGTGGCAGTGTTTCTGGATTGTCCTCCGAGGCTATAAGTCCTCTCTAGCCAGTTTTTAGGTGTTGTTTTCCCTATCGCACTTAATACTGGTTTGGGAGAGTTGGCTGCCCCAGAGCCGGTTCCTTGATCGTTACTCCCTGCTCTGATTCTCAGGTTCCACAAAAACAACTTTCCCCTGCAGTCTCTGTGAGTGAACCCAATTGGGCAATCCTATGTATTGCATTTAATAATCAAATGGAAATATTTAAGGAGGGGAAAAAAAAGAGCCTGAGTAGGTGCGCGAGCTCACAACCCTCCACCGTCCAGCTCTGCACAAATCTCCCAAAGTCTCTTCCGCACTCCTCTCTCCCCTGGCACTAAGCAGCCGGCACACTGGCAAAATCCGAGGCTGCCTTTTTTGCACCCAGTCCAGCTTGGGCTGGTTTTAGAGTTCCCTTCTGCCAGCAGCCCTGCAGGACCCCTTCCACACTCGCGAATCACGCTGGCCCCAATGGCCGCGGACTTTGTGGGGTGCAGACTTCCCCTGCGTGCATTCCTTTCTCCAACCTGAGTTACAAACCGCACCTTTAGGTGAAATCTGACCTTTCCGTGAGGAGGAGCAGGGCTTGTCTGAGTCCACGTAGTCGCGCTGCTTGAGATGATCCCAACAGTTCCCTTCTCTGTAAGTCCTCTGCCTTTCCTGGCTGCAGACTGTCTCCCAGCTGAATCTCCTCTGCCAATTCAGGCTGGATATTACTCGTTTCAGCTGCTCACCCTATCTGCTCCGGGACAAGGTATGGGACACGTCCGTCTATACCGCCGCCATTTTGTCTCTCCCAGCTGCCCTCTTCTGCTGGCTGGTCACCCCAACTGCCCTGCTGGCCTGATCACCCCTAACTGCCTTTCCCTGCTGACCTAGTTGCACCCAACTTCCCCCCTCTGCTGGCCTGATTACCCCTAACTGCCCTCTCCTGCCAGCCCGGTCCCCCCCCAACTGCCCTCCCCTGCCAGCCTGGTTGCCTCCAACTGCCCTCCCCTGCCAGCCAGATCGCCCCCAACTGCCCTCCCCTGCTGACCTGATCACTCCCAACTGCCCTCCCCTGCCGGCCTGATTGCCCACAACTGCCCTCCCGTGGTGGCCATCTTGTGGCAGCCATCTTGTGGTGGCCATCTTGACTCGAGGGTGGCCATCTTGTGGTGGCCATCTTGTGGTGACGTTGCGTGTGATGCCACCTAGGTTTTTATTATATAGGATCAGTGTTGTCTTAACTTCCTTGTGAGGTAAGGTTCCCCTTATCTCCCATTCCCATTTTACAGATGACAAACAGGGCCAGCAAAGTTAAGTGACTTGATCTGAGTTGGATAGCAGTACATACTGTATCACACTGTCTGGAACCCTAACATTTTTCTTTTTAAGTTGTACCTTTAAGTTGGTACCATGGCTAAAAGAATGGACTCTGGAGCCAGACTGAGTTTGAATCTTAACTCTTCCACTTACTAGTTGTGTAGTCTTAGGCAAGATACTTAACTTCAGTCTCTAGTTTCACAATGGGATAATAATAGTATTTATCTAATAGCATAATAGTATCTACCTAGCCCTGGCCAGTTGGTTGGACTGTTATCCCCTACACTAAAAGGTATGGTGGATTTGATTTCCAGTCAGGGCACATACCCAAATTGCAGGTTGAATCCCCCATCAGGGTGCATAAGGGAGGCAAGTGATCGATGTTTTTTTCTCTCTTTCTCTGGCCCCCTTTCTCTCTCAAATCAATAAAATCATACCCTCGGGTGAGGATTAAAAAAAATAGTATCTCCCTAATAGTGTTTTTATGAGGATTTAATGTGTTAAAATAGGTAAGATACTTAGAACAGTGTCTGGCACTGTGGATAGCATACTGGATAGACTGGGTGAGAATTATACCACCCCAGGAGTCCCGTATTCTGTGTGAATGGTGGCCCTGCCTATGTGGGGCTTGATGAAAAAAATGTCAGTACATTTACTTTATATAATCCTAAAATGTGTATGTTAATACCAAAAGCAAATAATCATTTTTTCAAGTAACACGAGAAAAATGAACAAAATGAACTATATTTAAGAACATCAAATACCAGGTTATAATAAAATTATTGGTAGTGATAAAGATCATAATTAGATAGTTAAAGAGAGTATATGCATACAAAAGAACCCTGGCAGTTTAAAATAATGAGGAAGTAGTATATGGGAATATTATGTGGAAAGACTGTAGTGTATGGGAAAACCATTAGATGAAAAGTTCTCCAGAATTTGTTAAGTGAAAAAGCAAGTTGCTGACAAGAGTGTTACCTTTTTGGGAGAAAATAGGGGGAAATAAGAATATATATTTGCATAAAGAAACAATGATGCATGATAAACTCATGCAGTGGTTTCTTTTTAAAATATATTTTTATTGATTTTTTTTGTATAGAGAGAGAGTAATGGAGAGGGATAGAGAGATAGAAACAAAGATGAGAGAAACATAAAGATTGGCTGCCTCCTGCACACCTTCTACTGGGGATCGAGCCTGCAACCCCAGCATGTGCCTTGACCGGGAATTGAACTGGTAACCTCTTGGTTCATGGGTCGACGCTCAACCACTGAGCCACACAGGCTAGCTAGGCAGTGGTTTCTTTTTGTTGTTAATCCTCACTGGAGGATATTTTTTCCATTGATTTTTAGTGAGAGTGGAAGTGGGGGAGAGACAGAGAGAGAAACATCAATGTGAGAGAGACACATCAATTGGTTGTCTTCCACACACTCCATGACAGGCCAGGGATCGACCCTGCAACTGAGGTATGTGCCCTTGACTGGAATCAAATGCTCGACTCTTCAGTCCACTGGCCAACACTCTAATCACTAAGCAAACTGGCTAGGGCATACAGTGGTTTCTTATTACAGTAAGGGGACTACAGTGGCTAGAGCCAAGTTTGGGAGGAAGACCTCTCAAAGTGCAGCTTTTTATTTTGGAACGTTATGACCTGTTTAAGAGCAATCATATACATTTATATTAGTGGGGGAAATGGTAAATATTAAATTGAATAGAAAAACTTCACATGTGCACACAACACAAAGGCTTTCAGTGGTGAATTGGCAATAAAGTATGTAATGAGTAACTTGGACAATTACAGTGGTAGATGGGGCAATGCTGGGTGGTGTAGCTAGAGATACCATGGATCCAAATGGTAATCATAGTGATTAAATCTGGGAACATTATCGAGGAACTCTACAAAGAGTGTTCAAATAATGTTTCAGCTGTTGTACATTTTTTGTGTTTATGTTTTGTTTTTGTTGTATGTTTTTGAACGGTTAAGAAAAAGGAAGGTGCGTCCAGCCTGGTGTGGTTCAGTGGTTGCGCATCGACCTATGAACCAGGAGGTCACAGTTCGATTCCTGGTCAAGGCATATGCCAGGTTGCAGGCTACATCCTCAGTGGGGGGTGTGCAGGAAGCAGCTGATCAATGATTCTCTCTCATCATTGATGTTTCTTTCTCTCCCTCTCCCTTCCTTTCTGATATCAATAAAAATATATTTAAAAAAGAAAAAGGAAGGTGTGTTTTGTCACTGAAAAGATTTACACCGATCAGTGACTGGTGGCACAGATATATAATCCATTGTAATGACAGACTGTGAATGTAAGCTGCACAGGAAGGGAAGAGGGTGGCTGATGGATAAGAAACAGAACGGAGGCTGAACAAATGAGCTTGAGGATAGTTGAGAGGGGTGTCTGAGACTGCTTTCTGAAACAGTTAGAGGAGATGATCATAGATGTCACCATAGTGGGTGAGCAGGTGGCTGCATGGAGTGCTGGTTCCTGGAGGTGAGAATGTTGAGGAAGAGGGAAACTGGAGTGTTGGAAGGGGCCCAGAAATTGCCAAAGTTACCCAGATTGATGGTGGCAGGAGTTGGGTTGAAAGTAATGCTCTGAGCCCTGTGCTTCCATAAATGAGGAAAAGTGACTTATAGGTGACAGGCATAGCAACAGTTTAAAGAGCAGGATTTTCCTCCATCTTTATTTTTCTTGTTAAAAAACATATTTTATTGCCCTAGCTAGTTTGGCTCAGTGGATAGAGCGTCAGCCTGTGGACTGAAGGGTCCTGGGTTCTATTCCGGTTGGGGACGCATGCCTGGGTTGTGGACTCAATCCCAAGTGGGGGGCGTGCCCGAGGCAGCCGATCAGTGATTTTCATCATTGATGTTTCTAATCTCTCCCTTTCCCGCCCTCTCTCTGAAATCAATAAACATATTGATCTGGTTCATAGCTCGATGCTCAACCACTGAGCAACGCCAGCTGGGCTATTTTTCTTTTTTAACAAGAGGGAGAAATAGTCTTGGTTTGGCAATGATGAGTCCAGAGAACATCTCTACCTACTGGCCCCAAGGTATTCATTCATGTGCCAGAGAAAACGACAGCCACCTTTCCAGAGGCCTGCAGGTGAAGCAGTGTCCTCACAGGTGTCTCCACCAAGGCAAGAGGTTTGGGAATTGTTCCCGAGGAGAGATGGAAGAATTAGGGGTGCTGAGCTCCCCAATGGGAGCGTCAGAGGGCATTGTGGGAAATTTTAAGCAGAGACAAAGGGAGGATGGTGGTGGAGTCAGTGCCAGGCTGGATGTACAGGGATATAGCAGGGTGAGTGTGGGAGATGATGGGTGAATGGAGAGCTTTGCCTTTGAATATTGATTGATGTCACAGCTGGTGAGTGGAGACATTGAGGCTCAGAGAGATTTGAGAAAATTCTTTAAGGTCATATAGGTAGGCAGTTATGGAGCCAGAATAGGAATCTATGTGTGGCTGGCAACAAAATGGAAGCTGTTTTCTCTCTCAGGCTGTTAAAACCCCTCCCACACAGATTAACAGTGACTCCTGGGTGTTGCAGTGCTGCAAGTGATGGCCGTACCCTTCCCCACGTCTCTCCTTCCCCTTCTCTCCTCCCTCCCTCTGAAGCAGATGTTTTTCCCCCCTCTGTACGTGATGTATTTTCTTTCAATGTGTGCCTGTATCCAGTGCAAGCTCTGTTTCCAGGGAAGTTAGGCAGATGGAAATTGTTGAGTAAAATGGCCAGACCTGGTTCATTCCAGACCTCACATTCTTTTCATTGCGACATGAGTGCTTGGAAGAAAAGGAGACACAGGGGTCTGTTTTTTGTTTATTTGTGTGTGTGTGTTTTTTTGTTACTGGGAAATTCGACCCAT
Source organism: Myotis davidii (assembly GCF_000327345.1). NCBI lineage: Eukaryota > Metazoa > Chordata > Mammalia > Chiroptera > Vespertilionidae > Myotis > Myotis davidii. The sequence continues at coordinate 279,650 of NW_006292441.1, forward strand.
TCACAGTCATTATGAGAACTAATATGCTTGGTCTAATTTCTACCATCTTATTATATATTTTCTGTTTATTTCTTCTTATTCCCTTATGTATTTCCTTTGAAGAAATTGATCAAGTCTAAAAAAAAAAATCCACCGGTAATTAAGTTATGTTGGTAGTTGCATTTATACTGATAGCAAACATAATTAAACTCAAATTTCTCTATCACTTCACCAAAGTTAAATAATGACTCTGTTTATCTTACTCTTTCAAAGTGAGACTTTTAGCATGCTTTTGTGCTTTTGCTTTTCCAACCCCTGTTGCTTTGATTCCTAGATTTTGTTGAAATAATTTGGTATTTTAGTTCTGAGCTATTTTCTTATACTTCCTGGATTTTAAAAAATCCTTTCTTAATAATGTATCATAATTCTTAGCTACATTACTAGCATTTTAAAAGAGATTTAATGATTTAATGAATATCTTGCACATAAGGGGGGGACTAGGTTTCCTGCCCACCATTATTTGTTTCCATTAGCTTGAGGTCTTTGTGTGTGTGCGTGTGTTTTTAATCCTCACTTGAGGAGTGAGGATATTTTTTCCATTGATTTTTAGAGAGTGGAAGGGAGGGGGGAGAAGGGGGAGAGAGAGAAACATCTGTGTGAGAGAGACACATCAATTGGTTGCCTCCTGCTTGCACTATGACTGGGGCCTGGGATTGAACCTGCGACCGAGGGATGTGCCCTTGACCTAGAGTCAAACCCGAGACTCTTCAGTTTTCGGGCTGATGCTGTAACCACTGAACAACCAGCCAGGGCAGTTTGAGATCTCTATTCTGATTTAATTTTTAGCTGGTGTACTTCCTCAAGTAGTTTTACCAGAAAGGGAATAGAGGTGGTGCCCTATCCACGTAGCTCAATTGGGAGCACTGTCCCAATATGCCAAGGTTGTGGGTTTGATCCCCAGTCAGGGAACCTTACAAGAATCAAGCAATGAATGCAGAAGTAAGTGGAACAACAAATCATTGTTTCTCATGAAATAAATAAATAAAATTTTAAAAATGAAAGAGAATAGCAGTGGTAATCTCCACACATCTATTTTTCTTTTAAACTTCAGAGTAATCTATTGGTCAGGTATAGGCATTTAGCTTGGAACACAGCCCCTTGTCTCAGAACTTGTAATGGTTATTCTTCTGTCTTCAGTGTCCAGAGTTGTAGATTTGAGAAGGCTGTCCTCTGCTCTGGCCTTTGTTGGAAACTTGTTCTGTTTGGAAGTTTATAAGATTTTCTCTTTACCCTTGGAGTTCAGAAATTTCACCAGGATCTGCCCGGGATATCTTTTGTGTTAATCTTGGCGCTACATGAGCCTTTCTAATCTGAAACCTCAAGCCTGTTTTCAACCAAAGGAACTTTTTATCTATTATTTTTATTTTTTTTGAACTTGTGGGTTTTTTCATTAGGAAATACCACATTTTAAAATGTTTTTATTGATTTGAGAGAGAGAAAAGGAGAGGGATAGATAGAAACATCAATGAGAACATCAGATCAGATGCCTTCTGCACGCCCCCTACTGGGGATTGAGCCTTGTGCCTTGACCAGGAATTGAATCCACTATCCCGGTATCACAGTGCTTGTGCTTAAGTAACCATTATTTTACTTAATAATACCCCAAAAATGTTTCCTTCAAGTGGAAAGGTATGTATGTAAAGGACAAAACATAGTATTATATAGGGCTCGATTCTATTAGTGGTTATAGGCATCCACTGCGGGTCTTGGAACGAATACCTTGCAGATAAGGAGAGGACTACTGTAGTGTTTAAATTCTCTTGTTTGCACCCTAGCTGGTTCGCTCAGTGGATAGAGCATTGGCCTGCGGACTGAAGTGTCCTTGGTTCGATTCTGATCAAGGACACATGGTTGGGTTGTGGCCTCGATCCCTGGTGGGGGGCATGCAGGAGTCAGCTGATCAATGGCTCTCTCTCATCTTTGATGTTTCTATCTCTCTTTTTCTCTCCCTTCCTCTCTGAAATCCATAAAAATATATTTTAAAAAAATTTTCTTGTTTTCTACGTTAACTCTGCTTCGGTGCAAACCACTTGGGATGGGAGTGCCCGTGGTGGTAATCTCAAGCTGCTCCTATATTTGTGCCCTGAACTTCCAGAATCACCCCCTCTAGGAATTCCTTTAGCTCTCTCGCAGGTGGTGAGAATTAAAGAAAGTCATTCTTCCCTAAGAGCTCAGCTGTGAATGGGATGGCAGGTGGGACTTCTCATTGACAGTGGAGAGGCCTCTTAAATTCCTGGGCTTTGTTAAGGTGGGATTGAGGCAGGTGAGCTCTCTCCTCCTTGTATTGGGGGGTGGAGGGCGGCGGCGGCTGCAGTTTAGCTGAATAGGGCAAGTCCCTTTGGAGGCAATGGCCTGAGCAGGGTGGGCAGGAAGGGGCAGTTAGTTCTCTCTTCATGTGCTGAGGCCATCTATCCTGGCTTAACCAGCTGGGACTCCTCAGATCACCTTCCCATGCTGCCAGCCCCCACCTCAGCCTGGTGCTGAAAGTGTTGAGCCCTAGCCTGCCGGGAACCAATGCCAGCATGTCATCATTTCAAGAGTTTCATCAAAAGGTTGATGAAACTTGGGGACTCAACAGGGTTGAGTCACACATGGAGTCACCTGTTGGGAATGGCTAAAGGCATTTCCCCAAACCTGAATAGGAAACTGATTGTGACTGCCAGACAGCTAAAGGGCATCTTAATCTACATGTTATTGCCTCCTACTGGCCAAACACCTGAACAGCCCTAGGCTATCCCCCAAACTGACAATGCTTCTGTACCCTTTGAAACCTCACCCTTTGAAGTGTATTATCTCCACCTTGCCTTAGGACAAATTGTGTTAGTAAAAGCAAGAGTCCTAGACCAGGAGGGAGTCTTCAGTTCCTTTAGCTGGAGGCCCTCTGACCCCCAGTGCCTTTCAAAATTATATCTCACCTCCGGACTCTTTATTAGTCTCTGGATTCCTATGTCATCTACGCACAGCGCCTTTTCCAGATTCCTGAACCCTTCTTGATGCTGGGACATGAACCCCGGCACTAGCCAGTTTCGCAAAGCAGTTAGAGCATTGGCAGGCAGACTGAAGGGTCCCAGGTTCAATTCCGGTCAAGGGCGTGTACCCCCATTGCAGGCTGGATCCCCAGCCCTGGTCGAGGCGTGGATGGGAGGCAATTAATCTATGTGTCTCTCTGTCTTTCCCTCTCTCTTCCACTCTCTCTAAAAATCAATGGAAAATTATCCTCAGGTGAGGATTAACTAAAAAAAAAATTTTGTTGAGTTTCCTCCTGCCAGAAGTTGGCGGGGAGAGAGGAGTTACAAGGAGATATTCAGCTCACTCTCTTCACAGGATTCCTTAACAATTGTTTCAATTTGCATTGAAACGATGCCCTGAGCGTTATATTCAGTAGTTTTTCTAACAGTGTTGATGCCATATCCCTGTCTGTCTTGTCCTAGGCCTACCAGTGGTTGGCAAACTGTGGCTCTTTGGCCCCTTGAGTGTGGCTCTTCCACCAAAATACCGACTTCTGCGCATGGGCCACGAAGTTTCAATTGCACTGTACATGCACGCCCGCATGTGGTATTTTGTGGAAGAGCCACACTCAAGGGGCCAAAGA
>NW_006292441.1:284014-306049 GCF_000327345.1 Myotis davidii
GGGCCGTTCGGCCCGTTTGAAATGAATAAAACTATTGAAAAAAAAGATTGTACCCTTTTATGTAATGATGTTTACTTTGAATTTATATTAGTTCACACAAACACTCCATCCATGCTTTTGTTCCGGCCCTCCGGTCCAGTTTAAGAATCCATTGTGGCCCTCAAGTCAAAAAGTTTGCCCACCCCTGGCCTAGACAAACATGTTGTCAGAGGCATCCTTAGGTCCCAGTGCGGCCAGACCTTAAGGTATCAAGAAATGTTGTGTAGGTGAGTGAAGCCTGTTTCTTTTTCTTTTTTTTTTTTTTGTAGAAAATAAGAAACCAGGTAAAGGTTCCAAAGGCTGCAAGAAGGTAAGTTGGCCCAACCCTCAGGTAAGGTGTGCCCACTGTTGGGGTAAGGCTAGGAACAGGTTACCTGCCCTAGAAGAAGCCCAGTAGAGATGGTGGGTGACTCTAGACCAGTGGTTCTCAACCTTACCAAGAAGGTAAGTTGGCCCAACCCTCAGGTAAGGTGTGCCCACTGTTGGGGTAAGGCTAGGAACAGGTTACCTGCCCTAGAAGAAGCCCAGTAGAGATGGTGGGTGACTCTAGACCAGTGGTTCTCAACCTTACCAAGAAGGTAAGTTGGCCCAACCCTCAGGTAAGGTGTGCCCACTGTTGGGGTAAGGCTAGGAACAGGTTACCTGCCCTAGAAGAAACCCAGTAGAGATGGTGGGTGACTCTAGACCAGAGGTTCTCAACCTTCCTAATGCCGCGACCCTTTAATACAGTTCCTCATGTTGTGGTGACCCCCAACCATAAAATTATTTTCGTTGCTACTTCATAACTGTAATTTTGCTACTGTTATGAATCGTAATGTAAATATCTGATATGCAGGATGTATTTTCATTGTTACAAATTGAACATAATTAAAGCATAATGATTAATCACAAAAACAATATGTATTTATATATGTGTTTTCCTATGGTCTTAGGCGACCCCTGTGAAAGGGTCGTTCAACCCCCAAAGGGGTTGCGACCCACAGATTGGAAACCCACAGGTTGAGAACCGCTGCTCTTGACAGAGTAATACATCGGACTCAGTGGATCTGGCTTTCCTTCTCTGTCTGGGTGGCCACAGCAGAGAATCAGCAGCGTTTATTAAGTTTATACCACAAGCCACACGCTCCTTAGTGCTTGATTTACCTTGGCAGGCATTGCTGTGGTCCCATTTTTTAGATGGAGAAACTGAGCTCAGTGAGAAAGTTCCTAGATTCGGGGTAGTGCAGCTGGGACTTGAGTCTGAGTCCCAGTCCCTGTCACTCATGGGTAGGAGAAAGGCTGAAACATAATGATTGGCTCCAGCTCCTGGATCTCCTGGCCCCGCTAGGAAAGATATGGACAAGTCAGACTTGGGCCAAAGCAGTGGTTGTCAGATTGTAGCAGATGGTTAAAGTTCTCACACTTTATTTTATTTTTTAAAAACATTTTTATTGATATCAGAGAGGAAGGGAGAGGGAAACAGAGAGATAGAAACATCAGTGATGAGAGAGAATCATTGACTGGTTGCCTCCTGCACACCTCCTACTGAGGATGGAGCCCACAACCCAGGCATGTGCCCTGACTGGGAATCAATCTGACCTGGTTATAGGTCGACGCTCAACCACTGAGCCAAACCAGCCAGGCAAAGTTCTCACACTTTGGACGTGTTTAACCCGCCTAGATAATTGCGGAGGGCTGGTTAAACACAGATTACTGGGCCCCCACTCCTGTGTTTCTGATTCATGGGTCTGTCATGGCTTCTGAGAATTTGTATTTCTAACAAGTTGCCAAGTGATGATGCTGCTGGTCTAAGGACCACACTCTGAGAACTACTTAGCTTTTCCCTTTGCCTTTACTTGGGAAACCTTCCGAGTTACACCTCCCTTTCCTGGGGTTCTTCAGTCAGTTCCTGCCTGGGTAGTGGAGGGAGGGTCTCTCTTTAGCAAGAAGGGCATATCTTTGGGGCAAGCCCTTTTTTTTCTCCTCCCTTTCCCTTGGCAACAACACTTCTAAGAAGCTCTAACCCGCTCCCTGGGGAGTGATTTTCAGGGGTTCATTAGCTCTGTTTGATTTTTTTTTCCCTCTCGTGTGGTGACCATCCTGTAAAGCAGAGTGGGAAGAAAGCAGCCTTCAAGCTGGTCTCCACCCCCCAGTTTGTTCACTCCAATGATCATACCAACCGGGAGGCTGAATTAAAGAAGAAGAGGGTAAGCCCTGTACCGTGGGGGAGAGGGGGCTTGCCTGGACTGCCAGTTCCTCAGGAGTGGCGAATGGAAGGGCAGAGGCCAGAATGGTTAGGGTTGTAGAGGCTGTTGTGGAATGTGGAAGGGAGGATGTTGCTTTGCTATTGGACTTAGTGTCTCCATTTGCTCACCTCCCAGTCCATTGCTGTCTGGCTTGTGTTCCCACGGCTCCACCAAAATGGTCTTTGCCAGCCTCACCAGTGCATTCTCTGATGGAGAGTTCTCATCTAATTTGATCTGAATTCTCTGCATTTGAGACCTGCTTTCCTTGAAATACTCTCACTGTGACTTTCTTGTCATCTTACTCTCCTAGATGTCCTCCTTTCTCTCTGCCAGTCTCCCTGCTCTAAATGGTGGGGCATCCCATGACTTTGTCCTCTTCTCCCTCTGTTCTTGTTTCCTCTGCCAGGAACACATTCTCTCTCAGCTTCCCATACCTTTCTTATATACTTAACTGATTTCAGAGAGGAAGGGAGAGAGAGAGAGAGAGAGAAAGAGAGAAAGAAACATCAATGGTGAGAATCATTGATCGGCTGTCTCCTGCAGGCCCCACACCGAGGATCGAGCCCACAACCCAGGCATGTGCCCTGACCGGGAATGAATTGACCTCCTGGTTCACAGGTTGATGGTCAACCACTGAGCCACACTGGCTGGGTCCCCTTGACCTTCTTTTACTGTTCTCTGCCCCCCTTTCCCTTCCTGCAGCGCTCTGTTTTTTTTTCTTTCTCTCAAACCCCTTATATCCTGCTGTCATATCTGCTTTCGCCCTGTATCCTTGCTCCTTCCACCTCTGCCATGCCACAGTTTCCTCCCACTGTCACCCGTTCCCTGTTCCTCTCCGTCTCCTGTCCCTCCCTTAGGCTGCAGACGTAGTCAGCTGCAGTCCTGGTGTGTGTTCCCTTGTTAGATTGAGGAGATGAGGGAGAAGCAGCAGGCTGCCCGGGAGCAAGAGAGACACAGACGCAGGACCATGGAGAGCTACTGTCAGGATGTCCTGCGACGCCAGGAGGAGTTTGAGTCCAAGGTAAGAGAGTAATTTTGCCTCTGGGTAGTACTGGGGCGGGTTTGCTCAAGAGCATCTTTTGCCATTGCTCTGTGAAAGGGAGAAAAAGGATGTGAAATGGTTGGAAGGGAAGTAGGCAGTCCGTGGAGAAAGGATGGGAAGACAGGACAGAGGGATGGAGGGTGAGAGGGAGGTAAAAAGCCATTTTGAGCCTTGTGTGTGACTGGACAACCCTGGATAGGTCCTTTCTCCCAAGCTGGAACCCAAAGACGGGGGGTGGAGTGGGGTTGGGAGGACTAAGGCAGAGGTGGGGAACTTCTGGCCCGCAGGCCATAAAAGTCCCGCAAAATTATTTGGTCTGGCCCTGCCAAGGCATTAGGGGTGAGTTACTTAAATGTTTGACTAAATATAGCAGGCTAATTTTTACACACCCATATGCACACTCAGGCCTCTCTCTGGTGCTCGAATACACACATACACATAGGCACACATAGGTACCATGTGGGCCCGTGTGTTCTTCCACTTCCCAGCTCTGGTGGCTGGGACTCACGTGGCTCCCCCAGCTTCACATGGTCTCCAATGCCCTGGCTCTTTCTCGCTCTATTTCCTCCCATGGACCATTCTCTTCTTTTTTCCTTTAGGAGGAAGCTTTGCAGGAATTAAATATGTTTCCTCAGCTGGATGATGAAGCCACAAGGAAGGCCTATTACAAGGAGTTCCGTAAGGTATGGGGACTCTTTCTTTTTTTAAAAAAAAAACAAACATTTTTATTGATTTCAGAGAGGAAGGAAGAGGGAGAGAGAGATAGAAACATAAATGATGAGAGAAAATCATTGATTGGCTGCCTCCTGCATGCCCTCCACTGGGGACCGAGCCCGAAACCCAGGCATGTGCCCTTGACTGGAATCGAACCTGGGACCCTTCAGTCCACAGGCTGAACCAAACCAGCTAGGGTGGGACTCTTTTCTTAAGTCCCTTCAGGGAGGGTACCAATCCAGTCCCATCTCCTCTCCACTTCTGTTTTCCCTGACTGAGATGGAGGCCTTTTCATTCATGGGCCTCTGCGATTGCTACCCAATCCTCTGCCTGCCTCCATCCCTCGCCTTCTGCCCTGCAGGTAGTGGAGTACTCTGATGTGATTCTGGAAGTTCTGGACGCCAGGGACCCGTTGGGCTGCCGCTGCTTCCAGATGGAGGAGACGGTCCTGCGGGCAGAGGGCAACAAGAAGCTGGTCCTGGTCTTGAACAAGATTGGTGGGTATTGAGAAGCATTGGGTGAGGCATGGCAGGGGCAGGCCTTCTTGAAAGACCAACTCTGACCAGATCCTGAGATGCAGCCACTTCAGTGGTATTCCTAACAGTTTGTGCAACGTAGGAATTCTTGTTACAGTCTTTCTAGCCAGGAATCTGAGAGGTGAAATCATTTGTCTAAAGCAGGGGTGGGGAACGTCTGTATAAGGTCCAACAAGTCATTTGGTCTGGCCCTGCCAAGGCATTAGGGGTGAGTTAATTAAATGTTTGACCAAATAAATCAGGCTGATTTTTAAGTGGATAATTTTGCATGGCCCGAGAATGATGTTATAAATATCCAAATGGCCCTTGGCAGAAAAAAGGTTCCCCACCCCTGGTCTAAAGACACAGTGCAGCAGAAGCTGGGAATGGTGTGCAAGCCCGGCTGCCTTTGATTCCTCCATTCTTGCTATTTTAAGCCTTATCTGTGACTGGCCATCCCTGGAGAGTGTCTTCTCCAAGCTGGAACCCAGAGACTAGGGCACAAAAGCACATGGACTCAGGAGTCACTCGGGTCTGGCTCTCATCTCACTTGTGCTCTTTTGTCTGGGATCTTGGACAAGTCCTATCACCTAAGAGCTTCCATTTCTCTAGCTTTAAAATGGGCTGTGATTGTCCCAACTCACAGTGTTGTTGTGAGAATTAATAATAAAGTGCTTGGTATATGTGTGGTCAGTACCTCACAAATGGTAGCCATTTTGCCCACATTATTCTTGGCATTTGTGGTTCAAATTAGAATGATCCAAGAGGGGATTGGAAACATAATCTTTGGGAGACCTGGGACCTAATAGCTAGTTTTCCCATTCTCCCTGAGGGAATAGAGATCCCCTCAGGGAGGGCCAACTGCTCCCCTAGAATACAGTGTCCTTTCTAACTCTAACTTAGGGACTGTACAGGGACTGCCAGGGCCAGGGAGCTGTCTTTGTCAGGAGGTGGGCCTAGCCTCGGGTATGGGTAGATGCATCTTCCGAGTGAGCTGTCGAAGTTATGTTCTCCTTACCTGTTCTATCAATTCCTGTTTTCCCCAGACCTGGTCCCCAAGGAGATTATAGAAAAGTGGCTGGATTACCTTCGGAATGAGCTGCCAACTGTGGCTTTCAAGGCCAGCACCCAGCATCAGGTCAAAAACCTGGTAAGCAGGGGCAAGGGGCATCTAGACTCTTTCAGGATAGCCTGGGGCCAGGGATGCCTTGGACTGGGTCTCCAACTCTTTGGTAATTGAATTAGGCCTTCAGCTTTGAGCTTTTTGCTTTACTGGATGACTTACTATTCATTTCATTTCTTCCTATATTATTGCTCTTAAGCATTTTCTCCAGATGTAAGGGTAATACATATTGGAAAATATAGAGATCTATTCCATTTTAAAATACATGCCTCTGTTTTTCTCTTTAAAACATCACACTACTTTCTAATAGATCATTAACATAGAAATACAGTTTTATCATAAAATATTAAAGTATATAGAAACATTGGTTGCTTCTAGGGAGAGAAACTGGTGCTGGGGATATTTTTTCAGTTTTGCACCAGCATAAATTTTATTAAAAGATAAAAAGTAAAAAAAATAAAATAAAAACAATTGCATATAAAGCTTAATTACTCTTCCACCAATACCCTTAATTCCAGTCTCCTTTATCCACATATAACCAGAAGTAACCATCATTGTAAGTATGGAAGGATCCAGATGTTTTTCTGTACTTTATATATACACAGGGAAGTGTATATAAAGAGAAAACTGTGTTTGTGGGTATCATATCTTATCCTGCGGCTTGCTTTTTTTCCCCTCTTGGATATCTTTTTACTGAGATCTATCTTCTAATGCTAGCTAAAATTAGTTTTCAATTTTTTATTGTTATAACCAGTACTTCAACACATACTCTTGCACATGTTTGTGTAGGTTAGGTATTGAGAAGTAGAGTGGCTGTGTCATAGGCTTTATGCATTTTATATTTTCTTAGACACAGACAAATTGCACACCCCCCCCACCACCAAGGGGCTGCACCATTTATCTTCCCGCCAATGGGGTAATGAATGTGTGACAGGGCCTATTTCCCTCCACCTTTGCTAACATTTGATATCATTGAATGTTTTCATCTTTGCTAATCTGGCAGACACATGATATCTTTTTTTAAAAATATATTTTATTGATTTTTTACAGAGAGGAAGGGAGAGAGATAGAGAGTCAGAAACATCGATGAGAGAGAAACACCGATCAGCTGCCTCCTGCACATCCCCCACTGGGGAAGTGCCCACAACCCAGGTACATGCCCTTGACCGGAATCGAACCCGGGACCTTTTAGTCCGCAGGCTGACGCTCTATCCACCGAGCCAAACCGGTTTCGGCCACATGATATCTTATTTTAAAATGTTTTGACCTTTTTCATGGCAGAAATGTGGTAAGAATCCTTTGCTATTAGCTTTCTTTCATTTGTATTCCACTTTAAGGATATATCTCATTAACCTGCTTCTTGTTGATGGATATTTAGGTTAATTTCTATTTTGCAATAGTGTGGTGGGTAAGTAAGGAAAGAGGAAGAGATGGAAGGGTATTCTGGGTAGAGTAGGTAGCATCAGGAGTAAAGACATAGAGGATGGCCTGGCCGGCGTGGCTCAGTTGGTTCAGCATTGACCCATGAGCCAAGGGGTCGAGGTTCGATTCCCAGTCAGAGTACATGCCCGGGTTGCAGGCTCAGTCCCCAGTGAGGGGCATGCAGGAGGCAGCCGATCAGTGATGTTTCTCTCTCATCTTTGTTTCTCTCTATCCCTCTCCTTTCCCCTCTCTCTCTAAAAACCAATAAAAGCATATTTAAGAAAAAGAGAGGCTGGAATGGCCTTGTTCTGTGTGAGGAATCAAGGGAAGGTGGGTTGTGTGTGGGCCAGGCATTATCTTTCCCTTTGCAGGCTGGGATGGCGGGCATCCCTGTTGTGCACACGAGGGCACCAAGGTCCTGAGAAGGGAAGCAAGATTTGCTAGGCACACACCTGTGAGAGGAAGAGTTGGAAGTCCAGCCTGGCCCGTCTCAAGGCTAGGATGCCATACTGTCCCTGCTGAGACATATGTAGGCAGAGACAGGGACAAAGAAGACTGGAAAACCAGAACCGCGGGTCTCCAAGGGGGGCAGAGAAACGGCAGGTTTGGAGCCTGTGTGAGAAGTCTCCCACTTTGGCCTGAGGATCTCCTTGATCACAGGCAGGCCCTGAAAGTTGAAACTCGGGGCTCAAATCACATCTCCCTCCTGATGCCTCTGCTGTACTATTCCTCATTTTCTAGAACCGCTGCAGTGTGCCCGTGGAGCAGGCCTCCGAGTCACTGCTGAAGAGCAAAGCCTGTTTTGGAGCTGAAAACCTCATGAGGGTTCTGGGGAACTATTGCCGCCTCGGTGAAGTGCGCACCCATATCCGTGTGGGCGTTGTGGGTAAGGCGCCTGGGGAGAGGTCACAGGGCTCAGGCTCTCCTTTGGACAGGGGCTTCATTGCGGGAAAGGATCCTGGGAACTTGGTGTCACCTTTTTGGGGGGAAGGGTTTTGTGCTTTGTAATTTGGAATGGTGGACGTGGGAACACATACTCAGAATCATCACCATGCGCTGCGTTTTATTTTATTTTTTAAATATGTTTTTATTGATTTTAGAGAGAGGAATGGAGAGGGATACAGAGATAGAAACATCCCCGAGAGACATAGATTGGCTGCTTCCTGCACGCCCCCTACTGGGGATCATGCTGCAATGCAGATATGTCCTCTGATTGGGAATCGATCCCAGGACCTCTTGGTCCATGGGTCGCGATGCTGTCACTGAGCCATGCAGCCAGGCCACGTGCTGCATTTTAGAACCATGGACCAAATGCATAGGGCTAGGCTTGGAGTTGGTACCATCTTATCCTACCCAAGCTGCGGGAAGGAGTGGTGAACATCTCCCTTTCACAGATAAGAACACTGAGGCCCAGAGATGGGAAGGAGACTTGAGGGTCTCAGCTCTGTGTGAGACAAGGCAGAGCTGAGGCTCAAACCTGGGCCTGTCTGGATCTCAGGGCATCGAGGGGAGGATGGTGGGTTTGGAACAGGGGAATTGAGAGAGGCAGAGGTGGAGCAGCAGGGAGAGGAAGTGAAGCCAGCAGAGAAAGACATTGACAGAGAGAGCGGACATTGAGAAAAGGGTGTAGATACACATACCTGAATAGACAGAAAAGGAACTGGAAAGCCAAGGGGTGGAGTTGGCGGGCAGTGGAGAGGAGAGACATTTAAATGATAGAGGCATGCGGAGAGATGGATATGTGGTCAGAAAGAAATACCAAATGGGCATAGAGACAGACATGCACGGAGTCCCACCGAGAGAAACAAGAGGACTAGAGGCACCCATGTATATGTAGAGGCAGACCTGTATACATACCCAAAGAAAGAATGAGAGAAATGAACACAGGGCTGGAGAGATAGATTTGGAGAGACACATAGAAACAAGCAAGAACAAACATGGAGACATGGAGGAACACACACACACACACACACAGGCCTATGCACACATACAGATCCATAAACAAGTGCAGATGCACATGTGTGGAGACATGTATAGACCCAGAGAAGGCACCTTTAGAGGCAGGCAGACTCAGGGGCAAATCACACGCAAACCAAGCCCTTCCTACACACTCACCCTAACTCTGCTTTTTTCACACAAATAGAGCCAAAGAGAGACACATGTGCCCAGATCCACTAGACTCTACAGGCACACACCCTGATTCACACAGAGACAGATATACAGACATGTCTAGAGTGAGATATATATGCATAGAGAGAGGAAGGAGGGAGGTGGTTTGGGAGAAACAGACTGGGAGAGAGAAAAGGGGATACTGTGAAACATGTACAGAGGTGCCCACTGGGGGAAGGAATGTGATTACAAAGAGGCAGAATTGGTGGGGTGGGGTGAAAAAAAGAAAGAACAATGGCTAGAGTGAGAGACAGTGAGACAAACCGGCAAAGAAAGATGCTTAGATACAGAGATGTACAGAGAAAGAGATGTGATAGAGAGAAAGACTGAGGAAAGTAAAAACATGGCAAAAGCAGTAATATTTAGAATGAGAACAATCAACATACACATACATGCATATGCATGTGCACTCACACGCATATGCACTCACAGATAGATGTATAGAGATTTCAACACACACAGGCACATCTGTGAAAGAGCAGTATATACATAGTCTGGCCGGCATGACTCAGTGGTTGAGCGATAACCTATGAACCAGAAGGTCACAGTTCGATTCCTGCTCAGGGCATATGCCAGATTACAGGCTCGATCCCCATTGTGGGGCTTGCAGGAGGCAGTCAATCAATGATTCTCATCATTGATGTTTCTATCTCCCCCTCCCTTCATCTCTCAAATCAATAAAAATGTATATTTTTTAAAAAAGAGCAGTAGAGCCGAAACTTGTTTGGCTCAGTGGATAGAGCGTCAGCCTGCAGACTGAAAGGTCCCAGGTTCGATTCCGGTCAAGGGCATGTACCTTGGTTGCGGGCACATCCCCAGTAGGAGATGTGTAGGAGGCAGCTGATCAATGTTTCTCTCTCATTGATGTTTCTAACTCTCTATCCCTCTCCCTTCCTCTCTGTAAAAATCAATAAAATATATTAAAAAAATAAAAATAAAAAAGAGCAGTAGATATGTAACGTCTAGGACACAGAAGGAAAATGGTGATAATGAGAGAGCCAGGGAGGGAGAAATACAAAGATATCCACAAACCCAGAGGTGCTCATAGATGCCCAAACAGAAAAACACAAGTTGACAGCTGCTCAGAGAGAGGGACACCTGGAGATGAGTCCCCCATCCCGGTTAGTTACACACCAGGATAGACGGTTGTCTGTTTTATGGACGCTTCCCGTTGTCCATTTCTGTTGGATCATGTTGCAGAGTACTTGCATTGAGCACCTTTCCCAGGCTGGCTGTAGGTGGGAGGTGACTGTCACATCTAGAGAGAGGGACATATCTACCCAGTGTGCTTACAAATTGAGAGGAGGGGTAAAAAGGCCATGCAGGGAATTGGTCAGGGCCTGGGGGTGGGAAGGCAAAAGGCCAGGCTCTTGATTTTTGCTTCCTCGTGGCCTGGTCACTGTCCCTACCTGAGCCTCCCCCATACAGGGTGGCCCAAATGTTTCTAAGGGCCCCTCCTGCCCTGAGCCACCTGCTGCTCTTTTGTAGGCCTTCCTAATGTTGGGAAGAGCAGCCTGATCAACAGTCTGAAACGCAGCCGTGCTTGCAGTGTGGGAGCCGTTCCTGGGATCACCAAGTAAGCATCTGCCTGCTCTCCCACTTCCATTGACTCACCATTCCCTCTCCTCTCACTCCTTCAGCCCCTGCTCCTTTCCTTATCTCGGAGCAGCCTCTGATTCTTCCCTGGGCATGTGAGTCTCATTAACAGCCTGCGTTTACCTGGTACACCCTAGGTGTGGTCTAGGCTCCCAGCTGGGTGTCCCCTCTCACCTCCATTAGCTCCTTGAAGCCATGCAGGATTGGGCTATGAATAAGCAGCTTAGCTTCCTAGATGAAGCATCTGAGGCTCAAGAGAGTTAAAAGCTGATCATGGTCCTGCAGCTCAGTCCCCAATGGCAGAGGCTAGACTAGATCAGTCCCAGCTCTGTAGGACTCCGAACCCCTGGCCCTACATCTCTCCACCTTAATCTGTGTGCCATCTGCCCCCACCCCCTCCCCCCTTCTCTCAGCTGTGTGCCTGGAGCCTAGAGGATGCCAGACACATCTGGCCTCATCAGTGTCCTGCATCTTCTCCTCTCCTGCCCAGGTTCATGCAGGAGGTCCACCTGGACAAGTTTATCAGGCTGCTGGATGCCCCAGGCATTGTCCCAGGACCCAACTCGGAGGTGGGCACCATCCTGCGCAATTGCATCCACGTGCAGAAACTGGCGGACCCCGTGACCCCGGTGGAGACCATCCTGCAACGCTGTAACCTGGAGGAGGTGCGTAGGGCTCTTGCTTATGCCCTAACCCATTCCAAGGACCCTTCCTTCTCTTTCCTGATTTCTCCTCTTCCTCTCGTCACCAGATTTCCAACTATTACGGCGTCTCTGGCTTCCAGACCACCGAGCACTTTCTGATGGCGGTGGCCCAGCGATTGGGTAAAAAGAAGAAGGGAGGCATCTATAATCAGGAGGAGGCAGCCAAAGCAGTCCTGTCTGACTGGGTGAGGTGAGGAGGGTAGGGGTAGGGGTGAGGCTCCACAAAGGGGACTGGGCTGTAGGACCCTGGGTCAGTGATTATCTAGCAACTCAACGTCTTATTCAGAAGCCACCGGCTGGGTTTGCTCATTGTCCCTCACTGTTTCTGACTCGGGAACTCATTCTTTCTGTGATTGGTCAATTGTTCTCTCAGTGACATCACCACCAATTTCCTCCAACCTCCCAATGTAGTGGGAAGATCAGCTTCTACACACTTCCACCCGCCACGCACACTCTGCCCACCCATCTTAGCGCTGAGATTGTTAAGGAGATGACCGAAGTCTTTGACATTGAGGACACCGAGCAGGCCAATGAAGACACCATGGAATGTAAGTGAGGGCGAGGGGACTGGCCTGACTGCACTTGGTCCTGCCCTAGTGGAGCCACAGGGACCTGACAACAAATTCTATGTTTGACCTCCCCCTTCCCTGGCCCTGCTCTGGCTTTGAGAAAATTAGTTAACCAGCTCCAAGTTTGCTTTTCACCCACAGGGTGGAGAGTTCTCATCTGAGCCATGGGGCTGGTTGTGACTCTTGGTAGATAGGAAGAAAATCTGCAAAGTACTGTACACCGTGAGGTGTTCAGGAAATGTAAGTTTCCTTTCTCCGTCTCTTGGGACCTGGTGTGGACAGAGACACTTCTCTCAAAAACCCCTCCTCTCATGCCCTAGGCTTCGCCTCAGCCACTGCATGTCCACTCCTAGATTTTCATTCTTACCTCCATTGATGGGTGAGGCATCTGAGACACAGAAAGGTGATATTTGCTGAATGATGCATAGTCAGTGGAGGCAGAGGTGGCATTCAAAGCAGCTCTCCTCTGCTGTTGTCCAAGACTCTCCCACCTCAGAGTGGTTAAAAGAAGGGACCATCCAGATTCAAATCCAAATTTTGTTTCTTGTTAGCTGTGTGATGTTGCACATGTTCCTTAACTTCTCCATGTCCCGACATCATTTGTAAGATGGACTATAGCCACGGTCAGCAAACTGCGGCTCGCGAGCCACATGCGGCTCTTTCGAGCCGCTGTTTGCCGAGCTGCAGTTTGCTGACCACTGGACTATAGCGTCCACATGTTATTTAACACATAAAAGCACTGAGAACAGTGACTGGCATGTATATAGTGCTTTCTCTTTTTTATATATGTTTTTATTGATTTCAGAGAGGATGGGAAAGGGAGAGAGAGAAACATCTATACTAATAAAAGGGTAATATGCTAATTAGGCCAGACATCTTCTGGACAAAGCCATGGTGGCAGGGGCTTAGGCAGAGGCAGTTAGGGGCTATCAGGCTAGCAGGGGGGAGCAGTTAGAGGGTGATCAGGCCAGCAGGGGAGAGCAGTTAGGGGCTGATCAGGCTGTTACGGGGGAGCAGTTAGGAGGCGATCAGGCTGGCAGGCAGGTAGGCAAGAGATTAGGAGCCAGCGGTCCCAGAATGTGAGAGGGATGTCTGACTACTGGTTTAGACCTGGTGCTGCAGGGATCCCCTGAGGGGTCCTGGATTGGAGAGGGTGAGGGACCCTTAGTGGGCTGGGCTGAGGGACCCCACCCCCCGCACGAATTTCATGCACTGGACCTCTAGTCAATGATGATAGAGAATCATTGATTGGCTGCCTCCTGATTCATAGGTTGATGCTCAACCACTGAGCCACACTGGCTGGGCTGTAGTACTTTTTTGGTAACTATGAGCTGTTATGGTTTTCCAAAACTCTGGGAGGAAGTTTGTTGTCTTCAGATACTACCATCTGCAGCCCTGGCTTATGGCTCCTCCTCTCTTTCTCTATCTTACCCTAGAAAGGTACCCAGTGCTCTCTGGATCAGTCTGTGGACACTCTGGGTAGTAGAGAAAGCCCTGGCTGGCCTGCCTTCTAGTTCTCTGCTGGGGTCCAACCCCAGCAGGTCCAGGGGTCCCCAAAGGTGTGGACGGAGTCGGCGAAGAAGGAAGGACACAGAGGCAGCGTTCAGTTGATCAGCAGCCTAGCCAGGATCTCTAGCCAGGATCTCGTTAGGATCTCCAGCCAGGTTCTGTCCAGGTTCTCCAGCCAGGTTCTGTCGCCAGGTTCTGTTGCCAGGTTCTTCAGCGAGGTTCACAACCTTTCTTGGAGAGGTGACCTTGGTTAAAACACACAGCGGTAAGGGGAGCAAACATATTAAGAACAGTATGCTATACACGCCAGGTCCCTTGAACCATATGCTGTGCAGATGTTTCTTTCCTGCAGCGACTGTGTCAAGCAGCAAGGACGGACCGGCTTCCGGCAGTTCTCTGTTGTTGTTGTTTTTTTGAGGACCGGTAGTCCTTCTCTGGGCTTTTTGGTGTCCTTGGATTCCAAATGAGGATAAGAGAACTTGCCTGCTTTAGAGTTTATTTCCCAAATGGCTTCGGGCAAGTCAGACCCCTTTCTGAACGCTCCTTTCCTTTTGTATCACGTGGGCAGTTGGGAGGAATTGCCGCTCTCATTCTTAGGATGATGCTTGGCCCTAGCTGCATGTGAGGGCAACAGGGGCTCCGTCACTGAGAATGCACTGAGCAAAAGTTGGAGGTCTGGGAAATTGAGAAGAGGGGGAGGTTCCCAGTGAGAGTTTTCTACTAAAGGAGTTGGCCCTAGTGTTGGATCTTGAAGAGTGAATAGGGATTATAGGCTCAGGGAAGGGGATGGAAGGGAAGTTGAGAAGCAGGTGTGAGGGTGGTGTGGGCCCAAGCAATGGGCACATTTGTGGTTTGCAGGGGAGGCCAGCTTCAGGCAGGCTAGTGCCCTCCTCCAAAAACCCATGCCTTTAATCTTTTGTCCTGGGGCCTCCCAGAAGGAATGAAAGAGCCTTCCCTCCCAACTCCCCTGGGCGATGTCCACATATCTTATCCACTGAGGCCTGACCAGGAGGCTAGCAGCAGGAAGGAGCCAGGGCTCTGACAGTGCTGTTGCTTGTGTTAAAGGCTTGGCCAATGGAGAATCTGATCAGCTTTTGGGTGACATCGACTCACTTCAAACGGAGATCAAATGTTTCCATTCTCCAATGATGAAAATAGTAGATGCCTTGGAAAATAAAACCACCGTGTATAAGGTACCTGTCCCTTTTCTTTATGGCAACCCTCTCCTCTACCCACGGCTCTGGGAAGTGGTCAGTCCCTTTTGCCTGGCTCCCCATGATGTCTGCCTATAATGGTGGGGAGATGCGGGTTGGTCAAGGGGTTTTGTTTTCCCCCATTTTGTTTATTTAAAATCTTTTTTCTACCCTGGCTGATTTGGCTCAGTGGGTAGAGCGTTGGCCTGCGGACTAAAGGGTCCCAGGTTCGATTCCGGTCACGGGCACATGCCTGGGTTGCGGGCTCAATCCCTAGTGTGGGATGTGCAGGAGGCAGCCTATCAATGATTCTCTCTCATCATTGATGTTTCTGTCTGTTTCTCCCTCTCCCTTCCTCTCTGAAATCAATAAATAAAGTATATTTTTAAAAATTCTTTTTTCTTATTATTTTTTTGATTAGGTAATGCATGTACATGGTAAAATTTAAAAGGAACTACAGGGTCTCCAGTGACAAGTAAATCTCTCTCCTGCTTCTATTTCCCAGCCACTCTGTCTCCTCCTTGGAGGCAGTCACCATTAGCAGGTTTGAGTGTCCTTTCAGAGCTATTTCAGCTTCATATACACACATATATACATACAAGCAGGTACAGAGATCTATTTTAATTCATATAGTCGTATGCTATTCATATTGCTTTCCACTTCGCTTATTTCACTTACAAATTCATCTTATAGATTGTCCCACATGATTACTTCATAGAGCTATCATTTATTTATTTTTTAATCCTCACCTGAGGATATGTTTTTATTGATTTTTTTTAGAGAGGGGGGGGGGAGGAAGAGAGAGAGAGGGGTGACAGAGAAACATCAATCAGTTGCCTCCTGTATGCACCATGACTGATTGGGGATTGAACCCTCAACCTAGGTATGCGCCTTGACGGGAATGGAAGCTGCCACCTTTAGTTGTAAGGGACTGTACTCCAACCAACTGAACCATACCAGCCAGTGCCAAGAGCTGTCCTTTTTTTTTGATGGCTACATAATATCTGGAAGGGTTTCTTAAGCAACATGGTCAGGTTTGTATGTTAGAACATTACTCTGGCAGCTGGGGTAAAAATCAGATTAGAAAGTAAGGGGCCAGGGTGGAGGCAGGGAGTCCAGGAAGGAAGCTGTCACCTGGACTCTTCAGAGATGGTGAGGCCTGCACTGGGGCAGCGGCAGGATTTCACACCATTCCCATCCTCACTTAGGTTCCCCTGGTGCTTACAGGAAAATTAGTATCAAGTTGTGTGTTTAAGGCCATCCCCTGATGTTTCCCACTGAGCCCATAAGTCCCATAACATACCATTTTCCCTTGGGGACCTATAGTAGTTCCCCATTCTTTACTATAACCTCCAGACTCAGGCTCAGGCCCCTGAGCAGGGGCACTCTATTGTCTGACTCGGGGAGATGCCCTTTGGGTGTGTTATACTGTGAAGGGTGCCCCCCGCCCCCACAACCCCAGAGTTGAACAGTGTGCCTGGCCTTTTCCCCGTTGTAGTGTAGCAAGTAGTCATGCATGCCCTTGTTTTTCATAGCATTGTTGTAAGGATTAAATGGGTTAATAGGTATGTGTACATGTATATATATCTGTTGTACACATACACATAATATGTGTGCTTAGAATGGTGTCTGCCTGACACATAGTGAGCTTTCTGTCATTAGCTTTTACTACCCACGTGCATCTTTTTTAAATATATATATATATATTTTATTGATTTTTTACAGAGAGGAAGGGAGAGGCATAGTTAGAAACATCAATGAGAGAGAAACATTGATTCAGCTGCCTCTGGCACGCCCCCTACTGGGGATGTGCCTGCAACCCAGGTACATGCCCTTGACCGGAATCAAACCTGGGACCCTTCAGTCCAAAGGCCGACGCTCTATCTGCTGAGCCAAACCAGCTAGGGCCACATGTATCTTCTTTTATTTTATTATTAAGTAATTGTTTATTGTTGAAACTATTATATATGTCCCCCTTTTTACCCACTGATCTCCTCCAGCCCTCTCCCCCCACATGTATCTTCAATTCTAGCCAACAGACACCCTTTTGGGTGCCCAGTTATACTCTGTGCTTTTCCAGTGTTCAGTCTGGAATGACTCCTATCAGAAGTATGTTGACCACAACCATTCCCTCAACCTCTGTCATTTACACTGTGTCTCTCTGGTGGGCACTTAACACACTCTGTCTTGCATGGTTGGTTGTAACCTTTTTAGTCTGATTTGTTTCCCAAGGATGGAACTGCTTCTGGCTCATTTCTCCAGCATGTCCCTACACAGAGCTGGGCACAAAATAGGTATCAGAAAGTATTTGTTACCTTGACTAAGACCTTGAAGGGTCACTTGAGCAAAGAATCATTGTAACACAATTGTCACTGATCAAGTACCTCTACTTTTTCATTTTCTCCCTGTGAAAGCCATGCAGGCTACTCATTATCCACCCCCGTTTGACAGATGATCAGGCTGTGGCTGAGAGGTTAACTAAGAACCTGCTAGTCAGTGGTGGAGTAGCTCCAAGCTCCTTGTTCTTACCTTGCCTCTTCTGCAGAAGTCTTTGCAGGTAACTTTGGGGGGGTCCAGAACTCACTGCTGTCCTCTGTCTCACCAGAATGGAGAGTTCACTGAGTATTGCATGAATTCGAATGGTCATCAGAAGGAGTGGGCTAAGCGCAATGCGGACTCCTATCCCAGGAACATCTGCCCAGTGGACCGCCGCCCGATGGTACAGAAGATCATGGAGACAGACCCCCTGCAGCAGGGCCAGGCTCTGGCATGTGCTTTGAAGAATAAGAAGAAGATGCAGAAGCGTTCAGGTGGGGATACCTGACCATCCCCCTGTGTCTTAAAAGGGCTCACCTGGAGCCTTGATTAGGGGCTCCTAAGTGAGCACCTCCATGTATCCAGCCCTAGGCAAGGGTTAGGGCCAGGGATGGGTTAGGAGGCTCACCTATAGGCACAGTGGTTCTCAAACTCTAGCTCAGAACTGCCAGGGGGCTTGTTAAAAAACATGTTTCTGGGGACCTGTCTCCAGAGTTTCTAATTGAATAGGTTGGCCATGGGGACTGAGAATTTGTGATTCTAACTGCTTCCAAAATGCTTTTAGTACTCGGCAGGGGACCACACTTGGAGAACACTGGCCTAGTTTGTGTATCAAATAACCACCATTTATTTATCAGCTGCTTTTTATGTATTAGGAAGCTTATAGGCTATATATAATGGTTACTTTATCAATAGGCATTGTACTCAAAATCCAAAAGGCATAAAAGAATATACAATAAAATGTTTTACCAATCCCCTAGTCAGCCAGGCCTCCTCCCAGCAGCAACCAATTAATTTCTTTTAAAAAATGTTTTATAGATTTTAGAGAGAGAGGAAAGGAGAGATAGAAACATTGATGATATAGAAACATCAAAGAGAGAGACATTGATTGGCTGCCTCCTGCATGCCCCCTATTGGGGATCAAGCCCATAACCCAGGCCTGTGCTCTGACTGGGAATTGAACTGGTGACCTCTTGTTGCATGGGTCTACGCTCAACCCCTGAGCCACACCAGCCGGGCCCAGTTAATTCCTTGTATCTCGTTCCTGAGATAGGCACACAGGCAAACATCTATATATTCTTTATTCTCTTTTTCTCTACAAATACTTCATTTTCCATTTAATACATATTAGAGACTATTTCCATGTCAATTCTCAAAAGAACTTCATTTTAGTGGTGGTCTGTTGTGTGGCTGGCCCATTTTTGTCTTCATGCTATGCCAACCTTCGCTAACCCTTTGTAAAAGTCTTACCCACATTTGGTCAGTGAGGAAACTGAGCCCCAGAGACATTAAGTGACATACTCAAGGCAAGGCAACTAGTATTTAATGGGACCAAAATGAAAACCTAGGATTCATTGACCCCATGAGCTCTGTTCTTTGAACTAGCCTGTGTTCCTAACCATTCACTCTTGGCCTGGTTCCACACTGAGGCCTGGGAATCCAGAGATGGATTGCCCTGGAACTCCTGGTCTTATTGGGGAGTGAGGAGGAAACAAGGAAACAGACATTGGCAGCACAGAGTGATCACTGTGAAGACACCCAGTCTGGAGGTGGTAGTGGGGTAAGAGTGGTCAGAGAAGACTTTCCAGAGAACAATAGGGTGTGACGAGGATGGGAGGTGAGAATTCAGGATCAGTGTACCTAGTGTCCCTTTGCTGTCCCTTTGCTGTGAGAACTTTGAGGGTGATGACAGAGTGCTAATAAGTTCAACACAGTAAAAGGAAATTGGTATTTTGCTACTGGGAAGGAATAAAAATTCTTGGAGCCCAGTGAGTCTGACATTCTAAGATGGAAGATGTGTTGGAGTGATCATTTCACACGTAGACAAACGGGTCTGCCTCAGATGTTGAGCAATGGCTGCTTGCAGCCCACCAGGTGTTTTGTGTAGTGTTAGGGGGTAAGTGAGCCAGTTTTGGAGTTTGGTGCAGACCCAGGTCAATGTAGGCTAGCTCCTGCAGGCCTCCTGTTGGCAAGCCAGCCACCAAATGACTGCCTGTATTTCTCCATCTGCAGATAAACTCGCCAGTAAGCTGTCCGATTCCATGATGTCTGCCCTCGACCTCTCTGGCAACACTGATGACAGTGCTGGTGACTGATCGGCTGATCTCACCCCCTCCACTCTCCAAATACTGGTTCCAGTGGGATGGGGGATACAGATGAAATAAAATGGTTTGCTTCTCCCTGAAGCACACACACATGAAAAGAATCCCTCCATCGTACCTCCCCCACATTGTTCCCTCCATTCTCCAGGGAAGAAAAAGGGTCCCAAGTGGCTGGAACTGACCAGCCCAATGCCCTTTATTTAGCCCCCATCATATTTGACAAGAGACATAAATTATGACATCTGATGCTAACAGTTTATCCCCCACCCTATAGGTTGGGCTGCTTGAGGATAGAGGGGGGCCAATCCCTCACCAAATTCTCTTGGTCAGCTAAGCATGCAGCTAGAGGCTAGGCTGCTGGTAGACCTGGTGGTCCCTGGAGGGTGATGATTTCTTTACCAGTCCATAACAGAGCTTGGCTGCAAGACATTTCCCACATGGGCTGCAGGCCACGCATCTTTCACCCAGATACACAGATCCTCACCTGGGTTGCACTGGGAGTAGAGTGAACAGCGACCAGCCTTGTGTGTCTGGAAGGCTCTGGGGATAGGACAGGAAGGAGACAACACACAAGCCTGGCTGGTGCTGAAGTGTAAGTGCCACCTTGTTCACACAAAGGGAAAACAGGGCACCAGTTGGGAGGGCAGTTTGGTGTGTTAGGGGCAAACCTCACCTTAGGGCATTTTTAGGCAGACTGAGTTGGAGGAATCCTTTGGACTGAAGCATTCTGGGTGGGCCCCGCCCTTGTATGACCATGGCTCACCCAGCACCGGCATTTGAATTTGTGATTCAAAAGGGTTCTAGTACCATTTATTCACAGGCTGCATCCTCAAGACAGGTGTCAATTGGGGGTACACCATCCAACTCCTTTTCTGGTGTCCAAAGTCATTATATCCCATTAAAATATAATAAGCCACCTCCTTTGGGGACAGACAAGGACAGAGAAGCCCAGTTAGTGTCAGGGGCCCTCACAAAGGGACTGGGTGGATGATGGCAGCAGAAACACCATCTTTACTCCATGTGTTGGGTTAAGCACATGACTTCAGTTCCTAGCCATCTACCTGAGACTGGACACATTTGAAGGGATGGGGCATTAGATTGCTTCAGTCTTTGCTCCCTACCACCTCAAACTTCCATACCATCTCTGGACCCAGAGCCATATCTTAGCCTTGCCTCTCATGTTGTCACCCCCAAATTTACCTCTTCAAATCCTAGTATAACCATAGGAGGGATTGGTGAGCCCTTGGCTGCAGGCTGATTAACGGAAGCGCGGGCCGCTCCTGAGTCCTGGAGCAGCCAGGGCAGAGAATTACGTACTGCTTGAGCACAAACCCCCAAACCCTGGAAACCTGTTCACCTCCATCAACCCTCAATACCACTCTGCCAGGAAGGGATTAGTCTCCCCGTGTAGGAAAAATAAACAGCCTCATGTAGTTGTCAGGACACCCACGACATTAAGTGGTAGTGCCATTGGAACCCAGGTGTGATAACCTGCAGCAGGCCACGTTCTCTACATTGTTCTGCCTTCTCATCATCCATTAAGCACCTGCTGTGTGCCAGCCTTTAAATATATTCTATCTTTTTTGGTTTTAAAAAAATAGGGCCCTTCTATCGTTTCCCTGAGTTTTGGATGAGGTACAGCTTATTTCACACTGTCATCTCCTGGTAGATGTATGTTACAATGAAAAATTGGGGTGTCAGGACAGCTAAGGCCATTTTACAACTATATGGCATTTCATAATTTAGCATTTAAAATATTTTCTAGTACTCCTAGGAGATGCTGGTTACTAAGTACTAGAAATAGGCGGTATCTTGACTAAGAAACAGCATGGGAACAGAAATTGGCCAAAATCAGACAGAAGAACTATAGTCATTGTCGAGGTGAGAATATGGGACTCCTGATTCTCTACATCATACCACGTTTTTTTAAAAAAACATTTCTTGAGTTCCCCCCACTTACCTTTAGAATATATATATATAATTTACATTCAATAAGTGAATTGCCAGTATAAAAATAGTCATGGGGATGTGAAGTACAGCACAGGGAATAGAGTCAATAATATTGTGATAATGTGTGGTGTCAGATGGGTATGAGGCTTATAAGGGTGATCACTTCATAAGTTATATAAACGTCTAATGATGTTATACACCGGAAACTAATCTAGTATTGTATGTCAACTGTAATAGAAAAATAAAATTTAAAAATATTTAGAAGTTTATAACCTCTGTGAGTTTGAACAATATACACAGTAGTGAACTAGCATCACAGTTGAGATACGCAGTAAACATCACCCCCCAAATTTTCAGGCCCCTTTGTAGTCAACCCCCACTCTCACCCTCAGATCCTAGGAACCACTGATTGTTTTCTGTCCCTATAGTTTTGCTTTACCATGAATGTCATGTAAAAAGAATCATACGGCGTGTAGGCTGATTTTATCTATAGGTTTTACATTTTTAAAAAGTTTACATAGAATAAAATTCGCTCTGGTGTACAGGTCTGTAGGTTTTGACAAATGCATATAATTACGGAACCAACACAAGGTATAGAACAGTTCCATTACCCTCTGATCATTATTAA
>NW_006292441.1:306077-312720 GCF_000327345.1 Myotis davidii
ATAGTAAAAGCCTCCCTACCCTTAACTCCTGGCAGCCCTGATTTGTTCTTTGTCCTTATAGTTTTGTGGAGAATGTCATGTAAGTGGAATTTTACAGTCTATAGCCTTCTGATACTGGCTTTTTTCCATAAGCATAATACATTTGAGGTTCATCCACGTTTCTGAGTTGTACTTTATTGTATGGATGTAACACTGTATATCCATTTCTCAGTGGAAGTCACATTGGATTGCTTCCAGTTTTGAATGATTACAAATAAAGCTGCTACAAACATCTGCATGCGAATCTTTTGTGTTTTCATTTCTCTAGAGTTAATACATGCAGTTGGAATGCTGGGCTAAATGGTAAGTACATGTTTAACATTCTCAGAAACTGCTAACCTGTTTCTTAAAGGAGCTCTACCATTTGGCATTCCCATCAGTATGTGAACATTCCACTTGCTCCCCATCTTTTGCAGTTCTTGGCATTGTCAGGTTTTTGACATGAACTATTCTTAGTAGGATACAATGTTCTATCATTGTTTTAAAATTCTCACCCAAGGATATTTTTTAAAAATATATATTTTTATTGATTTCAGGAAAGGAGAGAGAGAGAAACATCAATGATGAGAAAGAATCACTGTTAGGCTGCCTCCTGCACACCCCACACTGGGGATCGAGCCTGAAACCCTGGCATGTACCCTGACCGGAAATCAAACCGTGACCTCCTGGTTCATAGGTTGGTGCTCAACAACAGCGCCATGCTGACCAGGCACCCAAGGATATTTTTTCCATTGATTTTTAGACAGAGTGGAAGGGATGGGGAGAGAGAGGAAGAAACATCAACGTTAGAGAGACACATCTAATGGTTGCCTTCCGCTCACGTCCAGACCAGGGCTGGAGATGGAATCAATGAGCCAGGGCTCATTGTTTTGATTTGCATTTCCCTTCTGATTAATGATTTGAGCATATTTTCATGTGCTTATTTGTCACCTGTATATCTTCTTTGAGTAATGTCTTCTTAAAAAAACCTTTATTGAGATTATTACAGATGTCCCTCTTTTTCCCTCCCATTGTCCCCCTTTACCCAGTTCCCGCCCCACCCCAGGCCTTCGCCACACTATTGTCTGTATCCATAGGTAATGCATATATGCATATAAGATCTTTGTTTAATCTCTTCTTGGCCCCCCAACCCCCTTCCCTCTGAGAATCATCAGTCTGTTCCATTTCCATGCCTCTGATTCTATTTTATTCACCAGTTTATTCTGTTCATTAGATTCCTTATTCGTTTAACTCAATTGTTGATAGGTATGTATTTGTTGCCCTATTGTTTATATTTTTTTCTTTTTCTTCTTCCTCTTAACGAATACCCTTCAACATTTCATATAGTACTGGTTTGGTATTATATTAAAGCTTCTTTAGCTTTTTCTTATCTGTGAAGCTCTTTATCTGACCTTAAATTCTGAATGATAGCTTTGCTGGATAGAGTAATCTCGGTTGTAGGTCCTTGCTATTCATCACTTTGAATATTTCTTGCCACTCCCTTCTGGACTGCATAGTTTCTGTTGAGAAATCATCTGACAGTCATATGGGCATTCCCTTGTAGGTAACTCACTGCTTTTCTCTTGCTGCTCTTAAGATTCTTTTTCTTTAGCCTTTGGCATTTTAATTATGATGTGTCTTTTTTTATTGTTTTTTCTTTTTGCTCTTCTGGTTGGGTGTTTTTTGCTTCTTCATGATTCAAATGATTGATTTCTCAGAATCCTCTACTCTACTATGAATCCCTGTATATTATTCTTTATTTTGGTCAATGTATGCTTAATTTCTGACTGGTCCTTTTCCATTTTTTTTTGGAGGTTTCTAGAAGATTCTTGAGTAACATGATAACTGTGGTTTTCAACTCTATATCCAGTAGTTTGCTTTCTTCCATTTCTTTCATTTGTGACCCATTTCTTTGTCTCCACATTTTGGCTGCCTCCCTATGTTTGTTTCTACGTGTTGGGTAGAGCTGCTATGTCTCCTTGAGTTGGTAGAGTGGCCTTGTGTAGTAGGTGTTTTATAGGTTCCAATGGCCCAACCTCCCCAGTCACCTGAGCTGGGAGCTCTAGGTGCACCCCTTTATGGGCTGTAAGCATAGTCTTGTAGTTGAGACTTGATTGCTCTTGGTGTCAGTGGGAGGAATTGACCCCCCACCAGGCCAATTAGCTGTGAGGACCAGCTGTGATTAAAGTGGGAGAGCTGCTGTGCAGGAGACACCCCTATGGAGCAGGACTTGCTTCAGTGGGGCTTTGGTGCCCACTGAGTCTGCCCCTTGAGTGTGTTGCTTATGGATGTTTAGAATTGTAATCTGGTATGGTCTGACACTGACCACTGGGAACACTGGCTATTGGGATTCCAGGGAGGTGCAAAGTCAGCCACTGCCTGGGGCCACCCAGCAGGAGCTATAGAGAGATCTGCAGATTCCTCCTCTTTGTATCATGTTTGGAAGTGCCCAGATGAGGCTCATCTATGAAGCAAGGCAGGCTTGTGCAGGTGCCAGGTGTTGGGCTTTTTATTGATAGGCTTGGGGCCTCCTGACCCAGTTGCAGCTTGTTTGAGAGATTTTAGCTTGAGGGAGGTCAGGCCATAATAGTTAACAGCTTGGGTGGGGTTGTAAATTGGATGAGCTTGGGTCTTAGGGAATCACCAGGGTGGAGCAAACAGAAATGGCTGCCAGTCAGCTCTGCGACTGGGGAGATCCCAGCATAGGAACAATGATCCCTGCAAGCACCTTTATCTGGAAGAAATCCACCCCATGAATTCCTGCCCTGATGCCAGAAAATCTAGTTCCTCCTTGCCCTGGTGTCTGTATTCCACAGAGCCTCGCCCTGATGCTGGAGCTCAGAGGAAGCGGGACCTTGTAAGTTCAGTTTTTTGCTGGCCTTTTAAGAGGAACAGCTGGGTTTCCAGCAGCTTCTGTGTCACTCAGCCCCAATCTGCACTGGTTTTTACAGTCCGTTGTTCTTACTGCCTGTAGAGACTTCTTTTCCCAGCTCTGGGACCCTGGGCTGGGCTTCCAGTGTGAGGCTGGGACCCCTTGCGCCTCCAGACGGCCTCCACAGAGACTATCTCCTTCCTGATTAAAAAAGCAGCCCACGTGGGTGCCAGACCAGCCTGTTCAGTGCCTCTGCACCTCCTACCAGTCTCAGTGTGCTTTCTTCTTTATTTCTCTAGTTTTAGGGCTTCCATTCAGCCAGCATTCCAGTGGTTCTGAATGATGATTATTCTGTATTTTAGTTGTAATTTTTATGTGGTTGTGGGAGGCAGTGAGTATAGGCTTTTACCTATGCCGCCATCTTCAAATCTCAAGTAATGTATTTTTGCCCATTTTTAAGTTGAGTTGTTTAATTTTTGTTGTTTAGTTGAAGTTCTTCATAGATTCTGCATATTAACCCTTTATTAGATACATGATTTGCAAACATTTCCTCCCATTTGTGGGTTGCTTTTTCATTCTGTTGATTTTGTCCTTTAATGAATAATTTTTGATTTTGATGTAGTCCCGTTTTTTTCTTTTGTTACCTGTACTTTTACTGTTATATCTAGGAAATCATTGCCAAATTCAATGTCATGAAGCTTTCCCCCTGTTTTTTTTTTTCTAAGAGTTTTATACATAGTTTTAGCTCTTACATTTAGGTCTGTGATCTATTTTGGAGTAATTTTTATATATGGTGTAAGGTGAGGGTTCAGCTTCATTCTTTTGCATACAGATATCCAGTTTTCACAACACTATTTGTTGATCTAATAGTGTCTTCTGAAGAGAAATTTTTTTAAATTTTGATAAAATTTAACTTATTTTATTTTATGAATCATGCTTTTGGTGTCCTATCTATTGAATCTTAGCTATCATAAGATTACAAAGGTTTTCTATGTTTCCTTTTATGAGGTTTTTATACCTTTAGGCTTTACATTTAGGTCTTTGGGTTAATTTTTGTATATTGCACAAGGTATGGATCAATGTTTTTGTTTTGTTTTGTTTTTAGCATTTAGTTACTCAGTTGTTCCAGTAGTATGAGTTGAGAAGGCTGTTCTTTCTCTATTACATTGCCTTTGTGCTTTTGTAAAAAATCAGTTGTCAATATATGTGTGAGTTTATTTCTGGAATCTTTGTTCTCTCCCATTGATGTATTTGTCTGTCTTTATGCCAATACCGCAATGTTTTATTTTATTTCAATTACAGTTTACATGCAATATTATTTTTTATTACTTTCAGGTATACAGTATAGTGGTTAGACAATCATACTTTACAAAGTGTTCCCCCCAATATTTCCAGTACCGGCCTGGCAAAATATATAATTATTATAATATTATTAACTATATTCCCTCTATACTTTATATCCCCATGACTGTATTCCACAATGTTTTGATTATTGTAACTTCATAATTTTTGAAACCAGATAGTCTTAGCCCTTCAATTTTCTTCTTTTTCAGAGTTGTTTCACCTCTTTGGGGGGTCTTTTGCATTTCCACGTGAATTTTAGAGTCAGCTTGTCTATTTTCACGAAGGAGCTTATTGGTATTTTGACTAAGATTGCATTGAATTTATAGATCAGTGCATGGGGAGAATTGACATCTTAACAGTATTGAGTCATTGACTCATGAACAAGATATATTTCTTCGTTTATTTAGGCCTTCTTTAATTTTCTTAGCAATATTTTGTAAAGGTCTTTCACATTTTTTTTTCTTTTTTAAAAATATATTTTATTGATTTTTTACAGAGAGGAAGGGAGAGAGATAGTTAGAAACATCGATGAGAGAGAAACATCGATCAGCTGCCTCCTGCACATCTCCCACTGGGGATGTGCCCGCAACCCAGGTACATGCCCTTGACCGGAATCGAACCTGGGACCCTTGAGTCCATAGGCCAATGCTCTATCCACTGAGCCAAACCAGTTAGGGCACATTTTTCATATTTATCTCTAAATATCTTATATTTTGAATGCTATTATAAATGATATTTTAAAACTTTCAACGTCTATCCTGGCCAGTATGGCTCAGTTGGTTGAGTGTTGTCCCATGCACCAAAAGGTCGCTGGTTTGATTCCTGGTTAGGGCACATGCCCAGATTACAGGTTTGGTCTTTGGGGTCGGGGTGCATATAGGAAGCAACTGATCGATGTTTTTCTTTCTCCCTCTCCGTTCCACTCTCTCTAAAATAGATAAAAACATTTAAAAATTTCAATTTCTGATCATTCACTGCTAGTGTATAAAAATACAATTGATTTCTGTATATGGATATTATATCCTGAAACTTTGATAAATTTATTTCTATTAGCTTTTTTGTAGTTTTAATTGAACTTTCTACATAGATAATCATGTCATTCCACTCTCCTGGCTTGTAGGGTTTGTACTGAAACATCTGATGATAATCATGATATTTTCTTTGTAGTTTGCTGTCTTAGTCCCCCTCCCCCCAATGACTTGAGAATTCTTGTTTATCATGAAATCTGATCATTTTAATGTGTGTCTTTGAGAAGATCTTTTTGCCTTGAGATAATTAGGTGTTCTGTTAGCTTCTTCTATTTGAACGTCCTGCTCCTTCCCTAGGTTTGGGAAGTTCTCATCAATTATTTTTATGAATAGACTCTCTGTTCCTTTCTCCCTCTTTTCTCCTTCTGGGATACTCATTATTCTTGTATTGCTCTTTGTAATGGGGTTGATAGTTCCCATAGCGTTCTTTCATTTAAAAAAGTTCTTAGCACGCTCTCTTCTTCTATTTGAATAATTCTAGGTTTCTATCTTTGAGCTTGCTAATTCTCTCTTCTCTATTTTCAATGCTCTATAGTGTATTTATCTTATTTGTTGAATTCTTCAGCTCCAGAATTTATGTTTGGTTCCTTTTTTTAAATAGTTTCCATCTGTTTTGTAAAGTATTCCTTTTGTTCATTAATTTTATTCCTGAGCTCATTGAACTGTCTTTTTGAGTTTTCTTATATCTCATTGAATTTCTTCATAACTCAAATTTTGAATTCACTGTTATTTAAATCACAGTCTTTCATGACTCTGAGTGGTTTCTGGAGATTTTTCCTTTCTGAGTTTTCATGTTACCTTGGTTATGCATGGTAACTGATGGATTGTTTCTTCGCCTGTGCATTTGAGGTACTGAATTCTTTTATTGTTTAGATGCAGTTTTGCTCTTACATCAGTGGGTTGATAAGATGTGGCCTTCTTTTGTTTTCCAGTAGATGGTGCTATAGTGCAAGATTTTGTCTTACTTATTCTGGTCACACCCCTAGGGTCATGGTAGTAGGGATGTTGCTTTGGTTTTTGAAATTGCTGCATACCCTGGGTGGGTGTCCTTGCTGTGTCTGGGTTGCCTTGATCTTGGGTCACCACCACCATGATAGGGGGATATGGCGTGTGGGGAAGTCAGGTTTGTGAGCCTGTAACACTGCCTCCTTGTTACTAATGGCTTGCTGGTATGTTATGCTTTTTGATGCAGCTATGCTGCTGCTACAGGTTTCTGCTGCAATGTAGGTGGGGGAAGGGAGCCAGCTTCTCAGGCATAGAGGCTGATTTTGCCCTTCTTACCTTCCACCAAGCTAGAGTGGTAAGGCAACAATCTAACGCCTCCAATTGCTACCTTGTTAGCTTGGGCTGCTCCAGATGCCGAAAAACGTCTGGACATCAA
>NW_006292441.1:312767-335681 GCF_000327345.1 Myotis davidii
TTCTACTCATAGATATCCCAATCTTCAAATGTACCAATGCATGTATCTCTCATTCATGTTTATGTGTTGAACAGAGAAACCTTTGTTGGATTATCTTTGTTCAACTTGTAAATTTAAAAGGAGATGCAAAGAGAGGTCTTCCTATCAACCATGATGCTGATGACACCTAAATTTTATTTTTAAAATTAGGTTATCAGATATACAAATCCTCAATGAAATATTAGCAAATCGAATCCAACAATGTATAAAAAGAATTATATACCATGACTAAGTGGGAATTATCTCAATCATGAAAGCTGTTTCAACATTTGAAAATCAATAAATGAAACCCATTACTTCAACTACCTAAAAAAGAAATATCATCCGATCATATCAAAAGGTGCAGAAAAAGCATCTGACAAAATTCAACACTGATTCATGACAAAAACTCAGTAAACCAGGAATACAGGGGGTCTTTATCAACCTGATAAAGTCTCCCTATGAAAAATTTACAGCTAGTTAATGCTGAAAATCTTTAAGCTTTCCCATTAAGATCAGCTACAAGGCAAGGATGTTCTCTTTTACCACTCCATTTAAACATAATACTGAAAGTCCTTACTAATACAATAAGAAAAGAAAAGGAAAAAATGTATACAGATTGGGAAGGATGAAATAACACTGTCTTTGTTCACAGATGACATGATTACCTGTGCAGAAAATCTGAAAGAATTAGCAAAAAACTGAAACTAATAAGTGATTATTGCAAGGTTGCAGGATACAATCCTAATACAAAAATTCAATACAATATTATTTACATTGTTACCCCCCCCCAAAGTAAATATTTAGGTATAATTCTAACAAAATGTGTATAAGATCTCTATGATGAAAACAATAAAACTCTGATGAATGAAATCAAAGAAGAGCAAAATAAATGGAGATATAGTTCATATTCATGGATAGAAAGACTCCATAGTTTCAAGATGTTCCAAATTGTTCTATAGATTCAATGGAATCCCAGTCAAAATCCCAGCAAGTTACTTTGTGGATATCAACAAAGTAATTCAGAAGTTGATATGAGGAGCCAAGACATTGAAGGAGAAGAAAAAAACTGGAGGATTGGTATTATTTGATTTCAAGACCTACTATATAGCTACAGTACTCAAGACAGTGAGAAAGAACAGACAAGTAGATCAATGGAACAGAATGGAGAGCCCAAAATAGACCTCCATAAGTACAGTCAATTGATATTTGACACAATGGAGCAAAAGATATTCTCTTCAATTAATGGTGCTGGAACAACTGGACATCCACATACAGAAAAATGAATCTAGATACAGACCTTACACCCTTCATAAAAATAAACTCAATATTGATTATAGACCTAAAAGTATAATATAAAAATAAAAATTTTGAAGATAACAGAAAACCTTGATGATTTTGAGTATGCTAATAACTTTTTAGATACAACATTAAAGGAATGATCTATAAAAGAAATAATAAGATGGACCTCATTAAAATTAAAATCTTCTGGTCTGTGAAAGAAAATGTCAAGAGAATTAGAAGACAAGCCACAGACTGAGAGAAAATATTTGCAAAAGACATCTAATAAAGGACTGTTATCCAACATATATAATGAATTCTTAAAACTTACCAATAAGAAAACATACTACCTGATTAAAAAATGGTCCAAAGACCTTGACAGACACCTCACCAAAGAAAGTAAATAAATCTATGAAATAATAATGTGAAATGATGCTCCATTTCATATGTTATCAGGGAAATGCAAATTAAAACAATGATGAGCTACCACTTCACACCTATTAGGATGACCAAAACCTTGAACAATGAAAACACTGAATACTTGTGAAGATGTGGAGCAGAAATACTTGTTCGTTGCTAGTGGAAATGCAAAATGGTACAGCCACTTTGGAAGAAAGTTTAGTGGTTTCTTAGAAAACTAAACATACTCTGACCATATGATCCAGCAATCACACTTCTTGGTATTTACTCAAAGGGGTTGAAAATCTATGTTCACACAAAAACTTGTACATGGATGTTTATAGCAGCTTTATTAATAATTACCAAAATGTGGAAGCAACCATGATGTCCTATAGTAGGTGAATGGATAAACAACCTGTACTATATCCAAATAATGGGAAATTATTCAATGATAAAAAATGAGCTATCAAGCTATAAAAAGACACGGAAAAAACCTTAAATGTATATTGCTAAGTGAAAAAAGCCAATCTGAAAAGGCTACATACTGTGTGATTCCAACTATATAACATTCTAGGAAATGCAAAACTATGGAGACAATAAAAACTGTAGACCTCTGTTCAAGGGGTATAGTCCAAGGCTCAGAAACTATTTGGGTGGCTGGGAAACAGGCTGCTAATTTAGCATATTTATCAACAAATTTAGTTCCCTGGTCCTCGTCTACATTTTTATATAATCTGTCCCCCAGTTTTAACTATAACGATATACTGGAGTAATAACAATGCCTGTAGAAGTTCTGCTATTTGGGGACCATTTTTGACTGGGGTACCAGCTGCTGCCATGAATCTTCTGTTTCCATACATACCACAATCATGTACTACCCGAAAGACACATGAATGTTAACCTTCATTTCCTCTGCTCTTATGTAAGCAAGTCGCAGCAATAGCAATGCACTTGGTTACCTGGGCTGGTATAACTTTTGACAGGGCTTGCTATTCTACAGCTTTATATTGATTAGTGACACATACCCACCCTGGAATCTCCCATCTTCCTTTCAGAGGTAGGAGCCATCAACACAGAGTGAGGTTAACTTGGGGGAGAGGTTGTCTGACAAATCTAGCCTAAGAGGAGTATTATCTAGCACTATGACACAACTGTGGGAAGTTCCATCAGAGGGAAAAGGGGGCAAGGTTAAGGTTTTAACAATGATATATGATAATGCAAGAGGGAGAGAGTGATATTCGTGAAGTAAGTCGAGACACAGAAAAGTGCTGTGTTTTCATTAAGCAATAGGGTCTGCACAGCACAAGAAACATGTATGTTAAGCAGATGACCTACTACTAAATCAGAAGTAGCCTGGACAAGTTTAGTATTTACAGCAACAGATCACAGGCAAGGGGGATATGCCTCAGCTACAGTGTCTAAGGCCCAATTATAACATCCTGGAGGTCTTTGGTGTCCATTATGCTTCTGAGATAACACTCCAGGGACATTATCCTCTCACTCACGTACAAATAAGGAACAAGGGAGGGAGGATTTGCGATGTCCAAGGGTGGGAAATGAAAGTAGAGAGCTCTTAGGTAATCAAAAGCCTCTTTGAATGGGGGCTCCAGACTACTGGGTTTGAGGGTTCCTCAGTCAGGGCATAGAGAAGTGAAGCAATCCCCGAGAAATTAGGTATCTGTATCCTACAATGTCCCACAAGACCCTGAGACCTCCCACTTGTCGTGTTGTTTCAGGGAGAGGAAAATCTTGATAGTAAAGTCTCAGTCTGTGGAGATAGTTTTATTTGTGGCTGAAATATCATGACTCAGAGAACATAACTGAATTTTCTCTCTAGCCACCTTGTGGCCCTTTCCTGCTAGTGCATTAAGAAGGTATTCAGTGTCCAAATTGCCTTAACTGTCGCAACATAGAAGGAAGTCATCTACATATTGGATTAAAGTGGAGTCTCCTGGAAATTATTTTTTATTGATTTTTTTTTTAGAAAGAGAGGGAGAGAGAGAGAGAGAGAGAGAGACAGAAACTTCCATGTGGGAGAAAAACATTCATTGGCTGCCTCCTGCATGCCCCTTAATGGGGATCGAGCCCGAAACCCAGGAATCCAACTGGCAACCTTTCAGTGCATGGGACAGTGCCCGACCAACTCAGCACGCTGGCCAGGGTTCTCCTGGTAATTTTAAGTTGTCTCAAATTGGCATTTGGGGTGCACAAGATGTAGCTAAATGCCTTGGTAAATCCTTGGGACTCAACAGTCCAGGTATATTGCTGGTTATCCCAGGTGTAGGCAAAGAAGTATTGGGATTACCTACAAAGGGGAATATTAAAAAAGTCAAATACAGAGAGATGACTGTGAAATATTGGATGTTGGAAGGGATAGCAGACAGGATAGCATTAGGATTCGGCACCAAGGGAAATCTGGATTTGACAATTTTGTTGCTGGATCTTGGCCTGATTTCCTTTCCACTTTGCTTTTTAGATGGCCAAAATGGGATTATTGCATGGGCTAGTGGTGGGGACTAGAAGGTTTTGTTTTATAAAATGAATTATTTAGCAGAGCCCTTCAAATACTTCTGGCTTAAAGGAGACATATGTAATACTCTTTGTAATACTTTAAGCAATAAAACAAAATTAAAAAAAAATACTTCTGGCTTTAATGATATTGAGAAATCCTGGGGAGAATCATGGAAGGATCTACTTTTACCTTAAAGCAGTGGTTCTCAACCTTGGCTGAAGGCTCTAGAGCAGAGGTTCTCAACCTTGGCTGCACATTAGAATCACCTGGGAATCTTTTTAAAATCCTGATTTCTGGGTCTCATCCTCCAGCAATTATGTTTCTTTGTTACTAATGTTGTGGTGCACCCCATAACAAAGAAACAGAATTTCCGGAGGATGAGGCCCAGAAATCAGGATTTTAAAAAGATTCCCAGGTGATTCTAATGTGCAGCCAAGG
This sequence comes from Myotis davidii, assembly GCF_000327345.1. NCBI lineage: Eukaryota > Metazoa > Chordata > Mammalia > Chiroptera > Vespertilionidae > Myotis > Myotis davidii. The sequence continues at coordinate 317,416 of NW_006292441.1, forward strand.
TTGAGGACCACTGACTTAAAGGGTTCTGCCTCCCATATGCATCTAATATCTGTGGAGTTTTTTTTGTCCACAAACAAGAGGGAATTCTATTTAATAGTTGATTTAAATCTTCAGTGAAATAGAAATTAGGTTGAAGGGAGTAAAGGAACTCAGAGAAGTCAGACAGCATTACATAGATGTGAAAGGGAGGAGTCAGAGGCTTGTAGAAGGAGTACTTCAGGGGTACAGTGAATTTTAATGCCCCAATTTATGAGAAGATTCCTTCCTAACAGGTTTATAAAAGTGGTAAAACTGAGAGGTCTTGTAGAAATTTTAAGGAGCTGTGATAGAGGCAAATCATGAAGTGCATTACCAAAACCCACCACTGGCAAAGTTTGGTGACTCCAAGGAAGTATAGCAGGAAACAAGGAGGTGTTAAGAATAGAATGTGTTGCCAATAGTTGAGCGTTGACCTGTGAACTAGGAGATCACGATTTGATTCCTGGTTAGGGCACATGCCCCGGTTGCCGGCTCAATCCCCAGTAGGGGGTCCTGCAGGAGGCAGCTGATTAATGATTCTCTCTCATCATTGATGTTCCTAGCTCTCTCTTCCCTCCCTCCCTCCCTCCCTCTCCCCCTCTCCCTTCCTCTCTGAAATAAAAAAAAGTAAAAGTTTTTGTTTTTTTTTAAAGAGAGAGAATAACAGGAACAACAGGTCAAATCTGCCAGGGTTTTCCTAAGCTCTAGCAGAATCCAGTCCTACATCTACTCCAAGAAATTTCAATAGCTTGAATGAGGTTTGAATTATTAGCAGCTATTTGGCTTTTTCATACCAAAAGAATAGAACAGACCATCGTGCATCTGAGATTTTTGTTCCTTTTTGCTCTAGCACTCCCTGTAGGTGGACTAATTTGGGCATATTTCAGGAACCCCAGAGGGGCCAATGTAACTCAAGAGAGTTTTTAGTAGCTCTGGCTGAGTAGCTCAGTTGGTTAGAGTGTTGTGGGTTCAATCCCCACTCAATGAATGCATAAATAAATAGAACAACAAGTTGATGTTTCTCTTCTATCCTCTCTCTCTAAAAATCAGTAAAAAATAGAGTTTTTAGTGAAGTTTTGCCAGTGAGAACAAGAATGGACAGTATTAGGGCCTTGATGGGGAAGCATATAGGCAACGATAGAAAAACTATGTTATTGAGTAACGGCAGCTTTATACTTACAGAGAATCTGGAGATTCTAACCGAGGCTCTGTTCCTTACAGAGACTAGCCTCTTACAAATAGACTCTAACTCAGCTACTTAGAAACAGGTACTTTCCTAACCCAGCTTGTTACAGACAGAGAGACTTAGGACTCTAACTGGCCTCCGCTTGACTGGGATTGTAAACCCGGCTTCTAGAGTATATGCAGAATCTCAAGAGTCAAAATAAATCCTCATTGTGCTTCAGTGGACACTTATCTGGAACACTGGATTTTGGTTGGTGTCAGACTCACCACTGGATACCCAAATGAGCAAGCAGACTGGAGGCAAAATGTGGTGGGAGGTGGGAGGCCTGGTTGCCTCACCTGAGGGTCTGATGGTGGTTGTGATCCAGATCTGAGTTGTGGCAACAAAATCTGTTAATGAGCACCAGAGCCAGACAGAGGTTAAAGCAGTGAAGATAGATTTTATTCAATAAGTTATTACAATATGGGAAGATAGAATCCAGTAGAGAACTGGGCTCAATTCTAAATACAACCAGAACAAGTAGGGATTTATATATAGCTAAGTAGCAAGTTGAGGCGGGGGGTGCATAGAAAATTACTAAGAGGAAACATCAAGTCTGGGAGGATTCTGGGTGAACTGACCTAAAAGATTCTTACTGAAGGCAGGCCAGTGTATTCAGTTATCACTTGTGGGATAGTGGGGATAAGGAGTTGGTCAGATATTAAGGGTGGGGAATTAACACTAAAGTGACCCATCAGGATTCTTGTTAGAACTGGTTTCTACAAGGACTTACATGGATGGGCCTTGTTGGAGAGGGAGTTCAGGGAGCCTGACTGAAGTTTCATTGAGCAAAGACTCTTTGTCAGTGACATTGAGTTTTCAGCTCCTTTGGGTAAATACCAAGGAATGTGATTGCTGGCTCGTATGGTAAGAGTATGTTTAGTTTTTGTTGTTGTTGTTTTTAATTCTGAGTTGAGGATATTTTTTCCATTGGTTTCTAGAGAGAGTGGAAGGGAGGGTAAGAGAGAGAGAGGGATCAATTGGTTGCCTCCTGCATGCGCCCCTACTAGGGCTGGGGAACCTGCAACTGACCAGAAATTGAACCCGTGACCCTTTGGTCCGTGGGCTAATGCTCCAACCACTGAGCTACCGGCCAGAGGTGTTTAGTTTTTTAAAATTTATTTTTTGTTGTTGAGAGTATTACAGATGTCTCCCATTCCTCCCCCTTTGCCCCTCCACTCATCTCCAGTTTTGTAAGAAATAGCTAAACTATCTTTCAAAGTGGCTGTACCATTTGCATTCCTACAAGTAATGACTGAGAGTTCCTGTTACTCCACATTCTCGCCAGCATTTGCGGTCACCTCACAATGTTTTAAAATGTTTTTTGGCCTTTGAAGTTCTAAAGTCTGGAATGGGATGTTTCGCCACTTACGCATTTTGTCTGAGATGACCTTTTCCTCTCGTTTGGCAAACTCTTACATATCTTTCAAGTTCTATCTCCTCCTGAAATCCTGCCTGATACATTCCCCTGAGCTCCTAGAGCAAGTATGTTAAACTTGCAGCCTGCTGGCCGCATGCCTTGTTTCTTTGGCCTGTGACATGTTTGTCCTAGATCAGTGACGGCAAAACTATGACACGCGTGTCAGAGGTGACACGCGAACTCATTTTTTGGGGTTGATTTTTCTTTGTTAAATGGCATTTAAGTATGTAAAATAAATATCAAAAATATAAATCTTTGTTTTACTACAGTTGCAAATATCAAAAAATTTCTCTATGTGACACGGCATCAGAGTTAAGTGAGGGTTTTTCAAAATGCTGACACGCCCAGCTCAAAAGGTTTGCCATCACTGCCCTAGATCCTTCTTTTGCCTGTATTGTTGTTTCATCCATCAAACTGGGGGTGGGTCTGATTATATGAGGCCACACACATTTACTGACAAGATCTTTGGTGCCAGAACTGGTTCTGGACTGGAAATATAGGGTTAATTACACATGGTACATACCAGCGAGCATTGCTGCAGAAGTAAATGAGTATAACATCCTTTGCACAGTGCCTGGGACAGTGTAAGTGCTTAATAAATATTAGCTATAATCATTATCATCACTACCATCATCAATATCTTTCCACATCAGTTTATAAATACATAGTGCATTACAAAAAATGTCCTCACTGGAGGATATTTTCCCCCATTGATTTTCAAAGAGAGTAGAAGGGAGAGAGGAGGTGGAGGAGAAAGAGAAACAAGAGGGGAGAGACACATGGATTGGTTGCCTCCCTGACCAGGGCCAGGATCAAACCTACAACCCTGAGCATGGAACCTGCTAACAGAGGTATGTGTCCTTGACTAGGAATCAAACCCACAACCCTTCAGTCCTAGGGCCAATGCTCTAACCACTGAGCAAAACCAACCAGGGTGAATTATAGCCCATTTTTTAAGTAATAAAATCACCCTCCTAGAGATGTTTTAAATTTTTGATTCTTGCAAACAACTAGCAAGGCTTATACTTGTTCATACATGCTTCCTTGCACATTTTTTTTTTTTTTTTTTTACTGTCTATCAGCGATGGCAAACCTTTTGAGCTCGGCGTGTCAGCATTTGAAAAACCCTAACTTAACTCTGGTGCCGTGTCACATATAGAATTTTTTTGATATTTACAACCATAGTAAAACAAAGACTTATATTTTTGATATTTATTTTATACATTTAAATGCCATTTAACAAAGAAAAATCAACCCCAAAAATGAGTTCGCGTGTCACCTCTGACACGCGTGTCATAGGTTCGCCATCACTGGAGATCAAAGGTTCTTGAAGTGTGTGTTCCCCCAACCAATTAGCATCAGCATTACCCTTAGACTTGTTAGAAATGCAAACTCTCAGGCCCCATTCCAAACCTACTGAATGAGAAACTCTGTGTGTGGGTTGCAACAACCACATTTTTAACAAGCCCCCCTAGGTGATTCTAATGCACTGTTCTAGGAGTCCTGGGCGTACTAGTATGTATAGAAATGGGATGGCTGAGTCAATAGGATATACGAGTACGCATTTAAAAATTGTAATAGACACTGTCAACCAGCCGTCCACAAAAGGGCACAAATTTCTACTAATATATTAGGGTTTCACTGTGACTAGCATTATTAAGCTGGCTGAAATACACGCCCCTCCTGCCCTGCTAGATTGCATCAGCCTTCCGCTGGCTCCGCCCCGGGGTACGTGCACGCTATGTATCTGTGGACGAATAAGACGCACACGGGGCGGGGCTTCAATTCCCACGCTCCAAGGCGGGAGGCGGAGTCAGAAAGGGGCGGTGTCTATCTCGGGGATAGGTGGGACAAAAGCGGAACTTTGGGGTTCGAAGCTTTTCTGGGGTTTTGCCATCTCAGAACCACGAGTTTGCCTCCATCTGTCTCTTACAAGTAGTATGTTGCCACTTTTTACAACATTGGAAAAGGGAAGAGAGACAACTCCGGAGCCCGAAGCCCCGCCCTACTTGTTGCAGAGGCGCTCCAATTGGCCAGTGGTGGGGGCGCATGCGAACCAGTGAGAATGACATAATCTTGCAGATCGGAGCGGGAGCGAGGCTTTGGGGGAGGGAGGAGCTTGGGCGAGTGTAGAATATGGGATAGATCTGGGCCCATTCCGGACTGAAGCGCCTACTAAGAGATGGAGAGTCCCAGAAGAGAGGAGAGGGAGGAGTTTAGGACGAGCTGGGAACTTAGCCGGGGCTTGGGCCCCCTAGAATGGAGGTCGCTGCCTAGAAAGTAGTTAGCGCCACCCCAGGGCAGGTAGTCAGGTGGCCGCCAGGGGGTGACCGTGCCTGCACGTCCTCAAGTGGACCCACAGTCTGGCCTGCAAATTTTGAAACCGTTTATTTTTGTACCTCTTTCCTCTTTTGCCCTAACCTACAAGCGAAAAAGGACCGTGGGTGATTCACCTTTGAATCCCCAGCACCTAACGTAGGGCCTGGTACGAAAAAGACACATCATTAAGACGGTTGACTGATTGACGGAAAAGAAAAAAAGCAAGCAAAAAGAAACCAAAAAAAAAAAAACTCAGAGATGGTCATAGTTTACATAAAGTTTAGGATTTTTTTTTTCATAGATAAGACATAAGTGTCCAGCAGATCCTGAGCCCACACAGTTTTTACGTTGTTGCAATTGGAATGTACACATAACCCTGTATCCTTAGTTACAGCATAATAATTTTTCCCTGTTGCTATAGAATCTCCACAGCCGTCATCCCTCAGTAATGGTTGTAGAATGTTCCATCAGACAGCTGTGCCACGATTCACTTAACCCTTCCCTCTTTTTGAATATTAAGACGACTTCCTTGTGTTTGACCATCAGAAAATAGTCCTGCAAAGAATACTTTTGTGCTTAGAGATTTTCTTGTTTCTGAGTGAGGGCGGGTGGTATTGATTTAGGAGCAGAATTACTGGGAGAATGGCACGAACATATTTTAGGCTCTTGTCCACCTGCTTTCCTGAAAGGTACCCATTGACACCAGAGGCCAAATCCAAAATCAACCCTAGCGAACTCCGGGTCTTGTCTGTCTCCATCCTGCAGCAATGCTCAAGTTTATTATTAGTTCTGACCTTTGGGGCAAGACAAACACGCACCAAAGGTTCAGGGACAACTTTAGCAACTGCAACAGCTGACATTGTAAGCGGGTGCAGCTCAGGTTTCAAGCTTGGGCAACTGGAGTGGATGAACTTGCCTCACTGAGACAAGGAATCAGAGAAGAGGAACATGTTTGGGAGGGGACCGATGAGATCAGTTTTAAATATGTTTAGTTGGAGGTGCCTTTGGGACATCTAAGGGGAGGTATCCAGGAGACAGGCATACATATGGATAAACAATAGCCTGCCCTTCTCTGAACTCCCAGGTCTCCCTATCTTTGACTATCTCATGCCTTAGGTTCCCTTTTCTCCTGCACTGTCCTGGAAGATCCTTGAGGCCAGGATAAGGGCCTGATTCATTTGTGTATCTCTCTTGCCAGTGCCCAGCATAGTACTTCATAATTATGAGGCCTTAAAAGTCTGTCTTGAATGAAGGAATCTCATTGATTTCTTAATTGGATGATGATTCCTGCAGTCTATGTTCTGTTCTGAGGGGAAAGTTTGGGAAGCTTGAGAGCTCTGAGAAGACTTCCTGTAAGAGGCGGAATAATGTTACTGTTAATAATTATGACCATTTGTTGAACACCTACTATGTACCAATCCCTCTGCCACATGCACGCACCAGAAATGTCACTCCTTGCCTGCCATCCTTACACCCGCTCTGGGATAATCTGTTCTACTTACAGCTTCTGCTGAATGGTCAAGCTAGGCCTAACTATGGGTACAGCCAATTGCACCTGATCCAAGACCAGCCCCACAACCGGTGAGTTTTATGACCCACTTGAAAGGATGAGGTGGGCCAATCAGATTGCTCTTTTGGGATTGTGAAATAAGAGCTCCAGAGGGAAGTTGCCAGTTAGTTGTGGAGAGTTGCACCAACAGGTCCACTAGACCTGGGTGCTGATGAGAAGTGGCCATTATGGACCAGGTAAAGTGCAAGCTGACATTCTGAGTTGAGTGAGGAGCATGGGGGAAATGTGCAGAGAGAAGCAGACATGTAGTGTAGATGAGCCATGTTAATGATAAAGCTCTAGAGCAGAGGTCCATGCCTCATCCAGAATTTTCTTGCAGCTCCAGGCTTAATGAGCTCTTACATGCTTGACTTCCTGCCCTTGCATTTCTGACTTTTGATCTAGCTCGACTAGGTTTCTGTTCCTTGCACCCAAAAGAGCCCTAATGCAAACAACCCTTTACATAGGTTTGTACTTTGGCTCTCTGAGGTGAGTATACTTTCCCTCATTTTATAAATGAAGAAACTGAAGCTTAGTGAGATTAAGTTGACTAAGGGTAACATATCCAGTAGGTGATGGAGCTAGTCTATCGATTCTCTTACGGTCTTTTTAAGACATTAATATGTTATTTTTTAAAAAATCACCATAAACTTGTTATAAAAAAATAAAAGAAAAATAATCAATATAGACATGATGTATTTGACCCTCAGTCAGCTCCTTTGACTCTGCTCTAAACATACGAAGCTCCAGCCTGGCCAGTGTTGCTCAGTGGATAGAACATCAGCCTGCAGACTGAAGAGTTCCGGGTTCAATTCCAGTCAGGGGACACATACCCAGGTTGCAGGCTCTGTCCCCAGTGTGGGGAGTACAGAAGGCAGCTGATCAATGCAACCTTCCAAGATGGGATCAGGCAGAAACAGAGAACCTAAACAGATGGATTACTAGCAACAAAATTGAAGCAGTAATAAAACAAAAACTCCCACCAAACAAAAGTGCAGAATCAGATGGCTTCAGAGTTGAATTCGATCATTTAAAGAAGAATTAATACCTATCCTTCTCAAAATATTCCAAAATATTAAAATGGCAGGAAAGCTTCCAAACTCATTCTATAAGGCCAGCATTACCCGGATACCAAAATCAGATATAGACACTACAAAAAAAAAAAAAAAAGAGAGAGAGAGAAAATTACAACCCAATATGATTGATGAACATAGATGCCAAAATTCTCAACAAAATATGAGCAAACCGAGTTCAACAATACACGAAAAAGATTACATTGCCATGATCAGGTAGGATTTATCCCAGAGATGCAAGGATGTTTTAGTATCCACAAATCAATAAATGTGATACACCACATCAACAAAACGAGGGAAAAATTTCATATGATTATCTAAATAGATGCAGAGAAAACATTTGGCAAAATTCAACATTCATTTGTAATGAAAACTCTCAACAAAGTGGGTACAGAGGAAACTTACTTCAACATAATATGTGAAACCCACACTTAACACTGTATTCAGTGGTGAAAACCTGAAAGCTTTTCCTCTAAAATCAAGAACAAGAAAAAGTTGCCCACTCCCATCACTCTTATTCAATACATTCCGACAAGAAAAAGCAATAAGAGGCATTCAAATTGGAAAGGAAGCTATAAAACTGCCACTCTATGTAGATGACATATACTATATATAGAAAACCCTAAAAACTGCACAAAAAATTATAAGAATAAATGAATTCAGCAAAGTAGCAGGATACAAAATTAATATACAGAAATCTGTCACATTTTTATTCACTTATAACAAGGAGAAATTCAGACTACATTTATAATCACATCAAAAAGAATAAAGTACCTAGGAATACACTTACCAAAGGAGGTGAAAGGCCTTTACTCTGAAAATGATAGGTCACTAAAGAAAGAATTTGAAGAGGACATAAATAAATGGATGGATATATTGTGCTCCTGGATAGGAAAGATAAATATCATTTAAATATTCATACTACCCAAAGCAATCTACAGTCAATACAATCCCTAAAAAATACCAATGGTTTTCTACTCAGAACTAGAAAATACAATGTTAAAATTTATATGGAACTACAAATGTCCATGACTAGCCAAAGCAATCTTGAGAAAGAAGAAAGTTGGAACTATCATGCTCCTGAATTTAAAGCTACATAACAAAGCTATAATAATCAAATCAGTATGGTACTGGAAGGAAAAACAGACACATAGATCAATGGAACAGAACAGAGAGCCCAGAAATACATGCAAAAAATGAAACTGGATCACTGTCTTACACCATTTACAATAATAAACTCAATGGATTTAAAGACTTACAACCTGAAACCATGAAACTCCTAGAAGAAAATAAAGGAAGTAAACTCTTTGACATCAATCTTAGTATTATCTTTCTGGATATGTCCCCTCAAGCAAGGGCAGCAAAAACAAAACCAAATGGAACTACATCAAACTAGAATTCTTCTGCACAGTGAAGGAAATCATCAACAAAATGAAAATAACCCCATAATCTACTGAATGGGAGAATATATTTCCAATGATATATCAAGGGTTTGGTAACCAAAATATATAAGGGACTCATGTATTCCAATAACCAGAAAATAAACAATCTGGTCAAAAAAAAAATGGGCAGAGGACATGAAGAGCCATTTCTCTAAAGAAGATATACAGATGGCAAATAGACATATGAAAAGATGCTTAACAGCACTAATTATCAGTGAAATGCAAGTCAAAACCACAATGAGATGCCACCTTGTATCAGTCAGAATAGCTATTATCAAAAAGTCAAGAACTAACAAGTGTTGGTGAGTATGTGGAGAAAAGGGAACCCTTGTGCTATTGGTGGGAATGCAGACTGCTATAGCCACTATGAAAAACAGTATGTAGATTCCTTCGAAAAACTCAAATAAAACTACCACTTGACCCAGCAATTCCACTTCTGGGTGTTTATCCAAAGAAAACAAAAACATTAATTCAAAAGATACATGCACTCCCATGTTCACTGCAGCATTATTTATAATAGCCAAGATATGAAAGCAACTTAGGTATTCATTAATAGAATACAATGGAATATTACTCTGCAATAAAAAGAACAAAATGTTGCCATTTGCAATAGCATGGATGGATCTAGACTCTAGAGGCTATTATGCTAAGTGAAATAAGCCAGACAAAGACAAATACCATATGATTTCATTTATATGTGGAATCTAAAAACAAAAGAAACAAAAAGACAGACTCATAGAAACTGATGGTTGCCAGAGCAGAGGGAGGTGGGAGGAATTGGTGAAAGAAGTGAAGGGAAATATAGTCCATCTTGTGATAAGTTTTCAAGGTGACAGATGATTACTAGACTTAGTATGGTGATCATAACTCATATATAAGGAATATAAAACATTAAGTCACTCTATTGTATACCTCAAATAAATGTGATATTGTATATCAAATACAATGTCTAATACCATGATTTTTAGTAAATTTACAGAATTGTGGTTTCATCACCTCAATCTATTTTTAGAACAGTTATATTATTCTCGCTCATAGACCCTTAATCCCAATTCCCATCCTGAGCTCCAAGCAACCATTAACCTAGTTTCTGTCTCTAATATATTTGCCTTTTCTAAACGTTTCATATAAAGAAAATCATATGATATGGAGTCTTTTGCCTTTGGGCTCTCTCAGCATAATGTTTTTGAGGTTCCTCCATAAAGTTGCATATTTCAGTAGTCCTTTCCTTTTAATATGGAATAATGCTCCATTTTAGGGCCCTATGACATTTTGTTTATTTAGCCACTGGATGATGTATACTTGAATTTTTTCCTAGCGTGTCTATTGTGATGTTGCTATAAACATTTATGCCCAAAATTTGAGTGAACATATGTTTCCATTTTCCATGCTTTGCTACTAAGCGTAGAGTTGCTGCATAATATGATAAAATTGTTTTCTTTAACTTGTTAGGAAATGGCCAAGCCATTTTCCAGAGGCTGCATTATTTTACGTTTCCACCAGCAATGAATGAAAATTTCTTCAATTTATATTAAACTTATTATTGTCTGTTTTTAAAAAATATATTTTTATTGATTTCATATATTTTTATTGGTTTCAGAGAGAAAGGGAGAGGGAGAGATCGAAACATCAATGATGAGAGAGAATCATTGATTGTCTGCCTCCTGCACACCCCACACTGGGAATCGAGCCCACAACTGGGGCATGTGTCCTGACTGGGAATTGATCCATAATAGGTTGATGCTCAACCACTGAGCGACTGTAGCCAGGCTCTATTTTTTTATTATAGCAATTCTAGCAGCTGTGCAGTAGTATCTCATTGTAGTTTAATTTGCATTACCCTTATGACTAATGATGTTGAGAATTTTCACATGTGCTTATTAGCCATTCTTGTCTTTGGTGTAATGTCTATGCAAATAGTTTATTTATATAGTGGGGTTGTTTGTCTTCATATTGTTGAATTGTAAGCTTTTTTTATATATTGCAGATATAAGTCCTTAATCTGAAATACGATTTGTGAGTATTTTCTCATAGTCAATGGCTTGTCTTTTTATTTCCTTAATTGTATCTTCTGAAGTGCAATCATTTTAAATTGTTTGTTGGCCTGTGCTCTAACCACTGCTCTAACTACCTGCCAGGGCATTCATAGTATTCTTTAATAATCCTTTATATTGCTGTGGTATCAGTTGTAACTTTTCTTTTATTTATGATTTTATATATTTTGGGTACTCTCTTTTTTTTCTTGATGATTCTGGCTACAAGTTTGTCAAATTTTCTTATTTTTTTAAAGAACCAGCTCTTTGTTTCATTGATTTTTTTCTTTTGTTTTAATTTCTATTTTGTTTATTTCTGCTCTGATCTTTACTATTTCCTTCCTTCTACTTACTTTGGCTTTTTTTCTATTTCGTTTAGGGCATAATGTTAGGTTGTTTATTTTGGATTTTCTTGTTTGTTGAGGTAGGCTTGTATAGCTACGAACTTCCTCTCAGAAATGCTTTCTCTGCATCCCATAAATTTTGGGGAGTTGTGTTTTCATTTTCATTTGTCTCAAGGTATTTTGGGATTTCCTGTTTGATTTACTCTTTGATCCTTTGGTTCTTTAGTGGCATGTTGTTTAGTCTTCAAGTGCATTTGTTTTTTCCCAGTTTTCTTCTTGTAATTGATTTCTCGTTTCATAGCCTTGTGGTTGTAAAAGATGCATGACGTGATTTCAGTTTTTTAAAAAATTTTATTGAGATTTGAAAAGAATGTGTATTCCGCAGTTTTTGGAAGACATGTTCTATAAATATCTATTCAGTCAATTTGGGCTAATGTGAGGGTAAAGGGCATTGTTTCCTTGATTTTCTGTCCAGATGGTTTGTTCATTGATTTAAGTAGGTTCAAGTCCCCTACTATTATTGTAGATCATCAATTTCTCCCTTTATGGCTGCTAATTTTTGTTTTATATATTTAAGTGTTTCCATTCGGGTGTATAGATGTTTGCCATTATTATATCCTCTTCTTTCATTGACTCCTTTATCATTATGCAATGTCCTCCTTTGTCTCTCTTTTAAAAATATATTTTTATTGATTTCAGAGAGGAAGGGAGAGAAGAGATAGAAACATCAATGATGAGAGAGAATCATTGATCGGCTCCCTCCTGCATGCCCCCTACTGGGGATTGAACCTGCAATCCAGACATGTGCCCTGACCAGGAATTGAACCATGACCTCCTGGTTTATAGGTTGATGCTCAACCACTGAGCAACACCAGCCAGGCTCCTTCCTGATTCTTAAAAAAAACCCAAAAAACCTATCTAATAATAGACAAACATGGCAATTGACCATACCTTCGCTACGCCTCCCATTGGCTAATCAGCATGATATGCAAATTAACAGCCAACAAAGATGGCGGCTAATTTGTATACTGCAGGCGGGGTCGGCAGCAAGCGACACTGCCCGCGGTCCCCGGGCCCCAGACCCCTGACCTGGCGAGGCAGGGCCGGTAGTGCCCGGTGCTGCCCGGGGGATCTGGGCCTTGGATCCGTGACCTGGTGAGGGAGCAAAGGGTCGGAGAAGGAAGAGAGCCCAGGTGGCAGAGAAGGGAGGGAATCCCAGGGCAAAGCGGTGAAGGGAGGGAGCGAGACAGTGGAGAAGGGAGCAAAGCCCGCCTCGGTGGGCTTCGCTCCCTTCTCTGCTTTGCTGCGGTCTCAGAAAACCCTATTCTTGCAGGAATCTTCCTGCAATGGGCCTCTAGTAATTAATAAACAATAATAAAATGTGTGTGTATGATTGATTTTTACATAGAGGAAGGGAGAGGTATAGAAAGTTAGAAACATCAATGACAGAGAAACATTGATCAGCTGCCTCCTGCATGTCCCCTACTGGGGATTGAGCCCACAACCAAGGTACATGCCCTTTATCAGAATTGAACCCAATACCCTTCAGTCCATGGGGCCAAATCAGTCAGGAATCCTTCCTGATTCTTAATCACCACACTGTATCTCTGCCCCTCCTACCAGTCTTGACATGGCTTCTTTATATCCTCAGTTACATGACTTCTGTTCAGCTATTCTTCAGGTGGTTCTTAATGATGGTTATTCTATAATTTAGTTGTAATTTTGATGTGGTCCTAGGAGGAGGCAAGCACAGCATTTATGTACTCTGCCATCTTGACTGGAAGTCTTTTTTTAAAAAAAATATATTTTATTGATTTTTTACAGAGAGGAAGGGAGAGAGATAGAGAGTCAGAAACATCGATGAGAGAGAAACATCGATCAGCCGCCTCCTGCACATCCCCCACTGGGGATGTGCCCGCAACCCAGGTACATGCCCTTGACCGGAATCGAACCTGGGACCCTTCAGTTTGCAGGCCGACGCTCTATCCACTGAGCCAAGCCGGTTACAGCTTGACTGAAAATCTTAATTACAGTTGTTTTAAATCCCTGGTCTGATAATTCCAACACCATGGCCATATCTGAGTCTGGTTCTGATGCTTGCTTTTTTTCTTCAAACTGTTTTTTTTTGTTTTTTTTTTTACTTTTAGTATGCCTTATAGCAGTGGTTCTCAACCTGTGGGCCGCGACCCCTTTGGGGGTCGAACGACCCTTTCACAGGGGTCGCCTAAGACCATCGAAAAACACATCTATAATTACATATTGTTTTGTGATTAATCCCTATGCTTTAATTATGTTCAATTTGTAACAATGAAAATACATCCTGCATATCAGATATTTACATTATGATTCATAACAGTAGCAAAATTACAGTTATGAAGTAGCAACGAAAATAATTTTATGGTTGCGGGTCACCACAACATGAGGAACTGTATTAAAGGGTCGTGGCATTAGGAAGGTTGAGAACCACTGCCTTATAGGTTTTAAAAAAATAGCCAGACATCATGTACTGGGTGAAATGAACTGCTGTAAATAGGTCTTTAGTAATCTGGTAGTACTACATTACTACATTGGTAGTACCCAAGGTGTGGGGAGGGGAAACTTTCTATCTATCTATACTAGTATAAAAGGCTAATATGCAAAGTGTCCCTTTGGGAGTTTGACCAGGAGACCAGGAGTTTGATTACTTGCTATGACATGCACTGACCACCAGGGGGTGGCACAGAGCATGGTGGGCCACCAGCAGCGGTGGTGTGGTGCTGAGGGAGCAAGGGAAGGAGGAGGCGGGGAGGTGAGGAGGGGAGGAGGCGGGGAATCTGATCGGTCCTGATCGCTGACCAGGCCTAGGGTCTCTACCCATGCATGAATTTCATGCACCAGGCCTCTAGTAGGTCTATGACTAGGTCTAAGTTTTTTAGTGAGCCTGTACTTCTGGACTGTGAACTTAACAAGTGTTTCTCAGTTTTTTTCTCTCCCCTTAGGTGGGACAGGATGTCTAGAGGCAGATGGAGTTGGGTATTTCTTTTGCCCTAGTTTGGTTAGGCTCTAATAAAACCCCAATAGTTTAGGCTCAGGTAAAAGAGATTCTTTTGAGGGCAGGCCTTGTTGAAAAGATCCACATTCTCTGGCATATTTCAACATGGTTCCTTTTCCTGCCCCCTTGCTGGAAGTGAGGGGACTGTGATACTCACTGTAAGAGCTTGGTTGAGCTTTTGAAAGTCAAACTCACAAATGTGTGAGGTCCCTCTGACTTCCTCCCCCTGAAGTTTTATCTCTCAGACTGAGCCATACTGAGCCTCCAGCAATTTATAAATTATAGTTCAGGTTTTCCTACCCTGAACTACCCAGTTTTCTGCTCATGGGTTTCTGCTTTAGTAAGTTGTGATTGTCTGTATTTGCCTGTCTGTCTCCAGTCTCGGGGGCAGTGGTTTACTCTGTAACCTAACCTTTCTAATGGATCTAAGAAGAGGTACTGATTTGACAAAATGTTTTGCTTTTTACTTGTTAGGATTGAGTGAAGACTTCCAAGCTCCTTGCATAATAGACTGGTTCTTATTTTTTATTATTCCTATATTTCCAAACATATTATTATATTGATACATGTTTTTGTTGACAAAATAATATTAATCTAATCCTCTTGATCAAAATAATATTAATCAAATCCTTCTACCAGCAACACATAATGTACAAAATATTCTCAAAATCCTTGACTACATAGAATATCTTACAAGTATTCATTGCATACATGTTTCTAACAATTTCTCCTGACTTTAATATGATATTTTCCTTCCTGAGCAGTATTACCCATGAAAACCCTTTGTTACCATACTTATCTGAGTGGCTTGCTGTTCTCCAAATCAGTGAGTAGAAGGAGAAGACTATGTGGCCTTCAGGTATGTACCCCAGAAAGGGGTGCTCAAATTTTATTAACATAGTGGGTGAGGAGAGTAAATTGATATTTAGGAGAATCTGGGGGACAGGGCTAGAATAAACCTGCTGCAAGTGGGAAATTAGATTTCTTAGACATCCTATGCTTTATCTTAAAAAATCATTTGGGTTTTGCCCTGGCTGGTGTGACTCAGTTGGTTGGGTGTCGCCCCATGCACCGAGAGGTCACTGGTTCGATTCCCTGTCAGGGCGCATGCCTGGATTGCAGACTTGATCCCCAGTAGGGGGCATGCTGGAAGCAGCTGATCACTTTTTTTCTCTCTCTCTTTCTCCCTCTCTCTCTCAAGTTAATAAAAACATATTTAAAAATTCATTTGAGTTTTGTATTGTCCATAATATATCTGTTACCAGTATTTTCAAGTAAAATAATATTTCTAATGACTCCCAATGCACAGTGTTCTGGTCTGTCCTTAGCACATGTTCCATAAGGAAGAAACACTTTATATCAGTTATGATATGGTTACATTTTATAAAGACTCAAAATAACAGTGGTTTAAAAAAGACAGAAATGGACTTCTCTTTATGTACAAGTTCCAAGCTGATATGTCATATTGGCTTTGTGAATTCTGTCCACAACCCGGGCTTCTTCCATCTTGTTACTCTACAATCACTCAGTGGTTGCTTACCTCCATATGCTCCATAGGATTAGCGATCAATGCAGAGGCTATTGCAGTGATCCACCTGATGGGAGCTCAGATTAGCCTAGTGAAGGCAAAGATTGAGAAACCTGGGTAGATTCAGGAAATGTGTAAAAGAAAGATAGACATAAATTAGTGATAAGTTGGTTATAGGGAATATTGATGTGAGAGAGGGAAAGTTACCAAGTATGTGTCCCACCTGGTGGGATAGATGATGATGACTGTCATAGAGATAAGGGAACTTGGAAGAGAAATGAAGTTGAGTTTCGTTTGGGTATGTTGAGGCAATACTGAGTAGTTATTAAGAAATGGGTTCTGAAGTCATACTGACTGGGATTGAATTACTAACTCCATAATCTAGAAGTCAGTTCTTAACCCTCTCTGTGCCTTGATTTCCTTACTTATAAAATGTAGATAATTATGCTACTTCATATGGTTGTTATGAAGATTAGGTATCTTAGTATATTTAAAGTGCTTAGAATAGTGCCAGGGGCAGAGTAAATGTTCAATAATTGGAAGCTTAGTGGAGTTATAAATATAGGTCTGGAGTTCAGAGGAGGCATCAGGGCTGGAGACGCAGCTTATAAGTGTGCAGAAAAGATTTAACATAGCAGGCTTGGCAGCTATCCTATGAGGAGCCTGATTGCAAGGTTGGCTGTTGGCTGTAACTTGGCTCTCAGGAGGGTTGTTACCATTCCCAGAACTGACATGAGTGGCTCACTGTGCCTAAAATGTCCGTAATAAACAATGTGATTTATTCTGAACATTTGCTTTCATTCTGGGAGTCTGGAATTTTGGTACATGCTAGGCCAGTGATGGCGAACCTATGACACGCGTGTCAGAGGTGACATGCGAACTCATTTTTTTGGTTGATTTTTCGTGTTAAATGGCATTTAAATATATAAAATAAATATCAAAAATATAAGTCTTTGTTTTACTACGGTTGCAAATATCAAAAAATTTCCATATGTGACACGGCACCAGAGTTAAGTTAGGGTTTTTCAAAATGCTGACACACCGAGCTCAAAAGGTTCGCTATCACTGTGCTAGGCAGAGGGGACCTATGGAGAAGGTATCTACATGACTAGTCCCAGTAAAAAATCCTGGGTGCTGAGTCTATGATGAACCACTCTGGTAGACAAGATTTCACATGGCTTGTCTCACCGGTTGCTAGAGGAATTAAGCATGTCCTGTGTGACACCAGTAGAAGAAGAATCTTGGAAGATTGTGCCTGGTTTCCTCCAGACTTTGTCCCATCCGCCTTTCTATTTGCTTCTTTTGTTTGTATCCATTTACTGTAACAAATTTTAGCCCAAAGTATGACTATATGCTGAGTCTATGAGTCCTCCTAATGTTACTGAATTTGGAGATCATCTTAAGGACTCTTGACACAGTGACAAACATAGAAATAGGTGGTGATTGAAGTCATCAGTAGTAATAAAATTCCTAAGAAAAGAGAGAGGGAAAGTGGAAGACTAGAACTGAGTCTTGAGGAATCACATTTAATGGTCAAGTTAAGGAAGATTACCCCACAAAGGTATGAAGAAAAAAGTAGCAGGGTCAGAGAAAAACCTGAAGATGTTTGTTCTGCAAACAAAGGAATAGAAGGTTGTAAGTAAGAGGGAGTGGCTAATAATGTTAAATGATGCTGAAATATCAAGTAAGATGAAGACTGAACGGGTTTGTTTGGATTGGGTGAGAAATGAATGTTCACTAATTATTTTGGTGCCTTCAGGGTGGATTGGGGGCTTAGAAAAGCTTATTCAAAGTTTACTTTTTAAAGATTAATACTTAAATTATTAAAGTGTCAAGTCCTAGTTCTCCCTTAAGCTTTTAAAGTCAGTCAACAAATCTTATTATACTATGAATAAGTTTAGCAAATGTTGGCAATCAACATTTATGCAGCCTTGGATTAATATTTGGTCCCACTTACAAATTTAAACTCCTTAGCTCCATTTTACAAATGAGCAAACTGAGAGTCAGAGAGGTTAAATTACTTGCTCAAGGTCACAAGGTCCTAGGTATGTCTGATTCCTCAGTCCCATGGTATTTTCATTAAACCAAGTTCTCTCATAATGATACTGTATTTTATTTCACAGACTCCACCTTCTTTTCTTGTGGCTCTATTTGCCCCTATATTCTTTTTTTGTTAAAAAATTTTTTTTATTGATTTCAGAGAGGAAGAGAGAGGGAGAGAGAGAGATAGAAACATCAGTGATGAGAGAGAATCATGGATTGGCTGCCTCCTGTTTGCCCCCCC
>NW_006292441.1:335722-338264 GCF_000327345.1 Myotis davidii
AGGGACCCTAGAAGATGAAATTGCCCAGCTGAGAGAGGTACAGAGATCTGAGGCAGGCCTTTCGCTTCCTCTTTCTAGGGTAATAGCAGTTTCTGGAAGCTGCACTATCTTAGGAATAGGTTCCATTTAAAGGGCAGGGACAGTAAGGTAACCCCTCATGCTGTTAAAGATTCCATCTTTCCTGAATCTGTCACTTTCTAAGATGCCTGTCCTACAGATTAATAAATGGTTAGAAAGCAGTACCCCAGTCCCATTGTTTTCACACAGATCTTCTTAGATCTGACCCAGTGCCCAGACCTAGCACTTTACAGGGATTCCCTGCATTGATGGATGTGTGGATTGTCCTGCTGTGAACCATCTTGGGAAGGAGTGGCTGTGTCATTAGGAATGACGCCTGCCTCCCAGCATCTACAAAACAAGTGAAGTGTTACCATGATGAGTGGGAAGAGGACTGCAAACCTGAGTGTATATTCCAAGCTCTACCATTTACTAGATGAGTTACCAAACCACCATCAGCCGTGTCTGCATTGATAGAAAGGGATTTGACCTATGTAGTGGGGTCTTTGTGGAGTGACACATGCACCACATAGAGGTTCGATTCAGATGGTCTGTGCATGTGTCTCCCCCTCAACATTGTGAGCTGCTCAAGGGCAGGGACCCTGTCTGCATCATCTGTGTTCCCCCATATATCCTGAACAGCACCCAGAACACAGGAGATGTCAGTAAATGCTTGCAAGCAAAGCTGAACCAGGCACATCTCTTCATCTGAAAACTGAGGGAATTCAAGCTGGTGGTTCTTTGCAACTCTGACATCCTGTATTTCTATGGAAACTGATCATGTGGCTATGTTGATAGCAACCTCATTTACACAGAAAGTTAAATTTGCTGCATTGTGATCATTGCTATGCTGTTTTAAATGTCTTTGAGCTGCATGTGAATAGGGCTGGGCCATATGTGGTTCCTCACTTTCCACCAGGTTGGATGACACAGGCACAGAATTGTTTCACACACCAGAGATTTAGTACCATAGTAATATGATTACCCATATAAATAGCATTCAATCATTTATGAAAACACAGCTTGCATCAAATGCCTATAATCTTGGAAAATATTATGTAATATTTACTAAATCCTGTCACAAAGAGTTCTTTACCTGGGAGTTTGAGAAGCATTGGCTTACAAGGGTTCAGCCCTACAGGTAGTAATAAAGGTCTTTGTAAGGCAACTTTAGTAAACTGTGGAGAGAGAAAGCCACACACTTATAGTCAGTGTGGGTGAAAACTGTGATTAATTTCTTGGCTTTGGTTACTATTGCGACTTACACCATATCATCGACCTACAGAGATCTTAGAAAAAAATCTCCATTCCAGACAGTAGACGTTTTTGGTAATGCCTTGCCCAGGACAGAACCCTCCTTCCCATCACTCAGTCCCTGAGCTGGTTCTCATCAATACAAATCTGACCCTGAAGTGCTCTTCATATGCATCAGGACAGTCCTTTCTCATATCAGGAGCCCCCCGCTTCTGCTCTGCTCATTTCTATACCTATTCAAGTCACACTCAGAGACTCATTCATGCTTGTCAAACACCAAGACCCTTACTCTACTCAGTACATGTGAGGACAACCTCCAACCTGATGTTGCTTGGCGCATCCTGGGCCACACCACCTGCCGTTCCCCCACTTATTTAAGCAGAAACCCTTACCCAGAACCCAGAGTCTTCCTCATTACTC
The DNA here is from genome assembly GCF_000327345.1 of Myotis davidii. Lineage (NCBI taxonomy): Eukaryota > Metazoa > Chordata > Mammalia > Chiroptera > Vespertilionidae > Myotis > Myotis davidii. The sequence continues at coordinate 337,454 of NW_006292441.1, forward strand.
TCAAGCGTCTGGTCAGCCATGCTCTGGTCCAGATCTGTTTTTCCCCTACAGGCAGAATAGGAATAACTATGGTTACCTTGACCCACATTAGGATCCTTTCCATTCTAGGAAGCCAGCCCAGAATCCTCTACTAGTACATCCAGGTCAGGGTCCTTCCCAACGTACATATGGGAGTCCCTCTAGTCTCTACAGGTAGTTTTATATTCAGCATTGTCTATACTAGTGATCTTCTCAACAATACTTCTCTCACTAGTTTTTCCTAACATAGGGCTCTTATCTTCTCTGTAAGCAAGCCTCAAGTCAGGCAGAGGGGGCCATCATTTTATCCGTAGGCCTCTACTCAGTTCCACCTCCATTAGGGACATTCTCCTCTCTAGACCTGTGACCTGCTGAGTCCCACCCACATCAAGACCTTCCTTTCCCAATAGGCTGATGTAAGAAGTCCTATCCATACCTGGGTCTCTCTGTCCTGCCCACTCTTAGTGTTCTCTATAGGCTTTCCTCTGCTCAGTCCCTTCCACAATGCAATTCTTCCCTTTTCTATATGCTCCATCCTCAGTCCCTTCTCATTACAGGAATCCCACTTTACATATCTAACTGCAGCTTCAGTCAGCAATAGACTTGAGTTCTAATCTTGTCGGTATGTGTAGATCTATCTCATTCTGTTTAACTCTTGCCCGGTACATGATCCTGTTGCTGTGGAAACATTCCCGTTCATGGTGTCACCCTTTTTGGTCTTTCCTCACCCAAACCTGCACAAGAAATTTTCTGGACAATTTGTGGATTTGTCTGTATCCGTGGAGGTAGGATT
>NW_006292441.1:338283-341848 GCF_000327345.1 Myotis davidii
ATGGCTTCATCAGGAAAGGCGTCTGGGAAATGTTGGACTCTCTGTTTAACCTTCCTGTGACTGTTTGACTCTCTGTAGCCTCAGGCTTGGCTGACTACCCACACAGCCGCCTCGAGATAAACGTCATACCCCTAGGAAGGACGTTAATGAATGTATAGAGTATGATAACTGCCTGAATCTGTTAACTTAGGAATGCATTGTTCTTTCTGGCTGTGACTGTTTGACTCTCTGTAGCCTCAGGCTTGGCTGACTACCCACACAGCCGCCTCGAGATAAACGTCATACCCCTAGGAAGGACGTTAATGAATGTATAGAGTATGATAACTGCCTGAATCTGTTAACTTAGGAATGCATTGTTCTTTCTGGTGGTCTACGTGACTACCCACCATATGGTTTTACTATTACCCCTGTAAAAAAGAGACCCCGTCCTGGGAGGGGTGTGGGTAATTCCTGGCTGGCCACCACTGGGAGTGCAGCTGCTTTGCCTGTGTTTGTAAGTTCCTCCTATTAAAACTCTTGTGAATTTGAATAAGGCTACGTGTCAGTTCTTTGGAGTCAATCCTGAATTTAAACTTCTGAGGCTTTCCCCTGACACCATTCAGATGATTTATGAGCCAATGACTGTTGTGGAAAAATAGCAGTGACTGCTGAAAGCCAGTTGGAGAAAGATAAATATCACATGATCTCACTCATATGTGGGATATAATGATCAACATAATTTAATGAACAAGAATAGATCCAGAAACAAATGGCAGGGGAGTGGGGGTTAGAGAGCAGCCAAAGGACTTGTATGCGTGCATTTTAGCACAACCAATGGACATGGGTTAAGGCGGGGAGGGGAAGGAGACATATGTAAAACTTTAGACAATAAAAAAATAAAATAAAGTCACACATCCTATATATATAAAAATAAAGAAAAAAAAGCTAAAATGGCACATTTAGGGCATCCTGATAAAGTCAGTACAGGATGAAGACTATAAAATCATTAAGTGCAGAACATCTATTTAATGTCCAATGTCTGAAGCCCAGGAGGCAGCAACTAGGCCTTCTTCCCAGCAAGGTCATCTGCCTATACCCTGGAGTCTTACAGCCGCCACAGGAATTTCCTGCTCATCTCCCAAGACCCATCCCAAGGACTCCTCCTCTGCCAAGACAGGGGCATAGATGGAAATACCTCCCTCAGAGGGTGTTTGGAGAGGGAGAGGTCAGGGCCCTGAAGATTCAGGTGGGCAAGGGTGAAAGAGAGGCAGAGGAGTGTGCCAGCTCTGAGACTGAGAAGGAGTGGCCAGAGAAGTGGGAGAAGGGCAGAAATGAGTGGTGTTTCAGCAACTGGAGGGACACAGGGTTTTGAGGAAGTAGCTGGCAAAGTGGTTCTGTGGCCTTGGACAGACAGACGTCCAGGAGGTCATGATCCCCTCAAATTGTGAGATGAATGTCCAATTGTGTACATTTCAGGGGAGGACTGGGGTTTAGCTTCCTCAGATTCAGGAAGAGTAAGAATCTGGCTGGGACTGGTGGTTGAGACCACAAGGGCAAATGAGATTACCCCGGGGAATTGTGCAGAGTAAGGAAAACAAAGAAGAAAAGGGGGCTCCGGCCTGGCCCTGAGGAACTTTAGCAACAGGGCTGTGCAGATGAGAGGGGCTGGGGAGACAGAGCAAGGTGGAGTGGGTAGAAGGGAAAGAAGGGATAGCTGGTTTTGTTCAGTGGTTAGAGCGTTGGCCTGAGGATTGAAGGGTTCCATGTTCTTTTCCGGTCAAGGGCACATACCTTGGTTGCAGGCTCGATCCCCCATCCAGGTCGAGGCATGTGTGGGAGGCATGAGGGTGTGTGCAGGAGGCAACCAATCAATGTGTCTCTCTCACATCGATGTTTCTCTCTCTGTGTCTCTCCCCCTCCTTTCCATTCTCTCTAAAAATCAATGGGAAAAAAATCCTCGGGTGAGGATTAACAAAACAAAACAAAAAAAGAGGGGGAAGAAGGAAGGGTGGGGAGAGGACAGAGTTAGGGAGAAGGGGTAGGAGGAGAGGGTCATTCAGGAAGACAGGATTCTGGAGATGAGAGCAAGCAGCCCTTCCTACTGGTCCTAGAGTAGTCTGAGCAAGGGACCAGGGTGAGCCTGCTTGCAGTGAGGGTGAGGGTCGAAGGGGAGATGAGATGAGCAGGCCAGTCCCCAGAGTGTACATTCTTCTTGTGAGAAGCTTGGCTGTGCTGTGGGTTGAGGCTGGAGGAGGGGAATATGCTGGTGTGGTATGCATAGTCCAGGGAGAAGTATTTTCTTTTTAATAATACGATAGACTTGTGCAGATTTGAAACGTATGGGGAAGGAGACAGGGGATCAGAGCCAGTTACAGAAGGACAGAGAGAAATGGAAAGAGAGACAGAGATATAAAGAGTGATAAAAAGATTTAGAGTCAGAATCTAAGATGGATGATAGGGAATTAGAGCAAAACAGGGAGAGGGGCCCTGTCTGCATTGTTTGGGCTCACCCCCTCCCCAGGAGGCTGGAGAGACTTTGGGGAGGGGAGGAGGGTGTCAAAGAGCCAGTGGAGAGATGTGCTCTGGGGCCCAGGCTGCACAGAGGAGTGGTGGTAGCCTGGTTATACTATTGTTTTTCATTTTTCTTCTGGTTACCTTTGTAACAATGGATTCTATAGCTCTATTTCTTCATTTTTCAAGTAAGTAATTTATGCTGTGGTTTTCACCAGTCTGTTCTGCTTCCTCATTTATTTTTTGGCTCTGTTTTCTAACTTCTTGAGTTAAAAGCCTAATTTGATTATGTTTGTTCCATTACCTGTACTTAATATCTCCACCCTAACTACGCAATTTATTGTTTCTTCTACCTCCCACCTACCGGCAGTCATTCTTTTCTTGTTACATTTAAAAAAATTGAGTTTTAGAGAGAGAGAGGAAGGGAGAGGGAGAGAGACAGCCTCCTGCATGACTCCCACTGAGGATCAAGCGCGCAACCCAGGCATGTGCTCTGACTGGGAATCGAACCATGGTCTCATGGTTCATAGGTCAACACTCAACCACTGAGCCATGCTGGCCAGGCTGTTGTTACATTTCCAATGTTGAAGACATGGCTCTTCTGTTCCAAAAGCATAACTAAGTCTTCCAGGCTTTGCATATAGATTGATTCTAAAACTGAAAATCACTACACACTATTTGCATTATTGTGACTAAGTGAATCAACAGAGAGAACATGTCCAGGACATATGGCAGCCTATAGGATGCCTGTGTACATGAGAGAGAGGTGATCCTTTCAAGCAGTTACTGGGTGGCTGCAGTCCTGTAGTTGGGACTTGACAAGTGAGCATGTCTTGGATTATAGCCCCCACTTGCTCTTTTGACTCGGCAACTTTGTGCTGTCCGCCAATTTCTTTCTTTTTTCATTTAAATTCTTTTTTTTAAAATATATTTTATTGATTTTACAGAGAGGAAGGGAGAGAGATAGAGAGTTAGAAACATCGATGAGAGAGAGACATCGATCAGCTGCCTCCTGCACATCTCCCGCTGGGGATGTGCCCGCAACCCAGGTACATGCCCTTGACCGGAATCGAAC
>NW_006292441.1:342024-350591 GCF_000327345.1 Myotis davidii
CTGACCGCCCCCCCCTCCCCGCCCCTTGCTATGCACCAATTTCACAGCCCTATGTGGCCGCCCTGAACATCTCCCCTTTGGGTCAGCTGGGGTTCAGACACAGGTTGAATATGAAATGGTGTTCTCTGTATCTAATCCAGGTCTGGGGCCTGAGACTATCTCAAGGCAAAGGGCTTGAATAAAGGTAATACCTGGAATTGCCAAAATAGAGAAGAGACGTGACTGAAAACCACTACCCAGCCTTGGTCTCCTGATATCTTGTCATTTCTGTTTTATGGTGGTGAAAACAATAAAATATTATCTCACCCAAAGCAGCCCCATTGATAAGGACTGACCTTTAAAACACTGTAAAGTAGTGCCTACTCCATTGTGATTTTATGAGGATTAAATGAGATTTGCAAAGAGATTTTGCTAATGAGATTTTATAAGCACTATTGACTGGCAATGAATGCTCAATAAATGTCAGCAAATTAACTTAGGATGAGTTAGTCACCCAGAGTAAAAGGTTTAGCGGGGAATGAAAAGACAGAGATGGGGCTGCGGGGCATAATGTTGGGCATCCAATAAGCCTTTAATAAGTAGTTACTGATGCCCAACTGATTAGGACATGAGCTTGAGAGGCAATGTGGAGTGGCCCTAGAAGCTCTGATGCTGGAGATAGGGAACTAGAATCATTGGCTGTGCCTCTTGTACAAATAAGGCTTCCTTCTCTCTGGACCACAGGTTCTTTTTAAAAAATATTTTTATTGATTTCAGAGAGGAAGGGAGAGAAAGAGAGAGATAGAAACATCATGATGAGAGAGAACTATTGATCGGCTGCCTCCTGCACTCCCCCTACTGGGGATTGAGCTTGCAACCCAGGCATGTGCTCTGACTGGGAATCGAATCGTGACCTCCTGGTTCATGGGTCAACACTCAACCACTGAGCCATACTGGCCGGGCTAGGCCACAGCTTCTTTATCTACCACAGGCAATCACAATCCTTCCGGCCATCTGCAGCTCCCTGAGCAGTGGTAAAGCAACTATTTGCGAGATTGCTTTGGAAAGCCAAATGCATTTTCTTTAACAGTGTATTGATCATCTGGGAATTACACTGAGGCTATTAGGCCAACAGCCATTAAATGGGTAAAATTACTCCTGGTGTCACACAAAGGCCTTATAAGGGGCTCATAGAAGCACATAGTTTTAAGAGAATTAATTTTCAGAGCCTCAACTTCAATATTTCCTCTTTTCTAATACACTGATCTGCCTGAGTACCACTTCTTCTTCATCCCCCTTCCTTTAACAATCCTCTTTCTCTCTCTTTACAAAGAAGGGCAGATCTCACACACATCCAAACTCTTACCCTAGGGCCCTATCCCTGGAGTGTCAAAAAGCTTCTGGGTATCCAATAAAGGGGGAATTCCAAATACTTGTTTTAGTGTTGAGAAACTGAGTTATTGTACTACTAGGAAATACATCTTTTTGTGAACCAGATGTTTTCCAATTCTTTGCTCTCAACAAAATGGAAAAGAAGAACCTAATGGATTTGGCAGTTGGTAAATCATTCTAAATGATTTTGATGGTGGATCAGTATGTAATTTTTAGCATATAATTATAAGGAGTTCAAAGAATTGAGTGACATTGTTATAACACAGCCTCTTCCATTTCCGTCTACTTACTTACTTATCAGTGCTTAAATCTGTATAAATTAAAAACAGGAATAGGAGTGTTGCTTAATGCTGTTTCATTCTAGCAGTAAATTATATTGATCTGTGGATACATGAACTAATTTTTAAAAAGCTCCATTTATCTCATTAAGGCATGCATGTCCAAATTATTTTTACCTTTTATGCTATTTTAAATGGTAATTTATGTTATTTTTAAATCAATTATATACTAACAATTATCATCATAGTAACAACTCAGTCTTTTAAAAAAACTCTTTATTGTTGAAAGTATTTCATAGGTCCTTCTTTTAACCTCCAGTCCTCCCCTGCCCCAGGCCCTCACCACCCCATTGTCTGTGTCCACGGAAATAACAACTCAGTCTTGAAGGAAAAATTTAATACTTTGAGACGTATAGTCCCAGAAGATAAAAAATGTTATAGTAGTTGTTGTCGTTGTTGCTGCTGAGATATGTGGTAACAGGGTGATCAAGAAATAATGTTAAAACATAAAAATATTTTAGGAAGATAAAATTCTGTGGGGGAAGTGGAATGTAAATCCAGTTGAAGGAGAAATGCTATAAAATTTCTGATAGTCATATGGCTATGGATAGATTTAAAAGAATGATGCGACAGTTGAATTGAAATGTGTATAGTGAGCTGAAAATGACAGCCTTTGAAAGTTGTTAAATATGATGAAAACATTTCAGATGCCAACTGAAAAATATACAAGGCGATAGAGTTTTCCAAGATCCTTTTAAATGGGATGTAAGCAAAAACATAAAAGGCCATCATGCTTGCCTGAGGCCCGTGATTCTTTTGAAGGTTAGTGCCAAGCCCTAAGATCTCTACAGAGGACTTTGTGCTCTCTTACTTTTGGAGACTTCACTGCGTAACTTTTCAAACAAACTAAAATGCCTCCACATATCTCATCTATAATAATAAAAGCATAATATGCTAATTAGAATGGACATCCTTCTAGATGTCCTTCGGGACGACCTTCCAGATGAAGCCGGGGCTGCAAGGGAAGCCCAAGTCCTGGGTGCTTGCTGGTGGCCGGAGGGAAGCCAGTGCCTGCAGCGGGGGAAGAAGGCCTACTCTTACACAAATTTTGTACATTGGGCCTCTAGTTAAATATATGTTCCTTGTGTAACACATTTTGAAAGCATTGATATAGTTTTGCTTTTTGAAAACATTTGTCTATAAGTAACTCATTCAATTTATAATTGGGTTAGATTTCCCAGCAATAAATTCTGCTGACTTGGGAACTTTTGTGATGTAAGAAAGTCTAATCTAAAAGTTGTTTTCAAATGTTTCTCTGAATTTATTAGATTCTCTATTTTATAAGTTCTACCTTAATTTGCATTCCCATGTACGATTGGTATGAGAATGATAAAAAAGCCAGCCTGTAAATCAAACTAAGTGAAAAATTATAGAAAGTTTTGTTTTTCTTCAGATTCAATTGAATTCAACTTTATCCCTTGGGGTACTCTTGCTATGCAAATGTTGCTTACTGTTGCAAGCAACTGTCTGTGGAATAGTAAGTGAGAAGTCCTGAACATGAGATACATGTGAGCATTTTATTTATCTGGAAAAAGAGAGTGAGTGTATCATCAATATTTGATTAAGCCCTAACTGATTTGGCTCAGTGGATAGAGTGTCAGCCTGTGAACTGAAGGGTCCCAAGTTTGGTTCCGGTCAAAGGCATGTACCTTGGTTGCGGGCATATCCCCAGTAGGGAGTGTGCAGGAGGCAGCTGATCGATGTTTCTAACTCTCTATCCCTCTCCCTTCCTCTCTGTAAAAAATCAATAAAATATATTTAAAAAAATATTTGATTAACCAGGAGAATCTTGTTATATTGAGACATGTTAATGTTAAATAACTTTATGCCATTGAGGATAGTTTTAATTTCTCAAGCTAGTCTATTTGGCCCTTAGCTCTAATTTCCCGTAGAAATGGGATATATTCAGCATTTTTTAGCATTTCAAACCTCAAACCTGTCTTCATTATCCAGTGAGCAGATATAAGAAGGGTGGGAAACAAGCAAAAAAGATCCAGTCCAAGAGGCACAATTTCAGGCTTGATTTAACAGCCTTAGATGATCCTTTCTTGATAATCCATATTGACATTGGTTACATTCAAAAGAACTTTCTGTACTGGATTCCTCAATCAGTTGGAATGGACAAATGAATATAGGTATAGGAGCTAAATGCCACAAATAGAGAACAATACAGATACACAAGTAAATACTTAAGATGAAAAGTCAGTTCTTTTTTCTTTTTAAACTATATTTTTATTTATTTTAGAGAGAGAGAGAGAGGAAGGGAGTGGGATAGCGAGATAGACACATCAATGAGAGAAAGGGGACATATGTAATACTTTCAACAATAAAGATAAAAAACTAAGAAAGAGAAACATCAATGACAGAGAAACCTTAATTGGCTGCCTCCTGCACGCCCCCTACTGGGGATCCAGCCTGTAACCTGGGCATGTGCCCTAACCCGGAATCGAACCAGGGACTTCTTGATTCATGGGTCGATGCTCAACTACTAAGCCACATTGACTGGGCAGTTCTTTTTTTAAAATATTATTTTTTAATTACAGGTTACATTCAATATTAACTTGTATTAGTTTCAGGTGTACAGTATACTGCTTAAACAATTATATACTCTCCAAAGTGACACCCCCTGATGTTCCCAGTACCCAACTGGCAACATGCTTAGTTATTACAATATTATTGATTGTATGCCCTATGCTATACTTACATCCCCTGACTATTTTATAATTACCAATTCATACTGCTTAATCCCTTCATTTTTTCACCTGGCCCCCCAAACATCTTCCTCTCTGGCTACCATCAATCAGTCTGTTCTCTATCTACGAGTCTGTTTCTGTTTTGTTTGTTCATTTATTTTGTTTTGTTCTGTAGATTCCACATATAAGTGCAAGCATATGGTACTTGTGTTTCCCTGACTGACTTTTAAAAAATATATTTTTTAATTGATCTTTTACAGAGAGGAAGGGATAGGGATAGAGAGTTAGAAACATTGATGAGAGAGAAACATCGATCAGCTGCCTCTTGCACACTCCCCACTGGGTATGTGCCCACAACCAAGGTACATGCCCTTGACTAGAATCGAACCTGGGACCCTTGAGTGTGCAGGCCGACGCTCTATCCACTGAGCCAAACCAGTTAGGGCACCTGACTGACTTTTTTCATTAAGTATAATACCCTCTAAGACCTAGAGTCTAGGTCCATCCATGCTGTTGGAAATGGTAAGTTTTCAATCATTTTTATGGCCCAGTAATATTTCATTGTATATATGTACCATCTCTTCTTTACCCACTCATATATATCTAGAAGTGGAATTGTTGGGACATAAAGCAATTTAATTTTTAATTTTTTGAGGATGCTCCACATTGTTTTCCACAGTGGCTGCACCAAATCTGCATTCCCACCAGCAGTGCACGAGGGTTCCCTTTTCTCCACATCCTTGCCAACAGTTGTTGTTTGAGGATTTATTGATGATAACCATTCTGACAGCAGTGAGGTGATATCTCATTGTGGTTCTAATTTGTATTTCTCTTATGATTAGTGAAGTTGAGCATCATTCATATGTTTATTGGCCATTTCTATGTTCGCTTGGGAGAAGGGTCTATTCAGGTCTTTTTCCCACTTTTTAATTGGGTTGTTTGTTTTTCTGTTGTTGAGTAGTCAGAGTTCTTTATAAAAGTTGGGTATTAACCCCTTATCAAATGTATCATGGTGAGTATTCTCCCAATCAGTAGGTCATCTTTTCATTTTTTGATGGTTTCCTTTGCTGTGCAAAACCTTTTTAGTTTGATGTAGTCCCATTTATTTATATTGCTCAGATTTTTTATCATAAATAGGGGAATTTTGTTAAATGTTTTTCTGAATCTATTGATATGATCATATTATTTTTATCTTTTATTTTGCTTATGAGATATATCATGTTCATTGATTTATATATATTGTATCCTAGGAATAAATCCCACTTGGTCATGGTGCATGATATTGTTAATGTATTTGCTGAATTCAGTTTGCTATTATTTTGTTGACAATTTTTGCATCTCTATGTTCATTGGAGATATTGTCCTATAATTTTATTCCTTTGAAGTGTGGAGAGGGTAATCTTAAAAGTTATTTCTACATTTGACTTTCTGTGGGGAAAAATAATAACATCGGTACCATATTTGTGTCAAGCCTTGAGCTGGGCACTAAAAGTGTGTGTAATATACATGTAAATACACACACACATACAGAAATACTTTTTTTTTAATCACATAGCCCTGCAAAATAGGATTAATTCCATCCAATGTACAGAGCAGAGACTGAAACTTAGAGGGAGGAACTGACCTACTTGAGGTCATATAACATGGGAGAAGGAGATGGTGTGTGTGATCACCCCTCAAGTGGGTAACCGTGGAGGAGACCCTTGCAAGACCTCAATCAGTCTGCACCGTCCAGCTATTTGTACTAGGTGTCTGTCTGCTGCTGACCTCAGAGTGGCCCTTGAGTTCTAGTCTGGGACCCCGGAGACACTGGTGATGTTCAACTACCCTCTAGACATCTCAAGGGTTTTTAGGCTCCAATGTGAATAGGTACTCAGACAGCCAGTGACCAGGTAAGAACCAGATAAGAAAGCTGAGTTAAGGGTAGAGACTAAATGCAATATTCTCTTCCTGGTCTTTCCCTCTGAAGTTTACCCATCTTTGAAGGTACAGACCAAGCTTCACTTCCTCTCGAAGCCCTCTCATCCTTAAACCTTGTTCTAGGGTTTTTGGTGCTGTTTTCCAAAGGGCTCTTGTGTTTGGGAAGCACTACAACCAGCCTGGAAGGAGGGCAGGGAAGAAATCTCTCTCTCACCCACTACGCTTTCTTTCTAGTGCTGCTAGCTTACCATTCTTGGGAAATACTTATTGAGCAATTAGTTGCAGAATAAGGGGCTCCATTGTAGAAGCCCTGGGTAGAGTGGCAGTAAGCCAGGCATAAGGGGTATTTACCACTATTTTTGGTTACCACTTCCTTTCCTGTTCCCTGCCTTATGAGCAGAACCCACCTGCCACCATGGAAGCTGTAAAAGCCACCTTTTCACTCGCCTAGCCTCCTTTGCAACTAGGTCTTGGACACATGGCTAGACTCCACCAATTGGATAGGCTTATCCTAGACTTGTAATCAGGAGTTAATGCTTAAGGAGCTGCATGGAATCTATTCTGGTGATGGGTTAGTGCCATCTCAGTAGCTACACCTTGTTTCCAGAGGCAGTGGACGGGTCAGTTGGGTGGGAAGTGCAAACGGTGGTATCCAGTTTCTTTGGTGTCATGAGAAGTGTCTCCCCTGGGAAAATTCTGAGGTGGTATTCTGGGCATCATTCCTGGCTATGTTGTCTCTGTATCTGGTTTTCCAGCTCTCTCAGACTCTGTAAGCTATTTAATACCTGTTTAACAAATTCCTTTCTACTCAGATCAGCCAGAGTTTATTTCTATTGCTTACAGCTAAGACACATTGGGAGTTTTGGTCCTGGCTCTGCCATTGACTTGCTTTGTCCTTCAGAGTAAATCATGCACAATCTATTGGTCTCACTTTTATCCTCTGTTAATAGCAGCATTGCCAAATTGTGGATTCTACCCAACTTACATAAAGGATAGAGTGAATTGAGTGTTATGACAGCAGTCGTTTGCTACTACAAAGAAAACGATCACCTTCAGAGCTCACCACTGTCTTCTCATTTTGTGTCATGGCTTCTAGGAAGCTCTAGCTTTTTGCTTGCATTGCAGTAGCTTTATCCTGCATAGGTCTTCTGGTACAATTACTACTGGGTCCTTATTCCTTTGACCTGGTTTATAGTGTTTATGATAGCCATACCATTTATTCTAATGTAGTGATGTGATTGGTGATCTTTCCTGCAGCCATTTCACCCCTAATCCAATAAGGAGCTGCCATGTAGTCTTGTGGAGCTCCCCCAACCCTTACATCCAAGAATGGGCCCAGATTTGGCTTAAGCCAGGTAGCACACACCCTATATCCCAGGACACAATGATTGGTTCTAAAGTGGGTATGGACCCAAGTTAGAGTGAAGCTCAGGACTTTTGTTTAGTGATCATTGCTGCTGCAGTCATCCTGTGATTAGGGGAGCCAAGCTTAGGGTAGAGTGACTCTGTGAAAGGCATAGTAGAGAGATAGAAAGAAGCTGGATGTTGCCTTGGTAAACTGCTTCAGTATTCATCTTCAGATGAATACGCTACTTCTTTTTATTTTTAAAAAACGAATATATTTTTTATTGATTTCAGAAAGGAAGGGAAAGGGGTAGAGAGATAGAAACGTCAACGATGAGAGAGAATCATTGATCGGCTGCATGCCCCACACTGGAGATCGAGCCTGCAACCCAGGCATATGCCCTGACTGGGAATTGAACCTTGACTTCCTGGTGTATAGGTTGACACTCAACCACTGAGCCTCACCAGCCAGGTTAAAATCTACCCTACTGATTTTTTTTTCAGTTGTTGAGCCAACAACTTCCTTTTATTAAGGCAATTGAGTTGGATTTCCTACTGCTTGTAACCAAAATCATCCTAACAAAGAAATCTATGAAATTTCAAGACATTTGGAGAAAGAGGTGAGATTAATTAATAGATGTTTGGGAAGCCTACAGACACTTTAAACTAATGTTGACTCCCCACCAAAGCCTACCTCTTTTCCTGTGTTCCCTCATCTTAAGAAATAGCTGCATCATTCACCTAGTTGTCCACGGTAGAAATAAACATGGAAGTCATGCTAGACTCTTTTCTCTCTCACCTGAAATTAAATCAGTTGTCATGATTTCTCCCTTCTGCATGTTTATTATCTCTGTAATCTGCCTGCTTTACAAAATATTTTATTGATTTCAGAGAGGAAGGG
>NW_006292441.1:350726-379297 GCF_000327345.1 Myotis davidii
TAAACCATGATGCCCTGGTTCATAGGTGGATGCTCAATCATTGTGCCACGCTGGCCGGGACAATCTGCCCTCTTTAACCCATTGTCACTGCCCTAGTCCAGTGTTTCTGTGCCTCAGAAACTATTTCCCAGTGTTTGTGTGTCCTAGTATCTGTAGTTTTAAGTGTTCGCTACAAGTGCCTGTGTTTTTCAGTGTTTGTGCTTTTCAGTCCCAATTTCTGAGGACTCGAGTGTTTGTGTGTTCCATTATCTGTGTACAACATTTGTATGTGTCAACATCTATGTGTCTCAGTGTCTGCATGTCCCAGTGGTTGTTTGTATCAGTGTCTGTGCACCCTGTTTTCCTCTGCTTGGGTGTTTCAGTGACAGGGTCTCCCAGTGTCTGTACCTCCAAGTGTCTATCTGTCTCAGGGGCTTTCTCCCAATGTCTATACACCCAAGTGTCTGTGTATCTCAATGCTTATGTATCCAAGTGTATTTGAACCTCACTATAAGTCCCAATTTCTGTGTCTACCTCAACTGTGCACCGTATCTGTGTGTTGAAAAGACTGTGAGTCACAGTGTCTGTATATTTCCCAGTATCTGTAATGTAGATCAGTGGCCGCCAACTGGTGGTCCATGGACCACTGGTGGTCCGTGAGGTCCAAAAGGTTGGAGACCACTGTTGTAGATCATAGCCTCTCTGTACTTTAATGCCTGGGTGTCCTATTATCTGCGTTCCTCAGTTTCTATATGTCTTAGCATTTGTGTACCCCCGTGGCCATTTGCATGTTGCATGTGTCGCTTAGTTTCAGTGTTTCCGTGTGCCTCCGTATCTGTAGCCCAGTGCCTGTGTGCCTCAGTGTCTGTATCTATTGTTCGTTTCCCAGTGTCAGCATATTACTGTATGTTTCTAAGCTTCATTTTTGTGTGCTTTAGTCTCTGTACCCCAGTTTCCTGTGTCCCAGTAGTGTGTATCCCAGTGTGTGTGTGTGTCTGTCCCAGGTTCTATGTGTCCTTCTGCCTGTGTATCCCAGTGTCTGTGTGTACCTGTGTAGCAATATCTGGTCCCATTGTCTCTGTCCACCAGCATCCCTGTATGTTCTGATATCTGGTCTAATGTCCATGTGTGTTAAATGTTGGTATGTGTCAGTGTCTCTGTGGATGTTAGTGTCTGCCTGTTTCCAAATGGCTATGTGTATCATAATATCTGCACCAGCAAGTTTTTGGTTGTGTTCCAATGTCTGCATATTTCAGTCTCCCAAGGTTTTTGTGTCCCAATGTCTGTGTTCTGGTGTCTGCGGTTTCCATTGTTTATTGTGGTCCAGTATCTGCATGTCCTTGGCCCCCATAAGTCTGTTTGTGTCCCATTCTTTATGAATTCCTGTGTTGTACATCCTATTAGTCTATGTGTTTCAGTGTCTGTGTATCCCCATCTCTGGGTGTCCTTCAGTCTCTGTGTGTATCACTCTGCTTCTATGTCCTCATCTCTGTGTGCCCCTTATCTCTGTGTTTTAGTGCCTTATGCATCTTGTCCTTTAATGTACTTGAGAGTTTGCACATCCTGAGCCTCTGCAATCTACTGTCTGTGTCTCCCTATCTTAGTGTGCCCATGGATCTTTGTGTCTCATTGTCTGGGCATGCAATGAGCCTCTGTGTTCAAGTGTTTGTGCATCCCTTTTTGTGCATCACTGAGTTTTTGTGTCTTCCTGATACTTGACAAGTCCTTGAATCTTTGCATGTTCTTGTGTCTTTGCATGTGATCTAATGTCTGTGCATCTCTGTGTCTGGGTGTTCCTATCTCTATACTTCCCCAAGTTTTTGCATATCCCTGAACCTTGGTGATCCAGTTTAAGTGTATCCCCGAGTCTCTGTATTCCTGTGTATGGGTATCTTTCTCTGAGCATCTGTATTTGTGTCTGTGTTCATGAACCCATATATGCCTTCTTCCATGTGCCCTTTGTTGGTGAGTTCTTGAGTCTGTCTCTCGGACTTTGCTCTCCATGGCTGTGATTTGGTATTTATCTCACTTCTCCATTTAGTTTTCCCAGATTTTGACAGTGTCTTTGTATTATTGTTTCTTTAGTTGCTGTGGCTGTGTCTCAAGTTGTTCTGTTACTCAATAACTCTTTCTCCTTTTTAGCCCTTGATATTTTTCTCTGAGTCCCCATTACTGTGTTCTTGTTCCTATGAGTCTGTTTGTCAGGGTGTCTCTCTGCATCTGTTTCTTTTTCTGTCTGGCTCTGTCCCTGGTTTTGTTTTGAACTGACTCACCACCTCTGTGTCCCCATCTCTCTGTTTGTGTCTGGTGTTGGGATCCACATCTTTTTATTTTAGAGCCACTATCTCTGTGTTCCTGTGTCTGATTCACAGTTCCCATCCTTTCATTTTCATTTGTAGCTTTGGTTGCCTGTTTGTGTGTCTCTATTTCTGGGTGTGCCCAGGTATATCTAGATTCTGTGTCTTTGCATCCCTGCTTTTCTGGATAGATTTCCTTGTCACTGTGTCTCTGACCATTTGCTTATGTTCTGTGTATCTGTTTCTATGTGTCTATCTTGATCCTACCAGATGTGTCCCTGTGTTTCTGTTCTTATGTCTAGCTTGTATCCAAATGACTGTATTTGTGTGTCCATATGCCCATTTCTACTTTTTCTAGGAGCTCTGTCTCTGAATTCCTGTGTCCCTGCCACAGTGTCCCCATTATACCTGGAATCCACTTGCCTGTCCTTATATCTCTGTTACCTTGTCTGACCCCCATCTCTTTGCTGGTTTTTGTCACTGTTCACGTGTCTGCATACCCATGTCTTTGTCACTGGATCTCTAAATATATAAATCTGTGCTGTTGTCTCATTCTTAGTGTGTTTGTCTGCATGTGACTGTGTCCTTGAGTCTTTGTCACCAAGTATGGGTCTGTGTAACGTCTGTTTCTACATACTTATAGGTCTCTGGCCCTGTGTTCTCTTCTCATCCCCAGCGCCATATACACAAGTCAGCATGTCAGTGTATCTGTGTATTTCTACTTCTTTCTCCTTGGTGTCTTGGACTATGGTCTTGACTGATGCCTCCTGATTACCTTTGTCTTTATGTATTGCTGTATGTCTTGACACTTCTGCTCCTGTGTCTGGATCTCTGTGCATATGTATCTCTTAGTTTTTATGTTGTTATGTTTCAGTGTCTTCATAATAGTCATTGTGTGCCTATCCCTGGTGATCTTGTTTTTGTCTCCCTGCCTCTCTGTGACAGGGACAGCACCTCAAAATGGGGATATATAGGCCTAGCAAGAGAACTCTGGGTTTATGTCCCTGATGCTCTCACTCTGGCTCCCTGTCCCCCTCTTTGTATGCCTATGTTTCCCTATGTCTATTCTCTTAGTTTTAAGATCCTTATGCCTTGTGTTTCTGAATGTCTCTACCACAGTTTCTCCATCTGTGTCTGTGTCCTTGTTGGTGTCCTTGTGTGTGATCCTGTCTTTAGTTGTATGTATGTGTGCGTGTGTCTCCTGCTGTGTCATTGGTTCCTTTTTGTTCATTCATTCATCCATTCATTCAGCAAATATTTACTAAGTACCTATTATGTGCCAAGCACTGAGGATACATAGATGATTCAGAAAAGGTCTTTGCCCTCAAAGAGCTCACAGTCTAAGTCAGGGATCCAGACAAGTAAACTGATAATTACTACATAGTATGATAAATGCTATGAGCTTAGATGGGATGGGGTGAGCTTTAGGAACATAGACAGGGACTGAATTCAATCCAGAGAGGGGCTAGGGAAGGCCTTCTAGAGAAGATGACAACTAAGACTTGAAGGATGTGTAAAATCCACCTACATGAAGACAAGGAACAGGGTCTCATGCAGAAAGAAAAGCACATGCAAAGGCCCAGTGGTGGGAGAGAACATGGTTTGTTAAGGGAACCCCAAGAGCCTTAAATACACCATGGGAGCCAGAGACGGTTGTGAGTAGGGCCAGCTGCTCTGTCAGTTTTTTGTTTCAAGAAAGTCATCTCTAAAGCTGGTGTGGAGTATGGATTGAAGAGAGTGGACACTGGAGACAGGAAGAACTGTGAGGAGGCAAGAGTCCCTAAGTCTCTAGGTCCATAGATACACATGTCTGTGTGTATTTGTATGTCTTTGTATATGTGTCACTTAGTGCATGTGTATATGTGCTTCCTTGTGTGTGTCTTCATGCTCCTAGGTCTTTGTTTCTGGCTCACCCCTTGCCCTGGCCTCTGAGTCTCCCAAATTCAGGTCTCCTGGTGCTGGGGTTCAGGGGCCATCACAGGACATAGGCAAGGTAGGGGCGGCCCAGCAGCTGACAGCAGCCTTGGTGAGTCCTTTAGCAGCTTCTTGCCTAGAACCACAGGCACATCTGGGCCTTGGTGCCTCCGCAGGAATGGCCCCGTAGACCCTGCCACCAGTTGGATGTCTGCGTGCTGGAACTGCCCTGAGGGAGGAAGGTGCAGAACCAGTCAGGACACTGGCCTGAGTCCCCACTGAGAACTCTGAAAAGATCCTAATGCAGGAAATCTAAAGGAAAAGAGGGAGGGATGAGAGGAAGCAAAGGCCTGGAGGAGGGAAGAGGCTGGACGTTGTGGGAAATGAGCAGCCAAATGGGACAGGAGTGTATTATGGAAGGAGTGTATCAAGGCAGCAGAAGAGGAATAGTCAGGTGTGGAGGCAGAGAAGGCAGATTGGAGGGAAGGATAGGAGAGGAGTGGGGAGGCCCAGAAGAAGTAAGAATATATGTCCAACCCAGCATCACTGCCCAAACTCTTTGGTGTGGGCCTCTGCTCAGGTTCTGCCAATGTCTTCTGACCTACAGTCTGACTTCCTGCAGTCCCCCTTCACAGAAATCCCAGAAGGATCTTTGTTACACTCATATCTGACTGTATCTTTCTCCTGCTTATAACTTTTTATAGTTCCCCACTGTCTTCAGGATAAATCCAAACTCCTCATCCGGGCATTCTGCTCTGACCACTCAGGCTCCATTTCTTCTAACCTCCATTCTTTTCCTCTACCACTTTTGGTCAGCCTTTTGGACTATGGGTCTCTCTCCTCCAGGGGATTTTTCTTTGGCTCTAAGGCTGGGCAAGGTGCTCCACTCTGGGTTCCTCCATTGCCTTGGTCTGCTTTATATCAGTACTAATAGGTCCTGAGATCACTATCCAGGTCTGGGTCTGTATTCTCCCCAGGCCAGGAGCTCCCCAAGGGTAGACCTTGGCTCTGTTTTTCTTTGTAGTTGAGGGGCGGGTAGGGCAGGGTCCTGGGTGCTCACTGGCCTTTCACCTTGGCAGAGTCTCTCTTGGGACTGGTGCTCCCTGGCCCTTCTCAGCCTCAGCATACACTTACCCAGTAGGCCACGGGCCAAGGTGCTAAGGCCTGAGCCATTGACCACATAGAACCCCAGATGGGGTAGTTGCAGGCTGCTGGGGTGCCTGTAGCGGTGCCGGAGGATTAGGAACTCGAGGTGGCGCCCAAGGCGGAGGGTGAGGCGGGCTGCAGCAGCCACGTGGAGCTCCAGCTGGGACCTCCTCAGCAGGGCAGGCTGGTCCCAGGACAGAAGCAAGGTACCCTCGCCTTGCACAGATATGGAATTGCGAGTGATGTTGATAGTGTAGGCCCGGGGTTTGTCTGTGGTGACTGTGATGATCTGAAAGTAGGTACGGATCTGGTCCCTGTGGCCTGGCCTTGGTGGTGCCCCAAGCAGCTGTCCATGCACATGCAGCCCTGGAGAGAGAAGAGTCCGTGCCTGGAGCGTGGTCTTTCACATAGTCATTTATTTGGTCACCCACAGCTCAGACAGGGCCCAGGGCCCTGATTTGTGGTTAGAGAGCTAGCTCCTGGGGAAAGTGCTTCTACCACAGCCCTTCCAGCTGCTCCTTCCTGTACAATGCATGGGCATAATTGTAGCTTGTACATGTTCACCCCAGTGGGGCTGTTTGCGCGCATGTGTTTGCTTCTGAGTGTGTAAATTTATGTCTGATTATGTTTACATGGGTATCTCTGGACCTACCAGTACATCTGTACATATTTGCGGAAGGTGTTATGTTAGATTGTCTATTTTTTAAATATATTTTATTGATTTTTTACAGAGAGGAAGGGAGAGAGATAGAGAGTTAGAAACATCGATGAGAGAGAAACATCGATCAGCTGCCTCCTGCACATCTCCTACTGGGGATGTGCCTGCAACCCAGGTACATGCCCTTGACCGGAATCGAACCTGGGACCTTTCGGTCCTCAGGCTAGCACTCTATCCACTGAGCTAAACCGGTCCGGCTATTTTTTTTTTTTGGTTGTGTGTTTATGTGTGTCTCTGGATATGTTAGTGCTATATGTCTTGGTGAATAGTTTGTTGTGTGTGTCTGGTTGTGTGTTGGTAGATACTGATGTGTATCTGGGTGTGTCATGGTGAGTATTTGTGTGCATTGGTGTGTTTTGTATGTCTAGAGTAGCAGAGTATGTGTGTCTGTGAGTGTTGAATTCCTGAGTATTGGGATGAATCTGGGGTATCAGTGCATGTATGTCTGAGTGTGCTGATGTTTGTGTCATTGTGTATATCTGAGCATGTATTGTATGTCAATGTGGATCTGGGTACATAGTTGTATGTTACTGTGTGTGGGTATGGAGGATGTCAAAATATGTGTCTGGGTTTATATTTGTGTGAGTTTACTGTGTGCCCTAATGTATGTATATACATATGTGTGAGTGTGTTGACGTTAGAGTACGTTTATGTGTGTTTTCATGTGTCTGGGTTTTACTTGTGCTGTGTGTTTGTGAGGATTAGTCCAAAGATGTCTGGGGGTGTTGACATGAGTATATCTGTCTATGGTGTTATATGGAGTGGAGTCCTTGGGGCTCTCACCTGCCTTTGGGTCATCTATGAGCTGTAGCAGGTCCCCTGGGCGCCCATCCAGTGTGAAGCATATTCTCTCTTCTGAGCGTGGGATGTGGACCACAAAGTGGGGGTCCCCATCCACTGCAAGGCAGGAGACAAAATTCTGAGATTATGGCCTTAGAAGTAATGGGTGGGAGGAGAGGACAAGGGAGAGGAGGGGAATGTAGGGGGCCATGCCTATATCCCAAGAGAAAGCCCAGCCCCATTTTTGGTGCACAAGCTGTCCTATACTCACACAGTACAGTGACAGTGGCTGGCTTACCTGAGGATGAGAAGGTGAAGATGCTTGGTAACATGCCTGCAAACGAAAGGAGGACTGTGTTGGTAAGAGACTGATCTATCAAATTTCTAGGAACTCTGGAACACTCTGGCCTCTCAGTCATCTCCTCCCAGATACGGGTCAAATTCCTGAGCTTACATTTAAGTCTTTTCTGGAATCTAGCCCCTGTCTAGCTCTTCGCTCTTCTCTTTATGCTCCAGCCCAACTGAACTATTCTTATGCGTGTCCTGTCTGCTCTTGCTAGTGACCCATTGCTTTTGTTTTCCTCTGCCTGGAATGTTTTCTTTTCCTTAGCTACCAAGGATCCATTTCTAGTTATCTTTCCAGGCCAACTCAAATGCTATTTTCTCTTACTCTCTGCCTGGTAGGTAGAATCCTAAGATGGCACCCAAGATTCCCCAGTTGACACACCCTGTGAAATCTCCAGGACTGTGATATGATGATATATCACTCCCATAAAAAGGTTATGTTATGTGGTTCAGTGACCTTAAAATAGGAAGATTATCCAGATGGGCCTAACCTAATCACATGAGCCCTTTAAATATGGGTCAGAGAAGTCAGAGAGATTTGAGGTATGAGAAAGATTTGACATGAGATTCTCCATGGCTGTATTTAAAGATGGAGGGGCCCATGTAGCTAGGAATACAGAAGAGCTCTAGGACACAAAAGTGGTCCAGGTGGCCTCTAGAAGCTGAGTGACTTCCAATCAACAGCCAGCAAGCAGACAGGGATCTCAGTCCTACAAACACAAGGAATTGAATTTTGCCAACAACCTGAATGCACTTGGTAGATGAGAACTTAATCTGATAGACACCTTTATTTCCATTTTTGAGACCCTAATCCAGTGATGGTGAACCTATGACATGCGTGTCAGAGGTGACACGTGAACTCATTTTTTGGTTGATTTTTCTTTGTTAAATGGCATTTAAATATATAAAATAAATATCAAAAATATAAATCTTTGTTTTACTATGGTTGCAAATATCAAAAAATTTCTATATGTGACACGGCACCAGAGTTAAGTTAGGGTTTTTCAAAATGCTGACACGCCGAGCTCAAAAGGTTCGCCATCACTGCCCTAAGCAGAGAATCCAACTAACCTGTGCCCAGACTTCTAACATAGAAAACTGTGAGATAATTAAAGGGTGTTGCTTGAAGTTACTAAGTTTGTGGTAATCTGTTAAGCAGCAATGGAAAACTAATGCATTGCCTCTCCTCTGGACTCGCACAATGCCTATGAGAATGCTAACTGAATGGAAATGAAAGCTTAGGGATCTTGGTCAAATGGAGTTCCTTGTTCACCTTTGGCTAGCCCTGCAGAGCTCCCCTGAGATTCCATGCTGCCTCCAGGTCCTCCCAGGATCTCTTCAGAATTGTCTTCCCAATGTGGATTTCCTGCCAAGTGCAAAAGAAATGGAATAAATCTTTCACACTCTTAAGGCAAAGATGCTCTGGACCTACCAAAGGCATACTTGCATTCTGATTAGGAGTGTCATCATTGGCTTTCCAATTTGACTGGCATATTGCCAAGACTAGGACCTTATGCTCTCCACAGCATCGTAGTCTTTCAAGCTCATTTATGCTCAAAATTCTTCCTCATAGCACTCATTCATTCATTCAGCCACTGTTTAGGCATCAGGGATATAGTGGTGAATGAGGTAGTCATGATTTTTGACATGATAAAGTTCATATTTTAATCAGGGAGACAGACATAAGTGAAATAATAATTATCAATGGTGATATCCTATATATAATAAAGAGCTAATATGCTAATTAGACCAAACAGCCGAACGACCATCCGGAAGGTCCCAGATGAAGCTGGGGCTGTGAGAGCCCACCAGGGCTGCGAGGCTGCAAGGGCCGGCCAAGGCTGTAAGGGGCTGTGAGGGCCCAGCCCCTTGCATGAGTTCTGTGCATTGGGCCTCTACTATACTATAACAAATAATAGAGTGATTGGGGGAGTTAACAGATACTTGCCATAGTGTGGGGTGGTGGGATGGGTGGAAAGGACATCTGAGTTGAGATCAAAGTCATGAGCTGGAGTGTGAGTAGCAACAGAAAAGATGAGGGTGGTAGGAAGGGGACAGGGCAAGACAGGTCAGAGAGATTATCAAGCAGAGGGAACAGCTTGAAAGAGGTCCCTGAGCGGAGGTGCAAGTGGGAGCAGGGGCCATTGGAGGGCCAGAGAGGAGACCAGTGGGGCTAGAGTTCAGAGAGTGAGTGGGATAAAGTGAGGTCAGAGAGGTATGGGGTAGAGAGAAGGTCATGAAGGCCATAAATAGGACTTTGGGCTTCATTCTAGGTGTGAAGGGAAAATCTTAGGGGGTTAACTAGGGAAGGGAAATGAAGTAATCTATGTGTTAAAAGATCTGTTTGGCTGCTGTGGGAGAATGGCTAAGAGTTTCTCTAAAGAGAGCAGGGAGGCCAGTAAGGAGGCTAGAACAGTTGCCTAGGTGAGACACAATGGTATTCTGTCCTACAGTAGTGATAGTCGGGGTAGTGAAAAGTGGGTGCATTGGCAAATATATTAGAAGTAACATTATCAGTAACTGAACATGGATGAGATGTTGGGAGGGGGTGGTGGTGAGGGAGAGGAGCATGTCAAAGATGTCATGCCCAAATTTGTGTCCCTGTGAATTACTGCACCCCCAAGTGATTCTAATCCTGCCCTATAAGGTCACCCAGGAAATGTCACTCCTCTCAAGAAAGCAGAATAGTGGAGTGGTGAAGCACGTTCAGTCTGGGACCAGATTATGTAAATTCAAATCTCTTACTCTCAGTGTGACATGGAGCAAGTTACTTCACCTCTCTGTACTAAGAATTTATTGTGAGGACTAAATGAGGGACTAAACTAGACAGTAGCTGCACCTAGAAAGAGCTCAAAATCTTAAGTGTTATTATTTCACAGTTTTGGGGAAATTTAAAGATAATTGTCATCATCTTCCCTAATTTTTATACCCCTTTCATTAAACAGTGCTGTTCACACAACACAAAAGAACTAATCAGACCTCCCTTGCCCAGTGATGCTCCCATTTATAACCCCACACCCTCCCCTACTTGGAAAGCATGAGCAGTTGTTTTCTCCAACAAAGCAAATGTCAAAGCCCCAGCTTGTTTCTGTTTAGCCTCCTCAGTTTTAACATCCCTTCTCTCCTAAGGCCTCATTCTGTGCTTATGTGCTGAGGCCCAGAGAAGCTAAGTAGCTGGTTCAAAGTTTCAAAATAAGCAAGCAGCTGTACTATCACTGGAATCTGCACAAGTCTTGCACACTCCTAATTCCTGGTGCTCTCCATTCAGACCTCCCTCTCATGACTTTCCCTCTTGCCCATGACACTCACCATTTTCGTCAGGAGTGAGGAAGGTATAGAAAGCTGGTGGGTTCAAGGACTCCACAAACTTGGACTCCACCATTGACTCAGACAGTAGCTCCAGTTCCTCAGGGAGAATGAGCAGGCTGACTGCCTCAGGGAGGGTGCTAGAAGGCAGCAAGACTGGCAGGTTTGGGGGGCTGCCTTCTGGCATAGGCTTGGAGCTGTTGGGTAGACCCATTGTTGGTACTCCTGACACAGATGGTCCCAGAATTTCCCCTGTGCTTTGGGGCCCTGACAGCAGGCCATGCTGACGCAAGAGCCTTCCAGGGGGCAGCAGAGAGGGCAGTGTGGGGTGAAAGGGAGTAGGGATGGGTTCTCCAAGGACAGGGGTTGTTGTGTTACTGCTGGGGCTTGTGGGATTTGAGATTGTACTTGGGACTGTGCTTAGGCTCTGAGGAGGTGGGGGCCTGGGTCTGACAGGTCTGGAGGGTAATGGGGTTTTGGGTTTATTGGGGATTGGTGTCCTAGGTTTAGAAAGCAATAAGCTTGGGGAAGTTTGATGCGGTGGGACACTAGGTTTAAGAGGTGATGGGACTTTAGGTGTCTTGGGTAAGAGGATCCCAGGTCTAGGGTATGACAGGTTGCTTAGGGTCTTGGGAACAGGAACCTTTGGTCTGGTGTGTGGTGGGTATTTGGGGATCTGAAGTGTGGAGACACCAGGCCTGGGCCGTGGCAGATTTTTGGGTGACTGTGATGTGAGTACCTTAGGCTGGGGGTGTGAGGTGGCATCCAGTTTAGGTTGTGATGGAGCACCAGGTTTGGAATGCAATGAAGTGACATGTTTCATAGTGCCAACTTTGGACTGGAATGGGGTTGCAGGATTCATAGGTGAAACTTGTGTCTCAGAAATTATGGGTAATAGGGTCCCAGGGTTCTGGTGAGGTGGAATGCTGGGCTTCATAAGCACAAACGCACCAGAATTTGAGGGCACAAGGGCAGCAGGTTTTGTCCTGAGAGTTGGCTGAGCCAAGGTGCCAGAATTGTGTTGTGCTGGAATTTTGGGCCTTGGGTGTGCTGGGGTGGATACGGAACTAAGGCTTTGACCCAGGGGCTCCAAATCCCTGGAACTGCCCATCTTCTTTGTAGAGGCAGTAGTTGAGGATAAGTAAAACTTTGAGTTCACGAGCCTTGATTTGGGAGAGATCTTGGGCACCAAGGTTGGCCGGGCTGTGCCTGCCCCTAGGCCATGCCTGCTGGTGGAAGAGGACATGATGGTTCCTGGCCCAGTTGTGGTGGAAGTCTGTCTTCTGGCCTTCTCACTGGCCTCCTTGGGCTGCACCATGACCAATGAAGTCAGAGGTGTGACAAAGTTGTATTCAAGGGACAGGTTGAGGACTTTGGCAGCCAACAAGTGGCGAGTGGTGGTGTCACGGGCTCGGAAGCGTGCCTCCAGCAGTTCTCCAATGGTGACATAGGCCCAGAGGCGGCGGATGAAGTGGGCTACATTGGGGGCTGGTTCACCTGGGCAACCAAAGGCCTTCTGGCTGCTGTTGGTGGCCACCTCACTGTGGCGGGCCACGAGAAGCTGACCTTTGGGGCCACGGGCTGCCAGGTGGATGCCCAGTTCCTGCTCACCTGGCTGCACCAGGCCTGCCACCACCAGCTCTGAGCCACCAAAGTAGTTGGGGAAAAGAGCCCAAGGGGAGGCCCCAACCAAGCCGCCCAGGTAGTCCAGACGCACATCTGCCAGCAGAGGCATGGAGATCTCCTCATAGAGGCCCTGCAGCTGTAGGGCTGCATCGGTGTCTTCGTATATGCGCCGGGCTGCCCCTCGATTCTCCAGGGACAGGCGACGTAGCAGTGGGAAGTCAGCATCATCCCCAAAGGCCAAGCTGAAAAGGGCCACTCTGTTGTCCAGTGCCTGACGGACATTGGAGAGGATCACACTGGGAGTTGTCACACCAGCGGTGGGCTCCCCGTCTGTCAGGAAGATGATGAGAGGGATCCTCCCCACACTGGAGCCCCTCCCAGGCTCCTGGTTGCTATGGTTCAGCACTGAAGCAGCTGCCAGCAGAGCTGTGTTGATGTCGGTCCCTAATTGGGGAGCAGACTGTGAGACCATCTTTTCTAGTTACTTCTACCCCTATTGCAGACACACTAGACACCGCACCAATTTCCTAGTCATATCACCTGATCTTTGCTCAAACTCTTTCTACTGTTTATCCTTCCCAAGTTCCCACCTCCGCACAGGCTTCCTGAGAGCGGACAGTGGGGCCCGCTTGTCCTTGGCTTTTCTCACTCCCTATCTCAGACTGTGCTTTGCCTGTTTCTAGGAGGGAACGTTTCATTCTCTAGTCAGATTGGCAGCTCCTCAAGGACAGTACCCCACACTTCCAGGGCAAGAAAGGGCCGAATTGACCGGAAGCGATGGTGGGTGGGAGACTTCAGTAATTGTTTGAGAAACAATTGATCAAAAGCCAGAATCAGGGCAGCAACTTACTCAAGGCTTGGAAATAAATATCTAGATTATTGATTAAAAAAAAAAAACCTCTTAGCAAGTTCTTCTATGTGCTTTAAAGAACAGGAAACTTAGATCCAAAGGGGGACTATGCCTTAAAACAAATGGCAAAATCAGCTGTGCTATTTCCACTAGGAAAAGAAACCCAGAGGCACTTATTTGTGTAAAATGTAATCATGATATTCCGGGCACTGTGAGAGGTGAGGTGGATGGGGGAATGAAGGGAGCATTTTAAGAATTTCCCACATCACCACAGCCTGTCCATTTGGGTGGGTAGGTCTAATACTTACAACCATCAGCTTCCATGTGGCCCAGGTAGTCCTTGGCACTGTGTACATTCTGGATGGTGGCCTGGATGGAGCCTCCAGCTTTCCAGACACTAACCGTGTCAGAAAAGGAGATGATGTTGAAGTAGTCATTGGCCCGCAGGTCACCAAGAATCACATTCATGGCCTTTTTAGTCTGTGGGATATGGACAAAGTGAAGGAGATGGACCAAGACTTGAGGTCTTGTTCAAGTTTGAAAGGCTCTTTGTGTATAGGGTACTAAGATCTAGGACTCTCTGATTCCAATATCCTGTGGGTATAGGATTCTCAGGTCAAAATGCTCTATAGGCTCTATGGCCCAAAGCCCAGAACGACACTATCCAATGGCAACTTCTAGCCATGTGGAGTCTTTAAAAATGTAAATGTAAGTTAGTTAAAACCAAAGAAAAATTTCATAATTCTGTTAGTTTTTTTTTTCACTTGCATAGCCATATTTCAAGTGGCCAGTGGTTACTGTACTGGAAACTTCAGAATTTTAAAATAATTCCATCATCAAGAAGGTTCTATTGGACAGTGGTGGTCTGGAAGGTTCAAGCTCTATGCTTCCAGAGACTTAGAATTCATGTGTTCTATGGACCCCATGACCCAGAATTCAATGATTCTGGGGCCCTAAAGTTTAAGAGCTTTGTGATTCCAGGTCTTTATAGCTGTCTTTCAATGACCTTGCATGCTTGGTTCTGTTTCATCTAATCTGTTCTTCTACCTCACCCTCTGTTTCTTCCAGTCTGGTCTTTTCACCAGCCCCCAGATAACCCAAATTCTATTTTGTCTCCACAACTGTTGCTCTTGTTGTGTCCTTTAGACAACAGACCTTCCCACTTCCCCTTTACTTATTCATATTTTCACTGTTCCTTCAGTTGCTCCTTCTCTGGTCAGCCCTTCTTTGAATGCTTATTCTGACCCATGCCATTCACACCCAGACATTCTTTTCCCAGGCTGTTTACTGACTGTTTTACGTGGAATATTTTCATTCTCCATCCAGATATTGAGCCCTCTGAGAACAAGGCTTAGAATACTTCTTCCTCTTGGCTCCCTTCTCATGACACTACTTAGCACAGGGGTAGGCCCATAGGAATTGGGAACTGTGTTTCTAACTGGCTCTGAAGTCTATAGGGGCTTCAGTAAATAGGGCATGTGGATTCTAGTATTAGGTACCATTTATAGGATACTTCTATGTTCAAGGAACTGTGAAAAATGCTTTAGGTGCATCAGCTCATTTAATCCTCACAGCAACACAATGAAGAAGATACTAATATTATCCTCATTTTACAGGTGATGACACTGAGGCTCAGTAAACAGGGCAAATAAGTTCAAGTCTATAGGAAGTTCAGTAAATAGGGTATGTGGGTTCTTATGATGCTGGACAGTGGCAGTGAGCCACAGTTCCCAGTCAGCAACACAATCATGAGGGTAAGCAACAGATACTCTACAGTATTTTTTTTGGATATTGTGGGTTGTGCTTTCACATCCCATCGTGTCACAAAAGGTCAGTCTATGTCATCTGTTTCTGGTGAGAAGAAGATGAGGAAGGCAATTACTCTTGAGATGAAACTCAAGATAATTGCCCAGTTGTAGGCTCATGTAATCCCTTTGTACACATTTAAGGCAGGCTATGATTTTTGGTAGGTTAGTTGTATTAAATGCATTTTGACATGATATTTTCAACTTATGATGTGTTTATTGGGTACATAACCCCATCATGGGTCAGGGAGCATCTGTACCTTGTAACAGAGTAGTCCCAGTTATTCCCTCCTGTCTCTTATAACATTGCTGTCATTAATTTCACTTATCAGTAGGCTATATTCACTGAATACATTATTGCTATTATTATTTTGAACAACCTGTTTTCTGTTAGATAAATTAATTAAAAAGCAAAATATTTTATGTTACCTTTATTTATTCCTTCTCTAACACTCTTCCTTTTTTAATATAGATCCAAGTGTCTGAGATATAATATTTTCCTTCTCTCTGAAGAATTTCTTTAAAATTTACCTGTTTGAGGCAGGTCTACTAGCAATAGTTCCCTCAACTTTTGCCTGGTTGATAAAGTATTTCTTTCACTTTGGATGGACAATGATGCTATACACAGAATTGTAGGCTAGGGTTGTTCCCTGCCCCCCCACCCCTTAACACTTTAAACCTTTTACTCCACTTTTTTTTTTTTTTTGCTTGCGTGGTTTCTCAAGAGAAATCTGATGTAATTCTTATCCTTGTTCCTCCATAAGTAAAGTGTTATTTCCTATGAGCTTTTTAAAGGATTTTCTTTTTGTCTTTGATTTTCTGAAGTTTGAATAGGATGTGCCTATCTGTGGATTATTTGGTATTTCCTGTTTAGAGTTCTTTGACCTTCCTGGACCTATGATTTGATGGTTGGCATTTATTTTGGAAAATTTATATCTATTCATGCCTTCAACTATTTCTTCTGTTACTGTCTCTCTTTCTTCTCCTTCTGTTATTCTCATTACAACATATGTTACACTTTTGTAATTGGATGCAGTTACTGGATATTCTGTAGGATTTTTTTCATTTTATTCTTTGCTTTTCAGGTTGAGAAGTTTCTAGTAACATAGCTTCAAGCTCATCGATTCCATGTTCAGGCTCCTAATGAGCCCATCAAAGATATTCTTCATTCCTGTTACTATATTTTATATATCTAGCATTTCTTTTTAATTTTCTCAGTGTATCTATATTTGTTTACATTACCCATTTGTTCTTGCATGTTGTCCACTTTCTCCATTAGAGCCCTTAGCATATTGGTTAGTTATTTAAAATTCTCACTCTGATCATTCCAACACACCAGTCTGGTTCTGATGTTGATTTATCTCTTCAGACTGTGTATTTTCTTTTATCATGTCTTCTAAATTTTTGCTGAAAGCCAGAGATGATGTATCAGGTAAAAGGTGCTGAGGTAAATAGGACTTTAATATCAGGTTTTCTGTTTACCTGGCTAGAGGTGAAATTGTGTTTGCCACTTGCTGCAATTGCAGGTGTCAGAGGCTAATATTTCTTTTAGGGTCCTTGTTTTTATCTCCTCTGTTTGTCTTGTGTATCCCTAGAGATCCTTTCATAAATTGTGTGTAGGCTTCCAGTTCTTTCAGCTGACACCTCCAATTGCTCTACAAAAGAGATGTTGATATAGTGGCAATGTGTTGGGAGAGGGGAAGCATTTCATAGTTCTATCATTATGACTCACTCTTCTAGGGCAACTGTGCCCCTGGTATATGACCGTCACAAGTTCTCCTCAGCTTAGGAGAAATAGGAAGGCTAGAAAGGTTTGGAGTTAGCTACATCCTTTCCTCTATAAAGAAGGCTAAAGGGAGACAATTTTCAATATCTATCTACCCCAAGTTTGGCTACACTTTGGTAAAACAAAAGCCATAGGTCCCATGGACTCTGTGGTTCAGTACTTCAAGGTATAAAGGCTATACTGTCCCAGAACACTTGAACCTTATAACTCTAGACACCCAGAGTACCATAGCTACAAATACTGCTTCCAGAACATTAAGGATTCAGCTCTAAAGTCAAAATCTTTTTGGCTGACGGCTCTGTTTCAAGGGTGTTTGAGAGAAGGGATACAAGATTTAAGTCTAGATGGAACAGGGCTCCATGGTTTCTATGCACTACAATGCTAGCACACTGCATTTTCCTGGCTTTGAGGTAAAAAATAGCAATTTAAAAGCCTGTGGCCTTGGAAATGTTCAGAGTCTAAAATGTCTAAGGTTTTATTTATGTTTTGACTCACGTGTTTGATACCAGAGCACTCGAGCTCAGAGACTCTGCAATTCTGGGACCTTCTGAGCCCAGGAGTTTTGTGGTGCAGGGTCTCATGGGTTCAGGCCCCATAGTCCAATGTTTCAGTGTTCCTCATATTCTGTGGCTGCAGGTCTACCGGGCTCCTGGTATGTAAGGTACCAGGACCCTAAAGTGGGGCCAGGCCTGTAAGATCAAGGCTGATGGGATGAGAGTCTCTGGCCCCAGCGACCCAGTGCTGCAGCTCTGCCTGCTTGCGGAGAATTAACAAGAAGAGGTCTGAGAGGTCACCAGGCTGCTCATTACCTGCTTCATCTTGGTACCAAACATGGAGCCGCTCACATCAATAACGAACACCACATTTTTCTCAACGGGTGGAAGGCCTCTGGGGGCAAAGTAGTGAACAAAATAGCCATCGTAAATCTGGACAGAGGAATGAAAGCACAAGAACAGTGAAAGCTGGTGTAAATCAGGTCCCCCCTTAGTCTCCTACACACCAGCCCCTTCCCGGCCTAGGCCTTATCGCTGTTTCCAGTTAAAGAGGCACGTGTGACTGTTTCTTCCACGTCCCTCTCCTCCACCAGAACCGTGCCTCTTCTGTTCAGACTGTCAGCCTAGGACCTGCCCCAGAGCCGTGGAGACTGGCTTGGGGCCCAGGGCTCCAAGGAGCAGGATCTCTGTAAAATGTGAGTTCCTGTCCATGAGAGCTGGGCTTGCACAGTCTTGAGGGCCCCTGGGGACCTTTTGCCTGGGCTCCAGGAACTGTAACTATTGTTTTAACCTCCCTCTATAGAGCGAGCCTGGGGCCCAGCTCCATGGCTGCCAGGGGCTGGGAGTGTGCAGGGCCTCCCTCTCCTCCTTCCACCTCCTTTCTGCTGTTGCTGGGCAGAGCAGGGAGGGGAGGAGGGAGCAGAGGCTGAGTGAGCTGTTTGTTCAGAGGGGATTGGTTAGACCAGGTGCAGAGGCCTGAGGCTGTGGGGGCTGTGATTGGCTGCCGCCCCCTCCCCCTACTCCAAATCTCCCTGTGCAGAGCCTGGGGGCTGGGACAGCTGAGGGAAGGAGAGGGGGGAGCTGGGAGGGCCCCTGACCAGTGTCAGCTCAGCTTAGAGAAGTATGGGCTTGCTGAGGGTCTGAGCTGCCCAGCAGCCTGAAGCTGGCTGTGCCCTGGGATGTACAGCTACTTCTCCTCGCTGCCATGCAGGCGCCCTCTGATCACAAGGCTGGGGACACGACGTCCTCCTCTCTCAGGGGATCTCAGAAGACATGGGAGGACATCTTGGCCTGCCCGCCACCCCAGCCTTGGAGTTAACTCCCAAGTACACATGCAGGCTCTGTGTCCACTTTTCCCGGCACCATACAGCAGGCCCCAGAGGCCTGGGTCCACCCCCCGCAACTGCCCAAGCCAAGAGCAGAGGCCAGCAGCCCTCCTCTGTTCCTCCCCTACCTGGCTAAGCGAGGGCTTCTGGAGAAATCACACACCCATCCCTCCATGGTCCCAGCTCACAACTGGCCCCACACCTCACATCCTATAAGCCAGAGGCACAACGCAGGTCACCAACCTCTCACTCACCTCAGCTGGCATGCCATCCACTCTCTGGACATGTCTCCCTCCCTTCCTCATGAAGGAAGTTCAGGACACCAGGCCATGTCCCTTGGACTGCCCATCCTACCCTTGCTTAGGGTCCACATCCCCGTATACCCCTTCCCTCTACTGAAAGTCAAAAGAGTCCCACCCTGGACCCATGGACTCCCAGCCTCTAGCACCTGCTCCACCGGTCAGGCCCCTGCACTCCAACCCAACCCACCTACCCTACAAGGTCTTCTTTAGAATAAAAATTTTTATGTGTTTCCGTCCACTAAGACAAACCCCATTGATCCCAATCCCCACCCAACTGCCAGCCAGCTTCTCCCCACCCTGTAGCATGCCATGGAAATGATATGGACACTCATAAGGGTCTTCTCATCTCCATCCCACTCCTCCACCGACCACAGACTGGGTCTCACCTCCACCACGCAATGACGTTTCCTCACTAAAGGCAACAATGACCAGCTGGTTTCTAAGCTCGGGGAGTATATTTCAGTTTCCATCCAACTGCACCTCCCTGATGAGTTTCACAATGGATTATTCACTCTGATTTCTTCAAAACCTTTCACCCTGGGACCTGAGATGGTGACCTCGCCTTATCTCCCACCATCTCTGGTATGTGTGCTTCAGTCCCTTTCCTGGGCGGCCTTGTCTCTCCTGTCTCTTAAGCAGCGCTTCCCAATATTTCTGAACCATGGCATGCCAGAAAATGATTATGTTTGTGCAGCACAATGGAGGGAAGTGGTGGGAATTTACAGCTCTGAGCAGACTGTTGGCAGCTGGTGGGGCCGGACACCGGGAGGGTTGAGATCAATAGCCCCTTGCATGGGAATCTCAGCCTTAGCAACAGCCATCCCGGATCTGCCTTGGGGCTCTGCACGTTCTCCTGGGTCATCTGGCTACCCTCTCGGTTTCAGCTGCCCAGGCTCCACTGATGACTTCACGTGTCTTGCTCCAGTCCAATGTTTCCCACTCTTCCCCCTCCACAGCTGCACACCCACTCACTATTGGACCTGGTCCCTTCGATGTCTGAAGATGCCTCCACTGGATTCTGCACAAACAGTAAATTCATTTTCTGCCTCCATCCTACCCCTGAGCACCTTTGTCATTGAAGGCCTCGTCATCCACATGGCCACTCCAGACACAGACCCAAGGGTCGCTCCTCAATCCTGTGTGCCCCTCCTTCCTGCACTCAACCAGCCACAAGCTCCTCCTGGTTTCCTCTGCTGGATATCTCAGGTCCAGCCCTCCTCTCCATCCCAAACTCACACGGCCCAAGCTCAGGAGTTTCTGTCATGTTTCCCTGCTTCTACTGTGGCCCCTTGCAACCATATATCTTTGCAGCTCCTGCTTGATCTGGCCTTTCTAACCAAAACGTCCTAATGTCATTCCCTCTTGGCTCCCTCATCACCTCAAGACAAAGGGCATGCTCCTTTCCTGCCCCTGCGGCCTTTGAACCTTCCGTCTCACCTTTTGCCATTTCTTGTGCCTGAAATCTATGCTCCGGGAACCCCAACCCACCTGAAGTTCCCTATGCACCCATGGATAGTTTTAGTCTTCCTTGTTTGTATCATGCAAAGTCTGCCTCCCAACTTGGTGCACTTCTTTAAATTCTTAAAGACCAAAGTTAAAAAAAAGTCCCACGTTAGTCTGTACTTCCTCCAGAGAGCCACCTTCTCTTATCTCGATGGCTTCCATCATAACTTGTCATTGAGAGAGCACTTCTAATCTTTTATCAGTATTGGCTCTCCGTGTTTCACCCAGAGACAGTGAATAGGATCTGTATGTGATTCACCTCAGGTTTCCAACATCAGCCAGCAGTGGGCATGACACATATTACCTTCCCAGGGTGTCCTGACTGAATGACTAAAAGGGGAGTGGCCTTTGAAATTGGGCATACTTGAGTGGGAAAGGGAGGTGAATTGAGTGTTCTTGGTGAGGGGATGCAGGAGTCAGGATACACAGTGGGTGGGAGTGTGGGCCATCTTATCGAATGGCCAGTCCCACCTATTCTACCTGCATTTCTACTCCAGACAATGGTGAGAAAGGTATAGAATGAAGAAGCAGATACATACCTTTCCCCACACACCATGGAACAGCAGGTCAAGGCCCCTGCTGCCACCTACTGGCAGGATACCCTCAGCTCCCATTCTGAGAGGGCAAATGACTGTTATTCCCCCTACACAGCAGGCTGGCTGTGCCACACCCCTGTGCCCCTGCACACACTGTCTCTCCTGTCTCTGCATGGAATTGCCATCACCCTACCTGCCCAGGTGGAGGCGGACTCTATTCGTTTTTGCCATGCTAATTTAAGGACAACCCCTTTAGGAAGGCTTTCTTAAAACCCTCCTCAAAGGCATCTGCACATCACCCATTCCAGCTTTATACACACTAGGACGTGTGATGAATGTTAAGGCTCCATGTATGTGTCCCCTTCCAGACCAGGACATTCTGGAGGGAGAGTAGGTTCTGTGTCCAAGGCGTCTCTGAGTTCTCAGAGTCAGTGGGGACAGCACTGGGCTAGAGTAGCTCTGCTTGGTGGAGTTGTGCCCAGCTATGAATTAATGAATAACTGAGTGCATGAGGAGAGGTGTAACCAACGGATTATATTAGTCTGAGGAAGAGAGAGGAAGTGTGAGTGGGTGTGTTCATCAGGGAGGTGGTGTTTCAGCAAGGCCTTTAAGGACAAGGAGGACACTGGCCAGTAGGGAGAGGCGGGAGGAGATATGCCCAGGGCAGCAGAGAGTAGGAGCAAATGCTCACACACAGATGAAAGGCAGGTCCAGGTGCTTTGGGGAGAGAGGTGTGTGGTGTGGTGGGGAGGCCACTGGAGGGTCAGTGTGCACTGGAGGCAGTGAGCAGTGTGGTAGGATAGGCAGGGGGGACCAGACATCTGAGGCTGCTGTGCCATCATTCTCACAAAGCCAGGGTCTTGGGTCAGGGCTCTACCCGTCCAGTAGTGCAGGGGACCTCTGCTTATTCTTAGGATTGTGGGAGCTCAGGATTGAAGAGAGCCCTGCTTAGGAAGATGGCTCTGATGAAGCAAAAGGAATTCTTAAAACTTGGAGATGGCAAGAAGTCCAAGAGAACATGGGAGCATCAGAGCTGCAGAGCGTGTGAGAGCCCTTGAGTGTGAGAGACCTATGCCTGGCCAATAGCTCACTCTCCAAAAAACGGGTGAAGACTGGGCTATGGCTGGATCCTTTCAGAAAGGGATGCATTTGGAGCTGGATTCAATTTGCACAGTTCCATGTCCCCGTGCTCTCGGGGAGCACATGTGCCTCCCCAGTTGCGCAATCTCGTGTCCCCACACATCTTCTCGCCCTGTTTCGCTAGTCCGCACTGATCCCTGGGGAAAAGGAAATGAGCCAGGCTGTTGCCCCGACCTGTGTGACTCCAGAGCTCATGCTCGCTCTACCCCCCTGGCCCCTCACCTGCACGTCGCCAATGATGTCCTCCATGACAACATCATACTGGACCACAAAGTCGGCCATGATGCCTGAGCTGGAGAAGGCAGCCTGGTCCTTCAGTGTTGGGCAGAAGGTGACTCGCACACAGGTCTCTCCCTTCTCAATTCTTGTGGATGGGGGCGGGCCAGCCTCACCTGTAGGGGTGGGGAGGGGTGGGTGGGATGGCATGGAGGGCTGCCTAGCAGGAAGCCAAGCAAGGGGACAGCAAAAGGAACAATACCTGGGGAGGGTGAAGAGTAAGCCTGCGCCACCTACTGCTCCCCCTGCCTGCAATGCCATTCCACCTGCCCAAATGCCACACTCCTTCCTCTGCAAATCCTAGCACCAGCTCTGCCTGCACTGCCTCTGCCAGCAAGCCTACCCAGCCTGGCAGACCCAGCCCTCCCCTCAGCTCCCAGGCTCTGGGAGGCTGACCCTCATGCACACCTTGGCCCTCCATCCTGAGGCCTAGTGGCATGTCCCCAGGTAGACCAGCAGCCTGGCTCTCCTGCCAGAGGCCGTGTGTTGTGTGTCGTGGACAGAGACAGACGCACAGACAGGGCCGGGGTTTCCTCCTGTGCCCCTTGCTGCTGTGGGAAACTGCAGTCCATCAGGGTTCTCCTCTGGGATAGAATTTCATGTGTTTTCTCCCCCTCTGCCTTCTGCCTCTCAGAATCACGTGTGTGAATAGGCCGTTCGCGCCTCATGGAAACACAGAGGACTTTCTGGTCCCGGATGTTTGCTGAGCTGGCCATAAGATCAACTCCTCTGGAATTTCAGTCCAAGACAAATGTCCTTTTAGACATGTCTCTGTGCCTCTTTTTTCCAGAAAATGACAAGTTGGGAATTCTGCCACCCGCTCCCCCTTTCTGCTACAGCTGTCAGGAAGTTTAGGGGCAAACTGAGGCCCTATACTCTCTGAGGCCCCCCGCTTACATACATTCCCCTGGCTTCCTTCCTTTCAGAGGTTTGTTCTGTTTTTATCCCCACAGGACTGGCTCTACCCTCTGTTTTAACCTTTAAGGAGCAGGGGGAGGGAGCTGCCATTTTTAGCCTAGGGTGTAAGAGGGCAGGCTCCAAGGGCTCAGAGGCTGCCTGTGGGGCCTTGGAAACTCCTTCCCGCTCTCTCAGCCTCAGTCTCCCCAGGATTAGAGCTCCTATTTCACAGGCATTGTTTGTGGCGATTAAAAGAGACTTTATGTAAAGCATGTGAAGCCATGCTTGCATCTCAGTAATTGCTCAATAATTCTAAGGATTGCAGTTTTCCTCAAACCTTCCTCTGCAGCAGGGATTTGCAGGGAGGAGTCTTATCACACTCTCCTGGGCCCCAGGTGGCATCTCCTGATTGTGCAGATGGAGAAGGGAAGCAGAGCATGTGAGGGATTTGCCTGCGCCCCCACCCTAGGGGAAGGTCAAAGCTGGGATTGGAGCCCATGTCTGTGTGTCCGTCTCTCCTTCCGTGTACCACACTGTCACTCTGGGTTATCAGGGTCAGACCAGGCAGGAGCTCCAAGCTAAAGAGCTTGGTGAGGGTGGCCACAGGCCATGGTGATTCCTCTGTGCCTGTCCACTCATCTCTCAGAGGAGGTGGGTGGGCCAGGTCAGTGGTTCTCTGACCTGGCCAGACTCCAAGTTCACCTGCCACCTGGTCAGAAACAGGTTCTTGGGCCCCTCCCCAACCTACTGAATCGGACTCCAGAGGGTGGGGTCCGGGAATCTGTACCCCTAACATGGGGGTTCTGATGTCGCCAGTCTGGCCTTCACACACCTCTAGATGAACTTACAGCAAGGCTGGCAGCCAGGACATCTCTGGCCCATGGCGCCTGAGACCACATCCTCAAGGGCAGCCTGCAGTGTATGCTCTCCGCCCACTGCCCTTCCATTCCCAGCCGTGATTCCACAGCAAAGCAAGATTTGGCTTCCACAACCCTCAGCATTGTTAACACATGATTTCATTGAGCCCACCCAGCAACCCCTCCCCTAATCTTTATTTGTTTCATGAGGAAAATCACAACCCTGGGAAGTGGTTGGACTTGCTGTTTCACATAGCTTGCAAGGATCAGGCCAAGTTTTTAACCCCCAAATCTTTAACTCCTGACATGTTTTCTTCTCATTTTTTCAATGTGAGCGCAGAGCAGAAGAGGTACTAGAAGGAAGCCCAGGGAGAAGGGGAAGGTTCCCATTCAGGGAAGGCCAGTCTCATTGCTGACCCGTAGTTCTGCCCACATACTTGTGTGGGCTTTGGTGCGCAGGCGGCTGGTCCTCAGAGGTGGTACGTGAACATAGCCAATGCCCGTTCTTTCTGACACTGTGACCTCTATACTTAGCCTTGTCACCAATTGGCCAGGCCTCAGGCTCACCACCAGCTGGTACTGGCCCTGGTGCCGCTGCAGCAGTTCCTCATAGGCCAGGGAAAAAGTCACCTCTGTGCCTGCTGCCAGACTGGTGGAGATGCGGAACTTTTCTGATTCCCGGTCCCTGGGCATGAAAGGGAGGAGGGTGGGAAGGGGATGGGATGTCACGAGGGGGAGGGGAGCTATTAGATGACCTAGTTCTGCCCATCCCCGCCCGGCCCCAGCAGACCTGACAAGGCTTCTAGTTTTACTAAGTCTCTTGCCCACAGTTAGTCATCCACTCATTAATCTGTCTCTTTCCTTCATTCACCCTACTCAATATTCTTCCTGAGAAATTCTATCAGAGGAATTCTATCATAAGGAAACTCTGCAAGTGAAAATCTGAATCTAGGATAGAACAATAGGGACTAATGATTTGTTTTACAAAAAGCGTTTTCAATTAACACAGGATGCCTCTTCCCCTTCCCACAGCCCCTCACAACCACCCCTCTCCCATGCTTTAGGCTCAGCTTGTGTCAATTTGCAGTGGTCAAACGTAATATTTACGTGCTTGATGAAATTCTTTTGGAAGCTGGGAGGAAACATTGAAGGAACACAATACATTTCTGCCAGCAGAATGGAACTCAGTTAGGAAACAGGATTTGCTTTAGAAAAATCTCACTTGAACACAACCCTACCGGAAGGTGCCAATTCTTAAACAAGCTACATCCTGCTGGCAGGAGGAAAGTGGAAATGGAGAAGTAAACTCCCATTTATTGAGCACCTACTCTTTTACAGGCCAAATGAACTCACGCTATCTTCATGTAATCCCATGAAGTAGAGATCATTGGCCCCACTTTACCAAAGTAGAGACTGATACCCAGAGAGAACACATGTAAGCCCCGGGTCATACAGCTAAGATATACTTGCCATGCTTCAGATCGGATGGAGCCTTACCTGATGCCTACATGAGCAGCTGTCTTTCCCTGCTGATGGGCTTCCTCATAGATTTTCTTTGCCTGATGCTTTTCTTTGATTTCTGCAATGTAGACTTTATTGTTGATGGTCCTGAAGGAACAGGAAAGAGGAAGGCCAGAAAGTGACAGAGAAATAAAAATAGATGGTCAGAGACAGAGAGAGAAAGGGACACATAAAGAAGAGGAAGGAGAAGAATGGAGGATGGGGAGAGAGAAAAAGGGCAGAAGAGTACCATAAAGCCAGAGTGAGAGCAAGAACAAGAGAAAAGAGAAGTGAGGGAGATAAAAACAGGTGAAGCAGTTATCATTATCTCTACTTGTCATATGGGGAAATAGAAACAGTTGGCATATGATGGACCTAATGTTAGGACTTTATGTTTCCCAAAGTGTTGAATGAATTCCATGTTTTGGCATGTAAAATAATTGTAGGTGGGACAGAACTGAACATTTTTATTATAGTTGATATGTTTTTACTGTAATGTGTATTGAACATATAAATAGCATGTTGAACCCATGAGCTCATAGATATCGTTGCTTAGAATAAAAAGCATATCTATTTAAAGAAAATATAGTAAGTAAATAATATGGTAGGTGGTACAGGTGGTAAAAATTGTGAAAGCAGAATGCAAATTGCTGCAAAGGCATCTGGCTCAGAGACTGATCGGATACTAATGGAATTGTTCACCCCTGTTTTTCCCCTCGCTCTAAGAAGGTAATAAAGTGTAAAGGACTTCAAAGAAGGGAGAGAGCACTTTTGCTCAAGTCTTCAAGAAAGGGTCCTGAGGATGTGGCCTTGGTGTTGGGCCTGAAAGACAGGGAAGATTTGGATAAATAATCCTCATTGGCATTGCCTTCTGAGTCTCCATTGCTGGCTCCTTCTCTTCCTCTTTTCCCTTCTTCTCCTTCCCCTCCCCTCCCCTCCCCTCCCCTTTTCCTTCTTCTCTCCTTCCCTCCTTTACTTTCTACAGTCACTCTCTAGGTGAGATACTCTAGCCCTGTGGCTTTAATTATCATTTATAGAGAGATTACTCCTAAATCTATGTTTCTCAAGTGTGTACCTGTCCCTTGAACTTCAGACCTCTGTATCTAATTGCTTACTTGGTATCTCCACTAGAATGTCCAATAGGCACCTAAAGCTTCACATATTCAAAACTGAGTTGCTGGTATCTCCTCCACCTCCCCATTCTGCTCCTGCCCTGGTTTTCCTTATCTCAGGAAGTAGTTGTTGAGCTGAAAATCTTAGAGTCATGCTTGCCTCCCTTCTTCCTCTCACACTCCACATATAATCCATCAGGGAATTTGGGCTCTATCTTTAGATACATTCACAATCCACTTCCCACCACTCCTACAATTGCTACCCTCGTCCAAACTACCAACATCTTTGCTCAGATAAACGCGATAGCTTCCTAACTGGCCCCCCTCTTTAAAGCATTGCCTCCTTATTATCTATTCTTTTCACACCAGTAAGAAATAGCTTGTTAAATCCCAAGTCAGTGCCCCCTTTTTTTGCTCAGAACTCTCTATGGCTCCCAACTCAACTGAGAGTAAAAACCAAAGTCCTCAACAGGGCTCCCAGTGCCCTATACAGTCTGGCTTACTGTCACTTCTTTAACCCCATCTCCTCCTACACTTCCCCCATTCATTGTACACCAGCCACACTGGCCACTTTGCTGTTTCTTGAATTTGTTCAGCACACTCGTGTCTCAGAGCCTTTGCAAATACTATTCCCTTTGTCTACAACACCCTTCCTCCAGATCTTTGCAAGTCTTATACCCTCATTTCTTTCAGGTCTTTGCTCAAATGTCATTTCCTCAGAGAGACATCTTTGGCCACTCTAAAGCAACACCTTCCCTCTCACATTCTATTTCCCTTGATCTACTTTCTATTTCTTTGTAGCACTTCTCATCCACAAAGTGACCTGTACTCCCTTGTTTATATTTTTCTTCTCTCTCTTCTCCACTGGACTATGGGCTTCTTGAGGGCAGGGCTTTCATCTGTCTTATTTGCTGCTGTATCCCAGTACCTAGAATATGGCTTGGCACACAGTAGGTACTCAACAATTATTTGTGGAATGGGCATTCCAGACAAACAGCACGAAAACACAGGGTGTTTCAGGGAACAGCAAGCTGTTAGTCAGATCTGGCTGGAGCAGAGGGGCAAGGAAAGGAGGTGTGGAGAGAAGTTTGGAGTGGTTGGGTGGGCCTAGAGAAAAAAGGGCTTTGAACACCAAACTCAATAAACTCATATGGCAGTGAAAACTTTTGCTATGGAGAATGAGAGTCATGGATAAATCTTGAAAAGTGAAGGGTTGGGTCAGAGGTGGCCTTTGAGGAGTGCTAGGTAGCTCAGTGTCCTAGAGAACACTACTGCGACGCTGTAAGAGGCAGGAGCAGCAGTCTCTATTTTATAATTGGAGAAACTGAGGCACAGGTATTGGGGTGGTGGTGTGGGGGATAAAGTTATATGACCAAAGCAGCAGCTTCTGGGAACACTTGAGGAGGATATGCAGACTGCAGAAGAGACCACTCAGGCGGGAAGTGTTTCTAGGCAGCTGAAACAGACTAGTGGTTGGGCTAGTGTGGGGGTGGGTCGAACTGGCACTGCCCCAAAGTCTCCTGGAGGGGGGGTGTGGGGGTGTAGGGTGGAGCTGGTCTGGCAGCAACACACTGGGGTCTCTGTGTGTGTCTGTTGCCTCCAGCCAGCATACTTTCCACAGAGTCTGCCCAAGAACATTTCCTCCAGCCTGCTTTGCTTAGTTTAAAATTTTTTTTCTCTTGGTGTTTTTTTTTTTTTTCCTATTGAAGCAAAAGTCCAAATTCTGTCTGAGTGCTTGGCCCTTGCATCATTTGGCCAAAAAACTTTCTGGTTAGCCCCCATACTCCATGCTTGTTTGCCTTTGGTCCCCCCTGGGTCCTCCACATGCAGTGATCATGGTCCCTTCTCTTACCCATAGGAAAATCCTGCTTCCAGGAAGCCCTCCGTGATTACCCCGTACCTCTCCTCTGAAGTCAATGCCAGGAGCACACCTCTCACCTCCTCCAACCAACCGGTCCTCTCTCCAGGGTAGTGCCATTTGCCCATGAAGACCAGGCGGTTCCTGATGACAACGCCCAGGCTCCAGGCCTGCTGTTGAGGCTCATAGACTGTTTACTGCATAAGCTCCCCCCTCCCC